>NC_056691.1:90821309-91121309 GCF_018350215.1 Panthera leo | reverse complement strand
GACTTCACTCACAGAGAGACGGGCTGCAGGGGTGGGCACCTGGGGGGTCTCCGGGCCAGCACAGGCCGAATCCCGTCTGCAGCCGTTGGCTTGGTCCGGGGTGGCACCAGCCCGTTTGTCTCCCTCGCCTGATGGATAAGTCTGGTGCTTTGGGCGCATTCCCGAGGCGGCGCACGGCCCTCGAGACCGGATTTATGGGCCGTTAGATAAATACCTGATCCCGTCAGGGCCCACCTCCCCTTTGCCTCGTACTGGATTTATGAGTCACGAACGTGCGGTAAAAACCCTCCTCCGGAGCTCTCTCGTGCCTCAGACGCCGCTCTTACCCATGCTTTCCCGTGTGTAGCTCTGTGGCAGGGCCCAGGCCACAGCCTCACCCTTGGGAGGGGTGACCAGTGGCCGCAGTGTGGCTTTAGTGCTGGCCCCGCAGGGGGCTCCACGGTCTCCCAGGCCAAGAGGCCTGTGACTGGGGGCTGGGGACTACCCCCAGCTCCCCCCCCCCCCCCCCCCCGCCCCGGAACTGGTCCCGAAACAGCTCTTTTCCTGTCTGCTGCCCTGGGGACAAGGCTGCTGCAGCGGGACCGTGGGCCGTAGAGGAGCGCGTGGGATGTGAGGTGTTGGCTTCTAGGCTGGCCCGGGCTGCGGGGCCCGTCAGTGAGGCCCTCGATCACGCCTCTGTCACGGGTGAGGACCCAGGCGCGGGCCCGGGCAGCGCTGCCCAGTGCGGTGCGGGAGGGCGCGGTCGGGGTGGGCACGGATGGGGACCGCCCCGCCGCGTGCTGGCTGATGAGGGGCGCTGCAGGCAGGCAGATATCGTCTGTGTTGGGCAATGCCGGGGCCTGCACGCACCTGCACCACCTGGGACTCGCTCCACGGCATTCCGGGGGGGACATGCCAGCCGTCCGCCAGGCTGAGCCCGGGCCTGTCTGCTGGAGCACGCGGGGGCAGGGCTCGGGGGGCCTGCTGGCACTCCTGGTCCGATGGGGGGATCCGGCCCCCACCAGGGGTGGTGCTGTTCCAGGCTGGAGGAGTCGCCCCTCTGTATGTCTCTCTGCTTCCTTCTTCTTCCTCCAGGAAGGCCTCTCCCTGCTTCCTTCCTGCCTCCCTTTGCTTTCTGTGCTCCGTCTCCCAACCCAAAGACCGGGGTGCAGAGAGGGCAGCACCTCGTGTGTGTGTGTGTGTGTGTGTGTGTGTGTGTGTGTGTGTGTGGCTGCTCTCGAGTATAGACTCCTTGACTGTCCTGGATTGAGTCCCGAAGGAAGGGGGAACGTGTCCTCTGAGCTAGAGAGCCCCTCCGGCAGGACACCTCCTCTCTGGGTCTCAGTGGCCCCGGCTAAAGAAGGGGCGTTGGGCCGGGCCTGCCTGTCTCTGTGCTGGAAACAGAGGAGGCGGCGGGGCTGGGTGCTGCTCCCATAGCCACCCCCTCCCCCGCCTGGCTTCCCGCCCAGCCCCCACGGCCCGCAGGGGTGCAGCGGACACGGCAGTGGGTCGGGGTGGCCCCCGCTCCCCGACCCCCATGTCAGTGTCTCCCTTGATGCCTGGGACCCCGCTCTTGTCGGGTGTGGAGCCCCCCTCCCAGGCGCATGTCTGGCGGCCCCCTCTCTGGTCTTCCGGGGGGGGGGGGGGGGGGCTCAGGCCCAGGGTGGGGGCGGGGGGGGGCAGGGAACGAGGCCCTGTGCTCGCAGACGCCTCCCGCCTGAGGCTCCTTGGCGCTGGCAGAACGTAAGTCAAACATGACTACGTCTAGAAGGTGACTGAGCTGGCAAAACATAAATCCCGGGCTCCTCCCGCCCCCTCCGCCATCTACAAATACAACCATAATATTTATAATGATGCCGCTCAGAGGTGCCGGCCCTCCACGGCTTCAAAGTGCTTCACGAAGCATTGGCTAATTAATTCGCGCCGCCCCCCGCCGAGGAGGCAGGTGCCGGGGACCCCCACCCGCCGCTGCCACCCGGGCGCTGCCCCCACACTCGGGCCGCCCCGTCCGCCCGCCTGTGCAGTGGGAGGAAATCTGTGACCGGTGTGTGGGGAGCGTGGGGGCCGGAGGCGGGAGCGCCGCGCGGGGCCAGCCCGGGGCCGGGGCTGCGGTGCTCCCTCCGGGGCGGGGGGAAGCGGGGCCACACAGCTGGCGGGGGCAGGGCAGGGCCACGGCGCCCGGAGCCACCCGCTGTCCTGTGAGCTCAGCCGTGCCCCCGTGCTGCTCTGGACCTGCGTCCCCAGCTGGAAGAACGAGGCAGTTGAGCCAAAGCGCATGCCTCTAGGCTGTGCGCTGGCCCTGAGGGTTTTGGATTGTGCCCAGAGCACAGACCCCCGGGGACCACCCCCCCCCCCCCGCTCAGGGTCTCGGGGACACGGGCCTGCCTGGACTCTGTGTCCGTCACCCCAGCTGCTGGCTGTGTCAGTCCGTGCACGGTGGCAGCAGGGTGACCACGAGGAGGTGCCCTGCCCCAGCCCGGCACCTGCCACATGTTGGGGTCTGGAAGCCTGGCCGGAGAGGGCCCGGAGCACGACCGTGCCTCCTCGCCACCTGCCCGCCAGCTGGAGCTCCCCCCGCCCCCCGCAGCCCCCACCTGCTGTCGGCCTTTGGGAAGCGCCAGCCTTGCAGAAACTCTGACTTGGGCTTCCTGCCTGGCTCTTCGGCCCAGCTGCTGTGATTTGCAGGTGCTGAGCTGGCCCCCGTCCTTGAGTCGCGCTCTGTGAGCGCAAAGGCCCTCTTCCGTGCTCTGGGTCTCGGAGAGCATAGCCTCTGGCCCGGGGTTGGCTCTAAATAGCCACCGGCCAGCGTGGCAGACATCGCCTGCCCTCAGGGAGCCCCGCGGGGGGGGTACAGCGGTGTCCGTTTGGGCTGTCGGGGAACTGTGGGCTGTGCTCCGGGAACCAGGCAGGCCTGTGGGACCCTTGGGGCCAGCACCGTCAGGGAGCCCTCATGCCCCCCGGGCTGGAGCGGCGAGAGAGGAACGGGGGCTCGTGGATCCCCGGGGGAGGGCTGATCCCCAGCAGCCATGGCCTTGGGAGGAGGTGGCAGGTGAGAGCCGAGGCTGGGCGGGGAGGCTCCAGAGCCACGGACGCCTCTTCCCGCCCTCCTCCCTCCTGCCCGTCCGTCGCATTTGCCAAACCCATCAGGAAACCAAAGGGGAGAGGACTTGGTAAGGCAGCCTGAGTTCAGGCCCTCAGAGCCAGGGCAGGGGGGTGGGGTCTGGAGGTTCAAGGAGCTGGTCTCGTGACAGCTGGCATCTGTGAGACCCGGGGACGTGCTGTGCCCCACAGAGATGTCCTGGAGGGGAGAATGAGCCCATCTGAGGCCCAGGGGGCCATTGACTCAGGAAGCCCCAGGTCAGGCTGCACCTTCCGCTCTCCAGAAGGCACTGCCCCAGGACATTGGACCAGGAAAGAGGGCACTGGGCGCAGTGCCCTGAGAGTGTGAGGGTGTGAGGGCGGGATGCCGGGCTGAGGTCTGCAGGGCAGGGGCTCTGAGCTGGCTTTGGGAATATAAATCAGGGACTGGTCAGCAGTGGGGAGTGGGAGACCCGGATGGCACAAGGAAAGGCCCGCTGGAGGAGGAGGGTCTGGCCAGCATCCTCGGGAGGGCCGTGAGGCCCCCTGGCTGAGCCCCCACCTCCAGGGCTGGCCGGAAGCTGGGCAGTGGTCCAGAGGGCCTGCAGCGGTTGGAGTCAGCTGACCTCAGCTGGCTCCTATGCAGGAGCGTGACCTGGGGGCTGCAGGTTCGGCTCCTTGCAAACGTCACTGTATTTTATCTTCGTGCTCTACCCACGGGCCCCCCAGGAGCTGGCCGTTCGCCAGGGCCCCTGGTGCTGCAGCTCAGGGTGCGATCTAGGAGCGGGACGGTGGGGGCCCGGGTCCTGCGATCCAGGAGCGGGATGGTGAGGCGAGCTGCTCCGAGTCGGGTGGTCTGGGCATCCATCCAGGTGAGGGTTCTGAGGGGCTCATGAGGTTTGTCGGGCACTTGGCTCGGCAGAGCGGCCTGCCGGGTGCAGTCATGGGGGCTGCGAGGGGCTGCGTCCGAGGACTGTGTGCCACGAGCACCGGCCCAGGTCTCAAAGCCCTCGGGTTTCCAGTAAGGGAGTGAGCTGCCTGTACCCCTGGGGTGCTGTGGGGGACCTGGGCCTGGCATGCGGGGCTCCCCCAGCCCAGGGTTATCTTCTGCCTCTTACTGGGAGCCCTCTGGGCTTGGATGTGGCCGCAAGAGGTGGGTCCAGCTCTCTCGGTCCTCGGGGCCTCCCAGGGGTCGGCCTGCCTCTGGGCTCTGTGGCGAGGGGCTGTTTCCAGGCCCTTCCTCTCAGCTTAGATGGGCCAGGGGACAAAGGTCTCCGTGCTACACTCTTGGAAGTCCCCTCACCAAGCTCCCACTCTGTGATGGGGTCTTCAAGAAACCGAGGGCCTTGTCTGGGGGCGGGGGGGCCGAGGAGCCGGCCCTGAGGAGGTCGAGGCCACCCCAGGGGCCTGGTGGAGGGGGACCATAGGAGGGTGGGCCTGGGGGAGGCTGCTGTGACGGCATCTGGGCATTCCCGACACTCCTAGCTGGCTCAGGCTGAAACAGTGCCGTGTGGACAGCCCTTCTGGCCCCGCACCGGGCTGCAGGCTGTGACTTTTCCCTACGGCTGACTCGTTTGCCCCAGTCCAGGGCCCTTAGTTCTCTTACCGGAGAGGAGGGGTGGAGGTGGGGGTCCCCCAGGAGGCTGCGGCAGCCCCGAGGAGCCATCTTGGGTGCTTGTGGGGCTCTGGGTGAGGTCCACAGCCTGACCCCTGGGTCCCGGCCTCTCTTGGGAAGGGCAGTTTCAGCTTCGTGGACTCTGAAGTCTGAGGTCTGTAAACGCCCATCCGCACGGTGCCCTGGCGTCCTCCCTTCTGTCCACGTGGGTCTCCTTGGGGCAGTGTGCAAGTGAATGCCCTCCTCTCTGCCTGCTTCCGTCGGCTTCTCTCCCTGGGCTCCCAGGGACTGGGCCATGCCCTGTCCACCCATCTGCTCAGCCCTCCAGCCCCAGGGCTGCCCCATTCCCTACCGGGCTGCCCCAGGCCATCCTGGCTGATGCTCTGGGTTGGCATCCAGCTCCTGGTCTCCCCTGGGCCCCCCTTTTTTTTCTGCAGCTGGATGGGACTTTCAGAGATGTGTGTCCTATCCTGTCCCTTTCCTGTGGCACAGGAACTTGCCCCTGCTCCCGTGTACCCCTTGTACCGGGTCTCCAGCTGGTGTGAGAGGCCCATTCATCAGGAGTATCTCTGATTTGGCTCTGAGCCTTTGCACACGCTGCCTCCTATGCCTGAACTATTACCCTTGTCTTTCGTGCCTCTTTACTTTTCTTGCCGCTTCTTCCGGGCAGCCTTCCTGGCTTTGTCTGAGCCCATAGTCCATCAAAACCCTTCTCGCTGCACGTTAGGCTCCCTGCTGAACCATCCGTCAGCTGCACGAGAGCTGGGCCCCGTGTGCCCTGGCCTGTGTATGCCTGGCCCCGGACAGGTCCTGATGTGGAATTAGCCGGACGAATTAACGAGAGGCGGGTGTGCTCTGTGAGTGTGTGTGGCTGCTGAGAGGCAGAGACGGGGCCGTGGTCTGGCCCTCACTGGCCCTGGCGGGCACGCTGGCTCGGGGCCGACACGGCTTGGCCCCTGGTCGGGGGGGGGGGGGGGGGGGGGGCGCTGCCCAGGGAGCCGCGGGCTGACCATGGCCTCCCTCACCCTGCAGCCGTGCAGGAGGAGAGGCAGCGGGGCAAGGACCGGAACGAGAATGAGGTGGAGTCCACCAGCAGTGCCAACGAGGACATGCCGGTAGAGAAGATTCTGGAGGCGGAGCTGGCCGTCGAGCCCAAGACCGAGACGTACGTGGACGCGAACATGGGGCTGAACCCCAACTCGGTGAGCGCCACCCCTGCCCACGTGGTCCCCCCTCCCCACCGGGACCGCAGGGGCCGGCATTGCCTGGGGACCGCTGGCCCCTGGTGAGCGTTGCGGGCGAGAGGCCCCATCTGTCGGCCGTGCTGACGCCCGGGACCCCGCACGTGCTGTCCTGCCCCACGGGGCCTGCAGCCCGCGCTCAGCTGGGTGTCGGGGGTCCCGTATGTGCCCCAGGTGTACAGGCCACTCTGCTGTTTCGCCTGTGTGCCCACGTGGGGGTCGGGGCTGGGCCCAGAGCCTGTGGCCAGCCCCGAGGTGGCGCTGGCCTCTCTTCCTCCGTCCTCCGCCCGGCTCGCCGTGGCTCCCACCGTGCTGGACACGCCCTGTTCGTCCACCCGTGCACCGCCAGGGCCCTTGCACGTGCAGCTCTCTCTGATTCCTCCTCACGCGTCTGTCTGGGCTAAGGGGTCTCTCTTCCCGGGGCCCTTGCCCCCTGTGGCCTTCCTCTACGGCCCTGTGAAGGCGGGCCTGGCCCCAGGGCGTGGCTCAGAGCTCCCTTCACGGCCCCCGGCACACGGCAGCCTATGGCGGGGTGCGTGGTGGGTTAATTCTCCGGCCCCGGCCAGGGACCCCGCCTGCCCGCGGGTGCTCACACACAGCCCTCACCCCGGCTACGCGTGTCCCATGTGCTCATGAGGCCCCGGCACTGTGAGGCCACCGTGGCTGGCCACCTGGCTTCCCCGGACCCCCGTGGGGGCGCCCGGTGCCCAGGGCCACAGCCCCTGTCGGGCCTCCGCTCTGGTGCCCACCGGGGAGCAGGTGCACGCGGGGCCCGAAGGCAGGCATCCGGCACTCTGCTTGTGGACCGAGCCCACCCCTCAGGGCCCTGGGATGGGGGGGCCGGCTTCGAGGGGTTCACGGTGGGACAGAAGCTCCGGGACAAAATCGGGAGATAGACCAAGGGCTGCCAACGTTTTTCTTCTGTCGAGTGCAGACGTTATTAGGAACAACCAGCTGCCACCTGCTCCCCCTGCCCTCAGAACCGGCCGGGAGCTTCGGGCCGTGCCGAGGGCTGGCATTGGGGGGCGCCAGCCTGCCTTCCTGTGGCTGGCCTTGTTACAGCTTCCTCTGGGTCGGCCTGGCCCCCCTTCGGACAACGCATTTAGGCCCCGTCCCTCAGGCAGCAGGAGGGTGGCTCACTCTGGAGGGGTACCTTTCGCGCCCTGGGGCCGGGGGGCGGGGGGGGCTGCTGTCATCTCTTGGGACACGTGACCTGTGCGGCCAGCTGCAGAGGCCACTGCCCGGGAGTGGTTCAGGGGCTGCGCTGGGCCCCTCGTGGGCTCCTAGGGGGCCAACTGCCGGTGGCCAGGGAGGCCGGTTCCCTGGGCTGCCTCCAGGAGCTTTGAGGCTCCTCCACGTGCCCCCCCCCCCCCCCCCCCCCCCCCCCCCCCCCCCCCCCCCCGCTCCACAAGGCTTCCCCAGGCCCGTTTCCACCTGACGGGGCCAGAGGCGCAGAGCCCGGCAGGGGTGGCCTCGGAAAAGGCTACCTACTGGGTGTGTCGCCCTCGTGAGCTGGGGACCCCACGCAGGCCAGCCTCTGTGCCAGTGCGGATGATGGGGGTGCTGCGTGGGGACACATGTGCCCTGAGCAGAGCCTGGCCCCTGGCTTCTGGTCGATGTGGAATCTGCTGCAGGGAACGCAGGAGGGAACGCCCACCCCCACAGGCCAGCCCTGGGCAGCAGAGGGATTTTGGGGTGAGGGCAAGTATAAGGGTGTGCCGGGGGCCGTCACCCTGGGCTGGGGGTCCCGTGAGCCCCAGAAGCCCTGGCTGACGCCTATTCCTACAGCCCGCATCCCGCCCTGCTCACCCAGCCCCTCCCCGCCTGGTGGCCTCTGTGACAGTTTGTCACCCGGCTTCCCGTGCAAGCCCTCAGCAGGCCCCTCCCGTGGGACCCCGGGTGTTGAGACCGCGCCTCCCTTTAGGGCAGGTGGCCGCTGTCTGGGGAAGCTCCTCAGAGGAGCCTTTGCCCCTGCCAGGGGGCCCCGGCCCTTGTGGTTCCCGGAGCGACGGATTTCTGCCCCCACCCCCCTCGCTCAGGACCCGAGGCTCCGCCTGCCAGGAGCCGGGGAGGCCTGCCTGCGTTTCCTCATCGGTGACGATGAGTGGAGAGGTCCCTTCTGGCTAGAACTTTGCAGAAGGGGCTCTGATGCCCGCATCTGGATACCGTCTCCACAGCTGGGAGGAAGAAATGGCACGGAGGGGCCAGCACTGTCCCCCGCCCCCCCGGGGCCCCCCAGCCCAGCTCCAGCTTCACACCTGCCTTGCTCTTTCCCTGATTGCGCCACAGGGTCACCGGGCCCCGCACCCAGTGCTCGAGACGACAGTGTGCTTAGTATCTTACGGTCCTGGTCCTGGAGGGCCGCGGTCCCTGATCCGCGTCTGCGGACTGGGGTCGGGTGTGGCAGGGCTGGGTCCTGCCGGGGAGGACGCCCCCTTGCCCTTCCGGGTGCCGGAGGCGTCCTGGCTCGCGTCCTGCAGCGAGCGTCTCTCCTGCTCACCGCTCCCGTCTCTGACCCGGTCTCCTCCGCCGTCGTCGTCCCACCGGGGCACGCCCCCAAAGGGAGATGTAAAGTGGCCCGTTCGCACATTGGTCTTGGGGCCTTCCTCAGCCCGGGGCAGGTGCCGCGGTGGGGGTGGGGGGACCCGGTCCGGGCCTCGTTCCCAGCAGGGCGCTCACCGTGTGCCCCTCCCCCCGCCCAGCCCAACGACCCCGTCACCAACATCTGCCAGGCAGCGGACAAGCAGCTCTTTACCCTGGTCGAGTGGGCCAAGCGGATCCCGCACTTCTCAGAGCTGCCCCTGGACGACCAGGTCATCCTGCTGAGGGCAGGTAAGTGGCCGGTCCGGTCGGGGCCGGGGAAGGCATCGGAGGGGAGAGGGCATGGGCCTTGGGGCCCCGTGGTTGGGCCAGACCCCGGGACGCCCCATCCTCCTGCAGCGTGGGGCTCCCTGCCCCGTCTGGCCTCGCTCCGCCCTCCCGGAGGAGGTATTGGGTTTGGGGTTTCTAAGTGGCCTTCTGAGAGGTAAAGCGCTGTCTGGGGACCTCTGGAGAGGGTGAGGGGCCTGTGACTGTCACGGGCTGCCCCGGTGGGGGGGTTGTGTGTGTGTCCTGCCCTCTCCCCACACCGAGGCCTCAGCTCCTTCTCTGGGTGGGGGTCGCGATGCCGGCAGGTGGGTGGGAGCGTCGGCACTGGGGTTCAGCTCAGGCCCAGTTCCTGACACGTGATGGGCGTGCCAGGTGGAAACCTGTTTCTGCCGTGAGACTAGGGTCCTCAGAGCAAGTTCCTGCCAGAGGGACAGCAGGGACGGGGGAACCAGCTATGCTGGGCCTTCCTTCAGAGGGTGCTGGCAGGGGCACCCCCCCCCCCGCCAGCCTCCTGCCCCACCGGGCCACCTGCACATGCTGGGTGGTGCTGTGTCCACCGGCTGAGGCCGTACCCTGACCCCGGCCGTGTCCCCGGCTGGGCGCTGAGTGAATGGCAGAGGGCAGCCGGGCCCAGAGGTAGGAGGGGACCGGGCAGGCAGCCGGGCCCAGAGGTAGGAAGGGACCGGGCAGGCCCCGCGGGGCAGCAGGGAGAGCAGAGTGACTCCTGAGTGATCCCACGGTGTCAGGGCTAGGGCCGGCTGGGGAGGACAGGTGCTCTTGGGGCCGGCTCTGCCCCCAGCCTGGCGGGGAGGGGAGGGGCGCCTTCTCCAAGAGCTCCCACTCTAGTGGGGGCATAAAACCCAACACCCAGAGCCATCGGGGAAAGGTGGGCAGAGGCCCACGTTCTCGACCTGACTCACTGTGGTGGGGTAACCCCTGCTGTGCCTCAGTTTCCCCTCCTGTAAAACGGGGCTACTCCTGGTTTTGTTGTAGGATTGTAGTCAATATTGAACAGGATGGTCCACGTGATCCCGTCTGCCACGGAGCCCGGAGCCTTCCGAGCCCTTGGGAGTGTGGCTGTGAATTTCGCTGTCCTTGGGGAAGAGGCTCCGGGCTTCCCAGTTCCACGGGAGTCAGTGAGAACCAAGCACAGAAATTGTTTCCATTTCAGCTTTTTCTTCCGTACCTTTTCCTGACCCGAGATGCCTGCTCTGGTCTGTCTGCGCTGGGAACTCATGTAAAGAGAGGGTCCGGTTTGCCTGAGGCCCAGCCTTATTTCACTTTGATAACGTACTATTTGGTGGTGCCCCAGGTGGCACACGTTAACGCGAGAGTTCGCTGCTGAGACAAGGTTCGCGGAAGCAGCTCTGGGGTCGCCCCGGAGAGAGTCCCCCACATCGTCCGTGGCTTGCGCACCCTTGCGGGAAGAGACTTCTCTGGGCACATGAGTTTGGGAGCACCTGGTTAAACAGAGCCAAATCGGGTGCTCTGTGCAGGACTTCTCAGGGCCTTTATTGCCCCAGTTTGCACCGTAGAAGAAAGAGGCATTTCCCAAACATAGGTGCTTGGGAACCTCGTTCCTGTGGCACGCTCGTGTAGGGGTTCCCCAGACCCCACTTTGGGATGGTCCTGTGATAGAGCGTGCTGCCTTTGGATGGCAGCCCCGTGGGGGGAAGGGTGGCCCCGGGGCCCGGACGCAGCCGCGTGACCCTGCGCCCTCCTCCCCCCAGGCTGGAACGAGCTGCTCATCGCCTCCTTCTCCCACCGGTCCATCGCCGTGAAGGACGGGATCCTCCTGGCCACCGGGCTGCACGTCCACCGGAACAGCGCCCACAGCGCCGGGGTGGGCGCTATCTTTGACAGGTGGGGCCCCCGGCCCACATTCCCGTCCCGCTTAGCGTGGGTTCCGTTCACGCGGGTTCCAGATGTGGAAACGGAAGTGTAGGCACGAAGGTTCACGTCTCCCTAAGTCTGTCAGCGAGGGGCACCCAGCAGCCGCAGCCTAACGTTTTGATGCATTTCCTCCCGCCTCTCTTTATTTTATTTTATTAAAAAAATTTTTTCTAACGTTTATTCATTTTTGAGAGAGAGAGAGAGGGAGAGAGAGGGAGAACGAGCAGGGGAGGGGCAGAGAGGGAGGGAGACACAGAATCCGAAGCAGGCTTCAGGCTCCAAGCTGTCAGCGCAGAGCCTGACGCGGGGCTCGAACCCACGAACCGTGAGATCATGACCCGAGCCGAAGTCGGAAGCTTAACCGACGGAGCCCCCCGGGGGTCCCCTCCTGGCTCTCTTTAAACTCCTGTGCTGCGGAAGGAGCACTGCACTTTCTGAAAAGGAGGAGTCACCGTCTTACAGCAGCTGCTGTGTTTTTAATACATCGAAGCCTGAGAGCGCCCTGCCGTGTCGGCCATTGCTCCTTCACCTCCCCGCACCCCTGCGCTCCGTAGCATACACGCAGGGAGGCAGCGCTGGCAGGGGTGGGGGAGCCCCACGCCTCCAGTCTCGCTCCACACACACAGCTCCCTTGTGCTCCACCCGGCAGGGAGGACAGGAGCTGCCCGTCCCCGGCTGCAGGCACCTGGGTGTCTGGTTGAGCCAGCTGCAGAGGAAGGGCTGGGAGAGGCGTCGTAGGGTCTCCCTGGGGCGGGGGACGCAGCACGGGAGCAGTGAGGGAAGGTGGTGGCAGGGCTCCCAGGGAGCCCGAGTATGGGAGCCCTGAAGTCAGAGGTGAGCGGGGCCCCCCGGCCGTCCCCCACGGGAGAATAAACGCAGGAACCACGCTGCCCTGTAGGGCAGTTCTGGTAGAACCAAGAAGTCGGCCCTCGAGCTCCCCGGGATGTGTCAAGTGCAAACAGGGGCTGGGGCCACGTACCCTGGCAAGTGCTGGTTTAAGCAGCATATAGGTGTGTCTTTGCTGCAGGACTTCTCAGGGCCTTTAACAGGCTGACGTACAAGGTGCCAGCAAAGGCAGCTGCGGGGTGCAACCATTGTCCACAGAGGCCTTCTTTAGAGGGGATCGCCTGCTGGGATCTGCTTTGCTTTAGGAATGCAGCCCCAACCGTGCACCCAGCCGCCAGTTCTGTGTCACAGCTGCTAGAGAGGTGACAGCGACAGAGGCGTGGGGCTGTACCCCGAGTGGGCCCAGAGCGGCATCAGAAGGAATCCGCTCCTCCTTGCCCTTCGAGCGAATGGAACGGGTGACCCCTGCCTCGGGGCCCCGCTGGCCACAGCAGAGGTGGTGGGGCGTGTAAGCGCCTGTCCCCTCCCGCTCTGTCCCCAAGGCTCCCTGGGATCTTCCCCTCTCCAGCCCGCAGACCCTTGGGGGCTCCCCGGCTCCTCAGGGCCATCATCCAGGTTCTTCCCAGGCCACCGTCCTTGGTCCCCTGTGGCCCAGCCTCGCCAGACACTTGCCACTTCTTGGACACGGCCGTCGAGTTCTGGGGGCCAGTGAGCAGGCCGACGAGGTCGGGGAGCGCAGGCAGCCCGGGGACCCAGGAGCCCGCTGCCCGCAGGGGCTGGGCCAGCTGAGGTTGGGTCGGGGCTCGCCCTGTGACAGGTGGCGTGGCTTGGTCTGGAAGTGAAGCCCCCTCGGGCGCCTGGGAGGGAGCAAGGGGGGGCCACGTCCTGGGGACCCACAGGAGCGGTGTGGGTGCCGTGCGCCACGGCCCTGCTTCGAGCCGTGGGGAGCCGTGGCGGCGGACTCTTCCCACCGTGTCCGGGTCCCTGGCTCCCCTCGGTGCCGCTGTCGCAGGTCCCTTCCTGGCAAATGCCACCTGCCGACCGTCCTGAGAAAGGAAAGGGAGCCGCCCGTCTCCGGGTGGGACCACACGCGGGGGCGCGGGGGACGTCAGGCCCCGGCCGGGCGGCTCCCGGGTTTGGCCCGGCCGTTCTCGGCTGTGCCCGGCGTCCACGCCGCTTCCCGAGCGAGTCCTCTGGGGAAGCCGCGGGGGTCCCCGGCGAGGCCACGGCCTGACTGGGACCGCGGTGCTGCGTCCTCCGCAGGGTGCTGACGGAGCTCGTGTCCAAGATGCGGGACATGCAGATGGACAAGACGGAGCTGGGCTGCCTGCGCGCCATCGTCCTCTTCAACCCCGGTACGGCCCCCCTGGCTCGCCCCGGGCGCTCGCGGCCCATTGCTCGTGGCCTCCTGGCTGGCGGAGCGGCCACGCCGCTTTCTTCTCGTGGCTCTCGTGAGCGTGAGAACGTGGCGGCCTCCGCGGGCAGTGGGGCTCAGTGACTCGCGCTCCTCCTTCGCGGTGCGGCGTGGCCTGTGGCCGAGCCCTCTGAGCCCCGCGTCCGCGGTGTGGCACCACCGGCCGCCAGAACCCCGGTCACTGGAAGCGGCAGCGTCTTCGTGGACTTCTAGTAGGGAAGGTCTGGAGCCCGGACGGTCTGCTAGGGGCGGGTGGGGACGCAGGGGGGCAGGCTCGGGGCCGCCGCGGGCTTCTAGGGAGAGGTGGGCGAGCTGGCCGGGCCGTGGTGAAGACGGGGGCGGGGGTGGGGGGGGTTAGCGGGCCCCCCTGCCTTCCTGCCTGGCGGCCGCTCCAGTGCTGAGGGATCCGCCTGTGGATCCGTGAACGTCTCCTTTAGGGGAGACCCCGTTTCTGTGGGGCATCTTGTCCCCCAGATGTATGCTCTAAGCCTGTGATCCTGCCAGCATGGGAGGCCGGGCCACACATCTCGGCCCCGCCCGGGTGGGGTCCCCGTTCAAGTTGTGCGTGGCCCGGCCGCTGGTGCCCCTTCGCTGCCCGAGTCCTGGGTGTGGGGCTGCTGGGGACAGGAAGGAGATGGCTGGAGCTGGGGCCTCCTCAGGGCCTGGGGGCGCTGAGCTAAGGAGAAGCCTGGCGCGTCCCCGAGAGGCCCAGGACCCCAGGCCTCCTGCGGCATTCAAGCCGTGGACCTCAGCGCACCTGCTGGGATGTCAGGCTGCCAGGGCAGTGCTGCTGTGAGCGCCCCCCGACCCGGGGCCCAGAGGCGACCCGACGGCAGGCCCGTCCCGTGGCTGAGCCGCTGTGGGGCCGCGGCGGCTTCAGACGGCAGCAAGCGGGCAGTGGTGGGCTCCAGCCTCCGGCCCCCAAGCCATCAGGTTGGACCACACTTGGCTGGGACCAGACCCAGGGCCTCGTGAACCCTAGTGCGATACCACCAAGTGCTGGCTGCTGCGGGGAGAGGTGGGCTCGTCTCACGTTGGCTTGTGGGGCCTTGGGAAGCCCCGGGAGACAAGGAGGCAGAGAGGACGCTGGACGGAGCTGCCTGGCCCGGTGGGCTCTGACTGGTTCCGGAAGCCCCACGACGCTCACCCAGCCGAGCCCCGGCACACCCTGTGCGCCTCGGATCCCACCGGCGGGCCCTGGAGGCTTTGGTGGCTGTGGTCCCGGGCATCGCCTTCCACGGGCAGAGCCCCTTCCGGACCGGGCTCCCGCCCTCAGGGTCCCAGGACTCGGGGGGGGGGGGGGGCTGTTGCTGGGGTGTTGCTGGGGTGAAGGTTCGGAGCTTTCATCCACCGCAAAGGAACGGAGTCCCAAGTGCAGCAAGGGTGGGACATTAGCCTGGTTGCCACGGTAACCGGGGGGGGGGGGGGGGGACGGCGGTCCCCTTGCGTTTGAGCCCCAATGGGGAAGCTGTGTCGCGAAGCCCAGGGATGGGCCCGAGGTCCCGTGGCCAGCGAGTGGCAAGTCGGGACCCAGAGCCCGCCCGCAGCTGCCGGCTTCGTCCGAGCGGGGAGCTCGCCTGAGTGCCCGGGTGTCCCGTGCAGCCTCCTGGGCGAAGGCCTCTGACCCGCAGCCCCTTCCCCTGCAGACTCCAAGGGGCTCTCGAACCCAGCGGAGGTGGAGGCCCTGCGGGAGAAGGTCTACGCGTCCCTGGAGGCATACTGCAAACACAAGTACCCTGAGCAGCCGGGAAGGTGAGCCCGCGGCCCCAGCCCCCTGCCCCGGCCCCCTGCCCCGGGGGCCCTCGGGGCCTCACCCCAGACCCCCCGGCCCCAGGCCGGACTGCCACCGGCTCTCCCGCACGGCTGTGGGAATTAGAAGGCGGCACCGCCTCCGTCAGGGAAGGTGTGCGGAGGGTGGGGACCCCGCGGATGCGCTGTCACACCCCTGCAACTCACCGGAAACGGTCCGCACGCGGCGGGTGCTGGTCTCCGTGGGGTATGAAAACGAAGCCAGTGGTCTCCTCCGCCCCGGAAGGGAACCCCTAGAGGCGGGGCCTTTGCGTGCTAGCCCCCAGCAGGGACGGAGGCCAGCACAGAGCGGGTGCCTCATAAACGTGTTCAGAGTTTGCCTCCCACCTGACGGGGGGGCACCGGAAGGGCTGGGCCTCATTTCTGGGTCCACAGTGCCAGACGCACAGGAGGTGGCTTGCTGCTGCTGTGCCTGTCGTCCTACTCTAGCCCCTCCCTCCGAAAGGGCCTCTCCTGGCAGGGCGTGTGCCCCCCGGCCCCGGACACCAGACCTCCCTCTCCGCCGCCCGCCCCGCGGTGCCCGCTGGCTCGCGCACCCGACTGTGCCCTGCTCCCTCCCAGCCTCATCTGGTTTGGTTTAAACTGAAACTTCCCGGGGAGGATGGAGGGCAGGCCTGCTTGTTTTTCCTGGCTGCACGCCGCAGCCCATCTCGCCAGCTCAGCAGAAAACCGCTTTCTCTGGCCCCGGTCCAGCCTCTCTGCTGCGTTTTTGCCTTTAAAACGTGGGTTGCATGGCAGCCAACCCCAGGGCTTTCTCCCCTGAAATACAGACGCTGTGAATAGTTAACGAGGCCCCGCAGCCTCTCGAGGGTCCGTGTGGTTGCTGGGGGGGGGCAGCTGTGGACATCCCCGGAGGGGACAGGGCACTATCCTTGGTGGCAGAGCAGCTAAGCCTGGTGACCCTCCTCCAAGAGCCCCAGCCTTCCCCCTTCCCTCCCCCAGTCAGTCTGCCCCTCCCCACCCCCAGGGGCCGGGCAGGGCCTGGGGATCATGCCTCTGGCCCAGCTCCAATAGAGCTATTTCTGGGGAAGGGGTGGGCATTGGCATGGGGCACCCGGGATGCCAGCGCTTTATGGGGTGAGGCTTGCTCGAGCACAGACCTGCTGCCCGGCCCACGAACGGCCCCACCTTAGTCTCCCCACTGTGGCCAGAGGCACTGCTGATACTCAGATCCGTTTTTGTAGCTCTCTCCCCGACTTAAAATCCTGCTGTGGCTCCCTATTGCCCTTGGAGAGAACCCACACATTTTAGCTTTCCCGTAATGCCCGACTCAGCCTGCACCAGCCCAGCCACTGCCTGGCCCTGACTCTTCATCCCAGGTCTCTCTTCCCTGGATCTTCCTTCGGGGTCTTGTGTCCACCCCGCCTGTTCCCGCCCCCAGGCCCTGGCCGGCTGAGCGGCCCCACCTCCCCCTCGGGCTCAGCACCGGTGGGCGGTGGGCGCAGGACCCACCTGGGTCCTGTCCCCAGGCGCCCAGCAGGCGGCCACCGCTTCCTCTTCCACGGGCCCTCCCACAGGTTCGCCAAGCTGCTGCTGCGCCTTCCTGCTCTGCGCTCCATCGGCCTCAAGTGCCTGGAACACCTTTTCTTCTTCAAACTCATCGGGGACACGCCCATCGACACCTTCCTCATGGAGATGCTGGAAGCTCCACACCAAATGACTTAGGCCCACGGCCCGTCCTTCGCGCCCGCCCGCCCCCCCCACCCCCGGCCTGGCCACCCCGCCTGGCCGCCAGCTGCTCGTCCCGGCCGAGGCCCGTCCCCGCCCCTTCTCCGCCTGGCCTGTTCGACGTGGGGGCGCAGCCTGCTAAGCCTAAGAGTTGCCGACGCCTCCTTACGTTCAGGGCAGCGCGGCTCATCTGGCCGCCGGCCTGCCCTGGAGCTGTAGCAGCCGCTGGTGTTCGGAACATCCCCGCCACCCTCCTGTGTCTGCAGTGACCCCTTCGCCACCCGTCAGGGGCCCCCCCCCGGCCAGCGCTCCCCGCCCGGCGTCAGTGGTGGGCTGCCAACGACCCCACCTGCACCGCCCCCCGCCCCGGGGCACTTGAGAGGGGCTCCGGGGCCCCGGGCTCCCCTTCCCTCGCAGGGACGGGCCAGCAGCCCCTTCCCAAAGATGGCTTGCAACTTGGCCCCCGAGCCGACCGGAACGGGAACTGACCTCCGTGCAGGGTTCTGGGGCCACCTCGAGGCTGCCGGGACCGGGGTCGCCCACCTTCCCACCTCGGTTTTCTCTCTGCATCACCGTGGTTTCAGCTTCTTCGCTCGCACAGCCCCGTCCGACCCAGGGTAGCCAGACCCCGTGCGTGGCCCGTCCTCCGTTCTGCCTTCTGTTTCGGCCTGTGAGGAGGGGCGGGCTCGCGCCCGGTTCCTGGAGGGCGAGCCCGCTTCCCGGCCTTCCTAGAAGTCCCGGCCACGCTGCTGTGACTCAGCTGACCTCGCGGGCAGAGACGGCCTCCGGGGAGGCCCGCAGCGGTGGGAGGAGGGGAGGCCCGCAGGGGTGGGGGGGCATGGAGAGCCAGAGGCCCGGCAGGACGGTGGGGCCGCTTCCTGGAGCTGCTGGGAGAGCGGCCCCCTTGGCTGGCTGGCTGTTGCGTGTAGGAGCCTCTCGGAATCGGGGACGTCGCGTGCCAGCGTCCTCGGGCCTGTGGCTAGATGCCCCTCGGGGACAGCCGGCCCGGCTGCTGTCTTGTCTGGGCAACGGCCTGACGCGGGGCTCCATCGGACATCTGCTGCGGCTGATGGCTCCCCAGTCCAGCCCAGCGCCTGCTTCCGTAGCCTCTCTGCCGACCCGGGCAGGGGTGCTGCCTCCTGGGCGGGGGGGGGGGGGGGGGCACGCTCCGAGCTTCGGGGGTGCAGGGGCTCTCTCAGGTTGAACCGGCTTCTTTTGCACTGTAATGCCCTCCCTTTGGTCTGAGTACTTTCCATTCTCACGCCTCATACTCCACGAACCCAGCGTTTGTCACTGGTGGGGGCCTGAGCAGGGATGGGGGGGGTGAGGGGATGCAGACGGCTCCAGCCCTCTCGGCCCTTGAGGGGATGGCCTGTACCCTGGGTGGGGGGTCCTGAGGCAGGATGCGGAGAGGCAGGCCTGCTGGCCCTCAGGCCTCCGTGGGGAAAGTAGCTGTGGCTCTTCTCCTTCCAGGGTCCCCGGCCAAGCTGGAAAGTGAGGCTCCAGGCAGAGGCCCTGAGGTGGCACAAAACCCTCCTTTCTCCACCGTCCACCCCATCACGTGGGGAGGTGTCCCCTGCTGGGCGGGCGGCAGAGGCGGGGTGTGCTGGGGCCTGCCCAGCTCCCAGACGCTCCCCCAAATCTCAGCAGCCTTTGGGGGCTCCGTTGTGACCAGCAGCGACGCAGGGACTCTTGGGGACTCCCTCGCGGGGTCCCCGGTCGTGGAAATAAGTGGTAGACTGCCCCTCGCCCAGCATCCCTGGTGCCCCCGGTCCTCCCCATCCCGCCCCCTCGGGCACGCGGGAACGTCATCGTTCCGGGCCCCGGGGGCCCCGGCTGTTAGTCCGTAAAGCACTGAGGCCCCCGGGCTCCCGCCGCCTCGACAGCCAGAAACCCCCAGCCCCTCTGCGCCCCCCCCCCCCCCCCCCCCCCCAGCCCGCAGGCACAGCGTCCCAGACCCTTGGGCTGCCCTTCTCTTCCATCTGTCTGCTGTCCTTGTCATCCATCCAGTGCTGTTTGAGAAGGTGGTAGATGGGGCTACGGCCCGTCGCTCAGTAGAGAGGTAGGATTTTTATGTGACCAGACCTTTAATAGTATTACCAATCTGGTTCCATTAAGGTGATTTTTTTTGTAATTATTATTATTATTATTATTATTATTTTGGTGGGACAATCTTTAATTTTCTAAAGATAGCACTAACATCAGCTCGTTAGCCACCTCTTGCCCGTCCCGCCTCGGCCGGGCTGGACGCCGCCCGGGCCCCGGCCTGCAGGTGCCTCCGCGCACTTGCCCCACTTTGACATGCAGACGGGGTTCCCACGGCAGAGGAGCCCAGATGACCGCGTCCCGCGTCTGCAAGGTGTCCGCAAAGCCGGGCTCTGGCTTGCCCCCCCCCCCACAACCCCCGTCAAGTGTCTCCTTGGAAGCCAGTCTGCCCTTGTCACCTGGAAACACACGGTCTCTGGGGGAAGATGGCCCCACGCCCTCGGCTTTCCAAGTCTCGGCGTTCCTAGAGGATTCGGGCTGGCGGCAAGCACGGGGAGCCACGGCAGGGCTCCCTCCTCTGCGGGGGCCCCTAGGAGGGCCCGGCCGGACGTGCAGCCAGTGGGTAATCAGCTGATGTTGTCCCCATCACGGAATTCGGGCGCGTGGCCTGGTCCCTGCCCTCGCAGGGGTGTGGTGTAAAATGTCCGTGCTGTACAGAGAGAAACTGCGTGGAGCCACACGCCGTCGACCCGCAGCACACGCGTAGCAGTTACCAGCGTTTTGTTTTCATTTTTAATCCAGACTTTCCCCCTCCTCCCGTGTTCCTGTACGTTTGCTTCACGTAAGCAAGTAATAAGGACCCCTCCTCTGGTGAAATCCGGGTTCGAATGAATATGTCAAGGCAAGGAGTGCATCTATTTTAAGATGCTTTGGAGCAAGCAGCTTTATCAGTCCCCAATCCTTAGCCATGCCTTAGCTGGGACGCGTAGCTAACGCTTTAGAGAGGTTGACAAGTACATACAGAGATAAAATGTCTAAAGCATCGGGAAAGGTTAAAAAAAAAAAAAAATCTATTTTTGTACAAATGTAATTTTATCCCTCATGTATACTTGGATGATGGGGGGGTGGGACCTGTTTTGTTTCTGCTTCTGGACACGGAGGCGACAGCTTCCCCCGCGAAGCCTGGGGCGCGGCGCACGGGCTTTGTACGAACCTCTGCGCGCAGACGTCCCCCTCGGGCGGGGGTGGGCCCGAGACGTCCAAGGGTTTTCTTCCCCTTCCGAGAGGTCTTTAAAGCCTTGCGCTGTCCCGCCCCCGTTGCCAGCCGGCCTTCCCGAGACTCTGTTTGGCTGTGAACTTCCTTCCCTGCGTGATTGTTCTCTGAACACCGCACCGCAGGTGCCGGGCACGGACGAACAACGGTGTCAGAACGTGGAAAGAAACACAGAAAAACTGAGAGGAGAAACAAAATATGAGCGTTTAAAAATACATCCCCATTCGGTTCTCGTTTGTTCTGGGGGCGGGGAGGGGGGGCGGGGAGGCCTCCCGCTTTGGGTCTGGAAGTCGGCCGCACGAGGGGCGAGCGGGGCCTCCGGCTGCTGCGGTGGGGGGGGGGGGGGGGGCCTTCCTGGGTCTGCTCGGCTCCGGATTCCCCGGGGCCGGGCCAGAGGTCCGAGAGGGCCCCCCCCCCCACATCCGTGGGCACCGGGCAAGCGGCCTCCTGCCTTGCCCCAGGCTGCCCGAGCCCGAACGGGGGGAGCGGTCCACACACAGGCCACAAGACGAAGGAGGTCACCTCGCCGCCCTGTTAATAACGAGGTGATGACATCCCGTCTGCTGCGTCCTGTGTGATAAATGCTCTTCGCATCCACGCTGCCTGTGGGCCGGGCCGCGGTTTGGAGGTGGTGCCTGTGCCCTCCCGTGTGCCCTCTGTCTAGCGGGCACCTTCCCAGGGAGGCTCTGCGAGCCCTGAGGGCGGGGTCCTGCTCTGTGGCACCAGACAGCTGGCCCGAGGGTGAAGGCGGCTCCCGGCCGGAACGCGTGCAGTCGACAACAGGCCGGGGGCTCCCCTTTCGTTACCCCCCCCCGAATGTGCTCACACACACACGTGCACACAAACGACACGCGAGCACACAACGTGCGTGTGTTCACCCACGTGTGCACGTGCACAACTGGCCCCCCCACGCGACACGTACCCACAAGACACGCGTGTGCACACACACGTACGTTCCCACAGTGCACACAGGACACGCACACACCCGCACACGGGTGCAAGGACCTCAGTAGCCCCAGGACGTGCGAGGCGGTAGCAGTGGGAGCGGCTCACCCGCCTTCTCCCTCCCGGGGCTTACTGACGAGGCGGCCGCACCGCCACCTCGAGTCGCTCCCCAGGCCCCAGGGCTGGGTCGGGGGCACCCGTGGGACTCGAGCAAGTGACGACGTGGTTTGATGTCAGTTTAAGACGCCTGTCAGGCCTGCTGCTCCCTCCGTGTACCCTCCCCTGGGTCAAGGCCTTGGCCTTGCCCGCAGGAGCTCAGCCAGGACAAGCTCAGCCTGGAAGGGGGCGGGCATGGGGAGCCCCACCTCTCCCCGCAGCACAGCACCCCACTCTGGGCCTCGCCGGGACTGGCCCACGCTCTGTTCCTGTCAAAAGCACGTATATGCCAGCCACGGGGGGCCGCTTCCTTGGTCCGGAGGGAGGGTCAGTCCTGGGAGGGCCTGGAGAATTGGGAGGGTTCCTCCCTGCTGACGGACCCCTTGTCCTGCCTTCCACGCGACCAAACCCACTGTTGAGCGGCGGTCATGTACCCCGAGCAGGTGCCAGCCCGGCTCTGGACGAGGCCCTCGGGAGTGGTCGTGTGGGGAGGGCTCCTGTGGGCTGGGAGGGCCCCAGGTGTAAATGTCCCCATCTGAGAGCGGCCCGGACAGCTGCAGAGCCAGGAGGGGCCTCGAGGGTCCTTTGCGGGAGACCAGGAAAGCAGTATTCCCCAGGCCCTGCGCTGGTGCTCGGAGGGCAGACCTGTGTCTTCCTAATGAGCCGGGGCAAGGGTGGGGGGGGGGGGGAGGGCGGGGCGGGGGGGCTCCAGGCGGGGGCCGAGCTGCTTGGCCCTCTCTGTCAGACTGAGTCAGTC
Organism: Panthera leo; assembly: GCF_018350215.1. NCBI lineage: Eukaryota > Metazoa > Chordata > Mammalia > Carnivora > Felidae > Panthera > Panthera leo. The sequence continues at coordinate 91,099,781 of NC_056691.1, read as the reverse complement.
CCGGGTGGCCGGGGGCCTGAGCTGACCTCTGTGGGGGCCACCCTGCCCCAACCCAGGGTCCTCCCAAGGGTTCTCCGGGACGCAGGCTCTGGGGAGCACACCCGGGACAGCGTGCTTACCCCCGCCCCCCATCCCGGTGAGGGAGCACAGAGGAGTCAGGCTGAAGGATGGGGACAGGAGGCAAGTGAGTCCAGGTGGGCAAGGTTCTGACGCCAACTTCCTGCGGTGAGCAGGGGCCCTGGTGACCCCCCGGAGCGGGAGCACCGCTGTGCGCTATTGAGTTTCCAGCAGTCTAGCAGAGGCCCCGGGCTCCGCATGGGCCCACACAGCACGGCCACCTGGCCTCGGGCCTCCCCGCTGCCTCCAGCTGCCTCAGTGACACCTGCCTGGGGCCGTCACCTGGACCAGAGATGCTGGGCTTGATAGGTTTGCCACAAGCAGGATCGGCCCAGCAGGGCTTGGGGTTGGTAACGGGAGAGGGGAGTGTGGGGCAGGGGGATTTGGAGGGACGGTGCTGAGCACTCACTCTCTAGTGACAGGAAGGGGCTGGCCCTGCCATCAGGAAGCAAGCAGGCAGTGTGATGGGAGGATGGGAAATGGGGGGGGGGGCGGGGTGGCGGCTGCAGGGGAGAGACCCTGCCTAGGACACACATGACAGGAGCTGGTGCCATCGCTGGGCATGAGGACGGCAGCATCCAGTGACAGGAACCCCGTGGAGCTGGTCAGGGAAGTTGTGGGGACCTCAGGCAGCAAGGGGCTGGAGCTCGGGAGGGGAGACCATGTAAAGATCTCAGTCCCCAGCCCTTAGTGCCCAAACGGTCCCATCGGTCCCTAAACTCAAGGGCTGCTGGGGACCTTGTGTTCTGGGAGTGTCGGAACGCCATCGCATCGTTTCCAGCCGCCCTCCAGCCGCCGGGCCCAGGGCACCCAGGTCAGCCTCCCTGACGCATGCAGAGCCCCTGGGGAGTCCTCTGGGGGTGGGGGGAGCCCGGTCGGGAAGCCAGACCCCAACCCCTGGCGCCCGGGTGCCCGAGGCACAGAGCGGCACTGCCCTCTGCTGGAGGCGCCGGGGCAGAGCTCACCCTGCCTCCTCCGCTCCCTTCTTGTCCCATCCGTCCCTCAGCAGGCGCCCCTGCAGCCCCTACCCGCAGCAGCTCCTAATTCTCTGTGCATCAGCGTCCCCAGGAGCCCATAAATGAGACGGTCTGGGGTCGAGCCGGCGCATGTGCCTTGTGGACACGCCCAGCGGGGGCCCAGGCAGCCCAGCCACTGTGCTCCGCCTGGACCTCGGTTCCCCGCCCCCCCACGATGAAGGCAAAAGGCCTCACACCCCAGAACTGTGATGTGGGTGTACGAGACCTTGGTCATCCAGGTCAGATGCTCTGAAGTTGCCACTATGCTGTTTTATTTTGCTGTGAAGAGACTCCAACACGGGGCGAGGACCTGGACAGGGGTTGGGGCTGGAGCCTTTAGAGAGAGAGAGAGAGAGCCCCCGGGGGTCCACCTCTGGAGAAGGCCAGGGCTGTGGGCCCAGGTTCTGGGGCCTGGGGCCCAGGAGGTGGCTTTGGAGAGGGGGACCCAGAAGGTGGGGCATCATTGTGCCCTTGAAGGTGAAAATCCAAGGGCAGGTTGGAGCTGCCTGCGTGGGGGGGGTGGGGGGTGGCGGTGGGAATCTGGAGGGTGGGGACTTCATTCCTTCATTCATTCATTCATTCACTGGACGACACGCCCCACCCCTTGGACTCCGCAGTGCAACCCGGGCACAGCTGTTCTTGACCCTCAGCCTCAGGCCCTGTCTTGACACCTGGTGACCCTGACCCAAGCTGGCAGGGCTGGCTGTGGGGTCTGTGACCAACGCCTATGAAGCAGAGCGCGCTGCACACGCCGGGGCTGAGAACCCGCTCCCACTGGGGGACTGGCATGGGGACCGGTGTGGGGACCGGTGTCGGCCGCGGTGTTTACGGGCACGGGTTGCTTGGGAGCTTCCGGGCCAGTCTGGCCCGCTGCCCAGAGAGGATCATGGGGCAGGGGCCGGAATGGACCAGATGGCCCCTTCCTTGGCCACCTGCCCTTCAGGGGTGTCCCGGTGCAGCAGGGCTGGGGAGCAGCTTCGACAGCCTCCCCGGCGGTGGGGACGACAGGCCTCTGGTGCAGACGGGAGAGGGCCCGGCTTCCCCTGCCCTGCCCACACCAGCAGCTGCCACGGTGGCCAGGGCCATCCCGGGAGGCTGGAGGGTCAGGAAGCCGTGCCCCCGGGTCCAACCCCAGCTGGAGATCTGGGGGTGCAACGCTTACCTCCCGGGCCTCAGTCTTCCGTCTGCGGCCGGGTGAACGCGGTCGAGAGTGTGCTCCGCGAAGGCTCCGAGTTGAGGGTCACCTCGGAGGGAAGGAGACAAATCAGGGTCGCACAGGGCAGTGGAGCCTGGACCGCGGCCTCCAGGCAGCGCCTGGGAGAAGAGCAGGCCGGCCGATGCCTGCGGACCTCCCCTCGCCAGATGCTCTAGCTCCCCGAGGCCAGGTGGGAGCTTCGAAGGTGGAGAGACTTCGGCACGTCGTCTCCCTCAGAGGAGGCTGCGAGGCGGGGCGGTGGGTTCCCCCAGAGCGAGATGTCGCCCAGCGGTCACACGGCTGGCCGTTTACACAACGGCCCTGACGACACGCCCACCCAAGCCCGCGCACGACTGCTCAGGGCAGCTCTGGTCACCATCGGCCTGCACGGGAAGCAGCCCAGACCCCCCACCTCCCCACCCCAGTTAGGTGATGGACACGAAGCACACTTAGCGAGAACGAGAAATGAGCTGTCAGGCCGCAGGGGGACCTGGGCGCATCACCCACGCGTGCTGGCGGCCGGTGGAGGCCGGGGAGAGAGAGGGCGACGCACCGTGTGGCTCCATTCACCGGGCCTCCTGGAAAACGCAAAGCCACCGAGCGGGCGAGCAGACACTGGTTTCGGCAGGGGGAGGCTGGGCGGGTGGAGCGCAGGGGACCCTTTGGGGAGGCGAGCCCCGAAACGGTGGGTACGTGGCGTCGCGCACCTGTCAAAACCCACAGCCCTCGGCCGCCCCAGCAGGGAGCCTTGCGGTGTGCAAACCGAGGGCCCCAGGCCGTCCGGAGAATGCGGGGCGGAGGCAGACGGGCACAGAGCAGGCTCCCGCATGTAGTGCCAGTGCACGGCCGCCTCACGGATGGCGGGGGGAGGCGGGGGGGGGCAGAGGTGGGGGTTTGCAAAGCTAAAGGCGGAGGGGGCGTGTGCGGGCGAGCTGGGGCCCACGAAGCCGTTCCCGGGATGTGGGATGCCAGATCTGGCACTTGCCTTTAAGTGCGGGGGGCCCTGTGTCTGTTGGAGTGGGGGTGACAGGCTGGCGGGGACAGAGGCTGCGGCCGCCACGCGGTGGGTCAGAGCTGGAGACGGGAGTGCGCGCTCCTGCTGGGAGGCACACGGGACCTCCCCGCGCTGTCAGCCGAGGGGACCGGAAGCCGCCGGCCTCTGACGGGGCCGATTCTAGGGCCGGGCGGGCGGGAGACGGACCGGACGAGCCCAGAGCGTCTCGGGGCCAGAGAGCGAAAGGGGTCCGGTCAACCAGAACAGCGAAGGCCCGGGCGTGGGGCTCATCGGACGGACACGGGGCGTGACCCGCACGGCTCCGGGTGGCCCAGGCCGGCCGGAGGGAGGCCATGCTGGCGGAAGCCTCCAGCTGTGACACAGACACCCGTGAGTCCGTCCGTGCTCACCTGAACACGTAACGGGGAGGCGGTCAAAGAGCCGTGACAAAAATGCCAGATAATTGGCGTAGATGCTTCGCGCCCGGGAGGTGGTGCCTGACCCCGCTCCCGAGCGCGGGCTGGGCCGAGGGACGGTGTCGAAGGGCAGAAGGGGGCTCCACAGTGCAGAAGCCGGGCAACGTGACCTCGGCCAGTGGCCAGAGCCACCGCCGGTGACAGCCACGGCGTGCGCCCCGAGACGATGTGGTGAGGACAGTGCCTCCTAAGCACCCACCTGGGGACCAGATCCCGCGGAGGGACACTCTACGGGACACCCGGCCCGTCGTCCTCGGAACAAGGGAAGTCTGGGCAACTCTCCTTCCAGGGGGGTCCAAGGAGATGTGGCGGCTAAATGTCACGTGGGGTCTTGGGGACCCTGGGGGCAGGAAGAGGGCACTGGGTGAAAAACAAAGTCCCGACACACCAGTCCTGGCTCGTTTGTTAGGACAAATGTGCCCAGCAGTGTGACAGGACAGCGTGGAAAGGCCGCTGGGGGGCAGGGCGGGGGGGGGGGGTGCTCAGCGTGGGTGGCCCCTGAGCCGTCTTCGTACCTCTCCGTAAATCTAATGCTGTTCGAAATTCAAAAAGTTTGTTTAGAAAATCGAAGCGGCATGTATACAAAAAAAAATGTCATCGACTGTTGTCTGAGCTCTTACTTACGGAAACCCACGCGTTTCCCTGTGAGATATTCCAGCTGTTGTAAGTGAAGGCTTGGCTTTTCCAGAAAGATTCCACAGCCCTTATTAGTATCTCATATTTAGAGGCGGGGGGGGGGGGGAGAGGAAAGGAAGGGGGAGGGAAGGAGGGAGGTGGGGGGAGGAAGGGAAGTGAAAGGAGGGGCGCCCAGGGTCCTGAGCACACTGGGGACCTCGGAAGCAGGGGCCACACCGCACACACGTTACGCTCTGTGGTTCAGCCCCCAGCCCTCCCGCAACACTGGCCGAGCCCTAGGCCTGCCGGACCCGGGGTGGAGGGGCCCCAGAGCCAGGAACCTGCAGGCAAGCCTTCCCACCAGGCAGGCAGGGTTTCTGAGAGTTTCTCCCCGTCCGGGGTTGGGTGGCCACGGTCGTAGGAGGGGAGAGCGAGCAGGGCGTCGGTGCAGGGGGTGGGGAGTGGGGGGTGGGAGTGGAGGGCGGGACTTGCCTGGGCTGCAGGGTCCCCGGTGAGCCAAGTGGAGGCTGCTCACGGGGCGGAGGACCAAGATACGGGCGTTGCGGGAGGGCCGTGAGGTCTCAGAGGGCCCCAGGGTGGGGGGAGCAGGTCGGAGGGAGGGGCGTGGGAGTCTGCCAGTGAGGACAACTGCACTGACCGTTGGCTACAACAGCAAGTGGATTTTCATTAGGAAAACAAAAGCAATCCACACACACACTCAAATAACGAGTTAGGAGGAAACGGACTGGACTGGGGGGCGGGCTGATTGCCGGTTCCGACCAATGGCAGGGCTGCCTGGAGCACTGTGCTGAGAAGGACTCTGAAGTCTTGTCTGGGGGCAGGAGACGGAGGCCTGACGGGGCTGGGTCTGCGGCGGCTTCAGGAGAGTGGAGGCAGGGCACCCGCCAGCCAGTCAGCGGGAACTGTCACTGTGCACCTGCTCGCCTGGGTCAGTTGGGGGCGAGAGGGCAAGTGGGCAGCCGGCTTAAGGGTCTGGAGCCAGCCCCCTTGGGCGGCCACCCCTGTGACTTTGGACAGGCCCTCTTAGGGCTCCAGGAATTCCAACGGTCCCGGACCCCCACCCCTAGCCCAGGAGTTACGGCCGCTTGTACAGCTGGGTTGCACATCTCCGGGTGGACAGTGGGTGGCGCCATCCAACTATTCCAAGCTGGAAGTCCCTCGATGTTGCAACTTTAAAAGGATACATATGCTATGGAACTAGCGGGTTCAGTAAAGCCGATCTCTGCACACACTGAACTCTGCGGATTACAGCGCTGAACGGAGCCAAGTTCAAAGAGACATTTCACGGGCTCTTTGTAGTCCCCGCAAGCCCCTTTCCTTGACTTGTGGGGCTGCACGTGGGCGTGATTCCGACAAAAAGTGACGTCCCTGGAGCACGGGGTGGGCGGGAACCTCGCCACACCTGGAGGTTTTCAGCCTTCTCCCCGAGAAGCCCCTGCCCCTCAGGACAGGTGTGATGCACCTGGAATGAGGTCAGGCCACCCCGGGTGCCTGGGGACACTGCAGCACAGGCTGTCGGCACCCGCGACCGCCACCAGAGGGCAGCGTCGCCCCGCCGAGCGCGGCCCGCCGCCCGGCGGTGGACCCTGCTGATTGGCTAAGCCTGCCGTCTCCCTGGCAACCGTCTCCGGCCCGCCCTCTCCCCCAGTCCAGGCGCCCCGCGCTGCCTGCGGGGTGGTCCGGGGCCGCCGGCGCCCTGTCGCGGGCCTGGGGCCCGGGAGCTGCCCGACCCGGAGCCCCGAAGCGTCGAGGGGCCCCATATCAGCATCTCTGGTTTCATTTTGGTTGAGGGGTCCTCTTGTCCTTAAATGCTTGCTTTTCCCACATCCTGTTCTGGAAACAGGGCGGAAAACAAGAGAGGGAGCTTTCCAAGCCAGACAGGAAGGCCCCGGGAACCCTGTGACCTGCCTCGCCTGCCCCCCCGCCCCCCCCCCCCCCAGAGCCCCTGCATGCGCCTCCCAGCTGGTCATCTCACACCTGGAGGGCAGGGAGTGGGCGGGGAGGTTGCACCTGCTGGGGGGGGGGGGGGGGAGGGATGCAGGACGAGGGGATCAAGGCCCCCAGGCCTGGGGGAGGTCCAGTGGGAGCCCCTCCGTGGCCAGACCTTGTCCGGTGTGACGTGATTATGAATTGTGACCACCCTGGACCCCAAGGTGATGCCCCCAGCCTGTCCCCAGAGCCTGCAGAAAGGCCCAGGAGGGCACCTTTCCAGTTCTGAGCAAGTCGTGTAAGAGAAGAGCAGTGAGGGACATACCAGCAGCCTCTGCAGGGCATCTAGTGGCCAATGGGGGGCCAGGGCCATCAGCCCCAGCCAAGCACTCTGAGGAATCAAGGGAAGACAACCTGGGGTACATAGTGTGAGCAGGCCTCAATGAGGAGCGAACCGTGTGATGAGCCAGGGAAGGACCACCCAGCAGGGAACAGCAGGGGCGATGGCTCAGAGGCGGGAGTGTGTCAGGTGTTCAAGGAACTGCTCAGAGTAGAGACGGGGAGGAAGCAGCCCGTGCCTGGGGCCCAGGAGGAGGTTGGGAAAGAGGCTGGGCAGCATGAGGCCCGCACGGCTAAGCGTCAGCCAGACATCTGATGGCTCCAGCGGCCTCCTCCCAACCGCCTTTCAAGTGACTCTGCCCCCGGCCAACTGTCCACGACCCTCCTGCTTCCCTCTCCTTGGCCTCGCAGACTCTGAGAAAAAGGCCAGCGCCATGCCTTCCCCCCCATGTCCCCAGCCGGTCAGGGACATGCTAACCAACCTCTGAGGCTCCTTGCTCACGGGGGCTCCCCGTCTTCTCCTCGGGGTGCCCTGAGACCCCAGCCCAGGACCAGGCGCCCCGCACAGCTGAGCAAGTGACATGTGGGTGGGCCGTAGCCCGGACGAGGGGGCTGCAGGACGACGGGACAGTCACGCTGGGGTGAGTCAGAGGCTCCGGGGCCCTCGGCCTGAGCACCCACCCACTCATTCACTCATTCATTCATTCATTCATTCATTCAGCAAACATTGCCTGGAAATCTGAGCTGGTTCCACAGACAGCAGTTAGCAGAGTCCCTGTGACACAAATGCCATGTGGGCCACATACGGGATGAAAAATGTGCCAGTAGTCACGTCAAGAAGCACGCGAATTTTAATAATTTTTTTTTTATTTAACCCGGCATGTGGAGTCAGTGTCATTTCAATATGCAAACAATGTAAGTTACTAATGAGCTATTTTGCATCTGGTCTGGGGGTACAAAGTCTTTGAGATTTGGTATATATTTACGCTCCCAGCCCATCTCCACTTGCACAAGTCACGTTCAAGCTCTCCAAAGCCGCATGTGGCTAGTGGCTGGCGTATCGGACAGTGAAAGTCCGGAACATTCTCACGGGGCTGCGTGCAGGCAGCAAATGTGGGCCGATGTGTGTCAGGAGAAGGTCCCGCTCAAGGTCCTGTGGGAGAACAGAGGAGAGCGCAACCCACGGAGGAGGGACTGGAAGGCTCCCCCTTCGAGCTGGGCACTGAAGGATGACTAGGCAGTTCTCTGAGTGAGCACAAAGTTTTCGGCTTCCATTCCCTGTACCCCGGGTGGGGCTCATGACGGTCGAGGACAGTCTGGAGAAATCAAGGACCTTCAGTGACCGCCCCACCAGGTGCTCCTGAAGGAACCATTGGCTTAAGCCCTCTTGGTAGGGCTTATCTCTACCCCTGGGGCCGGTGCTGATGTTTTCCCATCTTCTCGTTACAGATGCTGAGGTCTGGGGGTTCAGCTACGCCAGGTGGGCCCCAAATCTTGAGCTCTATGGCCAGGCCGCATATTGCCTGGTCCCACTGCTGCTCACAGGGCCATTGTGCCTGTGTTTGTGAACCTTCCAGAACCTTTGCCTATGTGTTACCCGCGGGGATTCTCTAGACTTGTCTGTAAGCAGGCAGGGCCGGTAGGATTATCTGGTTCCTGCTTGTTTGGTCCTCTTTAGGCCTAACTAAAAGTCCCTCGCTGCCGCCGGGGCCCAGGCCAGCCCTCTTGGGTGCTACCTGCTTCGACAGCTCTCCCCAGGGACCAGGCTGGAGCGCCACCGTGTTCACAAAAGCCGTTAGATAGATACGGATCTTCCAAAATGTTTCCACAGAGAATCAGAAGATTAAATCTGCATCGGGGACGTCTCTGGACGGGTGCCCAGTGTGGGGGTGGCTAAGGGCCGTGACGGCTCTGCGTGACCAGAGGCAGGTCGCTTCTACTCTCTGGAGGTGGCGACTTGCCCTGCCATCAGAGGAGGCGGTTGTTCTGGGCCCCTCGCTCCCCCGAAGCTGCCTCCTCTGTTGGGGCTTCATCCGGAAGGGAGAAACGGAGCCCCTGCCCCGCCCCGCCCTGCCCCCTGCAGACATTTGCTGCACATTCCACGGCTGAAGTGGTCCCATCGCATTCTTCTTGGGGGGCCTGGGCGGGTGCGAGCAGGGCCCACCTCACCGAGGGGCCAAGTGGGCGCGTGGGAGGAGCGTGGGAGGAGCGTGGGCCTCCGTGTGAGATCGGGCGTGGATTGGGGCTCTGTGACATCCGCGTGGCCACTGCTCACCACCTACAAGGGGGAGGGAGCGGCAGGCGTCCTGCCCCCCACCCCCCACCCCGGGGGGGGGCGGGGGGGGGGCTCCAAGTCTGCCTGATGCTTTCCTTCCCCATTGTCCCCTACCTGGGCTCCTTCGGGCCCGGTGCCTCCCAACATGGTGCTCGGCGGGCTGTGTCACTGGGCAGGAAAGGGTTAACCGGGCAGCCGGGGTGTGCCCACAGCCGGCACTTTCCAAAGGTCTGGCCCTGGCCCAGCTCCTGGGAGGCGACCTCTGGGCCCTTCGGACGTCGTCCTGCCTTTGTTTGCCTGGGGCCTCGGCCCACGCCAGAGGCATCGACGGGGGCCCTCGGGCCACACGGTTTCAGCTCAACCTCGGGGGTGGGGGGTGGGGTGGGGGGGTGCGCAGAAGGCTCAGGTCGGCTGCGTCTATGTGGCTGCTGCCCAGTGACAACCTAGACACCTGAGCTCAGATGGTTTCCTGGCTTGGCTGCACCCCGCGTGTGTGGTCACACAGGGTCCTGGGCGAGCTGACCGCCGTCCATCGGCCGGAAGAGACTGTGACCGTGAGTGCAGCGGCTTGGCTGGGCTCTGTGAGCCCTAGTGAATCGCTGAACCTGAGCTTGGTCCTGGGGACGCCTGTGCCGCATCTCTGGTGGTTGGTCCTGGAGGCAGGGGAGTGGGGAAGGTGTCGGCCCCTTTTCCCTCACGGCCCCCAGAGGGCAGTCCTGTTCCAGGAACCCAGGGCGCCACACACGCTTGTGACATCTGGCTGAGGCTTCCCCGGGGGCCTTTGACCCCTCTCTCCTCCCGTCCGATCCCCAGCTCTGCCCACCCAGGACATCCACCTGCCAGCCCAGAGTCCCCGCGCAGAACACGTGTGCAAAGGCTCCGTGGGCTCGGGGGGACCTGTGCCAGCCCCATCCCAGATCTCAACCTCCTGGGTCACAGGGAAGCAGACAGGGTGGGGGGGACGCGAACAACTTTGGACGCAAAGACTTTGTGTCATCTCAGAAGCTGGAGTGCTTGGGGGCTGGGAGGGGCTTCCAAAGGCAGCATCTGGGTCTTTCCCCGCTGGCTCAAGGCTTTGATGGTGGCAACAGGGCCGGGCGGCCTGGCCCCGTCCCGCACCCCGCCAGGGGCCCTCATGTGCCAGTCCCCCCCCAGAGGCGCCTCAGGACCCCGACAGTGTGTCTGTCCCGCCTTCGGGCCTCTGCTCAACGTTGTCCCCCGGCCTCGACGTGGGCCTTCGGAAAAACCGGGCTCCCTTTGAGGCACAGGTGTCCCTTTGGCCGCGAGCCCTCCGGAACCTGCCCTCCCTGTTCGGCTCCACACCTGCCTCCAGGTGACTTGGTCCAGTTGAGGCGCTCCCTGGTGCCAGCCCTGGACAGAGGCTGCTTTTAATTAAGGCTCCCAGCACAACCCCCGTCCCATGGAAACGGAGGCTCCGCGTGGAGACGTGGCTTCCCCGCGGCCGCTCAGCCTCGGCTGCGGGGCTGGGAGGCCCAGCAGGACGGTCTGAGCCCGAAGCCTGGTCCTGACGCCCTGCCCTGCTCTTTCCCGGGCCACGGCCTCCCCTCGGCCCACAGTGTGGCCAGGGCCCCGGCCTCCGGGGAGAGGGGCTGTCCTTAACGCCCCGGGGCCCCGGGACCGTGTCCTCTCGGGGTCCAGACCCGGGGCGTGGGGGCGGCAGAGGACCCGGGCCGGACTGGGGCCCGCCTCCTCCCTGGCCTGCGGACGTGGCCGGCCGCCCCCGCCCCGCCACGTCGCCCGGCCGGCAGGAAGCTGTTCACTCTTGCTCTCTTTTTTGTGAATTTTTGGAGGGTTGTTGTTGCAGGAAACATCTGGACGTGGTCCAAAGAACATAATGAAAAAAGGAGCGAGAGGGGGAGCGGGGGAGGAGGCAGGGGTTGGGGGAGGTTTGGAAAAACCATCTGATCTCACTTTGCAGAGGCAACTGCGATTATGCCCCTGCGGGTTTCACAGCCGCTTCAGATGCAGACCGTGCGGGTGACGTCAGGAGAAAACATGAGGCCCCAGATAGTTCGGTGACACACAGAACACGGAATGGGTCCCAGGCCGGCTCCTGGCTTTCGAATCAGGACAGTCGATGGGCCACGGGTCTTTTCCAGAGGCGAGGGAAGCAGGACAGGATTCCCTGCTGCGGACTTACTGGGGTGTCTGGCCGGGCGGCCCCGGCTGGGGGGGGGCGGGGCACAGAGGAGAAGCGCTCCACGGGGCTCCTCCCTGAAGTTCAGTGTCTGTCGAGCCCGCCGCGAGCCCACCGACTCCGGGGGCACAAATCTGGGCCTGGCCCAGCCCACTCTGCTCTGCCCGCCGGCCGTGCCTTTGGCATCGCGGGCTCCTGGGTCTGGGGGGGGTGGTGCCCTGGGGGTGCAGGGCTGGCTCAGCCCTCGGGGCTCCCCAGTTCAGAAAGCCCCCATTCCAGTGCTTTCCGGGGGTGTCCTGTGGTGTGGGGCTGAGTGCCGGTGACCCTCACGGCGTCCCCAGGTCCTGGCCACCTTTGCCCTGGAGTGGGAGAGAGGGTGACAGCTGACCTCTGTGCCCCCCTGCCCCCGGGCCGGGGCCTCTGCCTGTCCCAGCACCACTAGCCGGGGTCTTCAGACCCCACTCCAGAGCAGGGGTGCTGGAACGTGACAGGAGCTGCACAGGAAAGGATGTCAACGCCCCATCCTCAAGATTTTAGGGCCTCCCCATGGATGCTGCCCGCCCCCACCCTGATGGAGCCCAGGCCCCCGACGGAGGGGACCACAGCCCGTCCCAGATAGCCCCGCTGTCTGCAAGGACTTCGCGGCCGGGACAGTGTGCATGGGGAGGGGGGGGTTGGCTAGCCTACTGCCGTCTCCACGTTTCGTCAGAAATGTTTCTTGAAATAAAACCAGAGATGCCCAGTGACGTAGCAAGGACGAGCGGGTGTCCACCCGAAGGGACTCAGGTTCAACCGGACCAGCTGAACTGTGTCAGTCCTGAAAGCCAGGCCCTGCCCTGGGAGCCCACCCAGCAGGGCGTCCCCTGAGCACAGCCCCTGTGGGCCCTTAGGGCCCAAGTAGAAACCCCCCCCTCCCTCCTCCCCCAGCCTCTCCTTCCACCGGACAGGTGGGACCCGGCTGAGGTCCCGGAGGACACGGGGCGTGCGGGCAGAGGGCTCCGGGCCTGCTCGGGGCTGTGGGGCTCAGCCTGGAGCGGGCCCCGAGATGGGAGGGGGTCGGAGCTTGGCTCAGGACACGGGGGTGGGGGGTGGGGGGGCGCGTCTGTCTGGGAAGCGATTCAGCGGTGGCTGCAGCAGAGTCTTGAGTCATGGGCTGGGGCCTCCTGGCCTCTGGGGGGGGTCTGAAGACATTTTTTCCATGGAAAGTAGCCGCTGGCTCTCTGCTCAGCGGGGAGCTCTCTGTCCCCCTCCCACCGCCGGTGGGGGCCTTGGCAGTGTGCTGCTGATTCTCTGTCGGACTTTCCACCGGCCTGGGGTGGGGTGGGAGCACCAGGCAGGGGTCAGACGGGCGGGTTCGGGACCTGGGTCAGCCTGCAGCGAGCGCCTGTCTTCTGAGTCTTTGCTTCACTTTCTGTTTGAGTCGCACTCTGGGGTCAGATGGGACGATGCACTGGGCCCGGCTGGGAGGGGACAGACCCGACTTCTTTGTCAGCTCTTCAAGGGGAAGATGGGGGTGGGGTGGGGGTGGGGAGCTGCAGGAGGTGGAGGGGGGGGTGTTCGCCCCCCCCAGACCTCCCCACCAGAGCCCAGGGGGAGACGCACCTACCTGCTCTGTGCGGTGCCCCCCTGCCCGTTCTGCCCGGGCCCCTTGGCCATAAGCCTGTTAGCAATCCCCCCTGCAGCCCCTTGAGGGCCTCGTCCCCACCCCAGGAAACGCAGGCATCCCCAGGAGCCCCAGAACTTTCGGTGCTGGCGGGGGGAGGGGCAGAGGGTCCGCAGTGATGACCCATGGCTCAGTGTCACCTCAGAGCAGCTGCTTATGGCCGAGCTCGGGGGCCTCCCCTCCTCGTTCCTGTCGGTGGCATGGGCGGGAGGGGAGGCAGCCGCACGGCAGGTCTCTCACCTGGGTGGGTGGCCTCCTGGCTGGGTGTGGATACAGCCTAGGAAAGACCCAAAGTGGGTTGGTTATCGCAAGTGGTCTTGGCAACGTGGCCCTGGGGCTGCGACGGCAGAAGCTCTGTGACGCTGCTCCTTCCTCCGGGAAGCCCTCTTGAACCATGTCTGCCCACCTGAGTTGCTTCCTCCTTTAGACTCTGCTGTGGACCACACGGTCTGCCCTTCCTGTGTTCAAGCTTCTGTGAATAGAGAAGTCTCGTGTCTCTGGAGATCTCGGCTCCCGGAGAGCTCCCCGTAAGCGCTGGCTGTGTCGGCCGAGGGGCGAGCGGGTGCCAGGCCTGTGGGCCCGTAGAGGGTCCTGGGCTACAGGCTTAGGTGCGACCCCCAGCTACACCACCCACAACCTGCGTGGACATGACCACGTGGCCCGCCGCTCTGAGCCTCAGTTTCCCCTCCTGTGACATGGGATCGTAGCGGCACTGGCCTCCCTGGGTTCCCGGAAGGCTTTCACGGTGACGGATCTCCAGGCGCCTGCAGACCATCCGGGTCCGAGCCGCCTCCAGATGGCCCTCTGCCCCCACCCTGCCCGTGACCCATAGCCCACTGACACTGGCGAGTGTGTGTTTGTTTGTTTGTTTTTTAGAGAGGGAGGCTCCTTTAAGGATGCAAATATCCTGTTTCTTCTTGACCCTTTGCCCATTAATTTTAGCATCCCTGGGGGCTCCTGCCTGCAGCGGTCACTGACGCGCACCGACAGCCAACAGTGGGCTCAGGGCCAGGTCTGTCTTGTCCCCTACGGAGGTCCTGGGCAGCTCCCAAGGGCAGTGGCTGTATTTGCCACAAGGCGGCAGGACGGGAGGATAAGGGCTCTCTGGGCCTGGACAGGGAGAACCGGGCCGTGCCCTCCTCGGCTCTCTGACCTTAGGTAACGACAGACCTTTCCTCTGCCTCAGTTTCCCCATCTGTGCCACAGGGCCAGCTTCTACCTCAGAGGGCTCTGGTGAGGGGTCTGTGAGCTGCTGAATGCGAACACGGCCGGGGCCAGGCCGCGAGCCGCCCGGGGGAGGGGTGGCCGGTGGCGGTGGTCCTTCTCCGGGCTGTGACGACTTCCCACTGCGGCCACCTGCCTTGTCGTTCTTTCCCGAAGGCCGCGAGGGCTTGCGGGGCAAGTCCTTCGGAATCCCCCAGAATAAGCTCTCGCTCTGCCGACTGGGGAAACGGAGGCCTACGGAAGTCACAGCCAGAGAATTCACCCTCCCCACGGTGGCTGCCTAGTCCGCCTCTGAGTATGGGCCTCAGGGACCTGGAGATGGCAGGGTCCCGGCAGGAAAGGGACACTCCATGTCGCCGGGGTGATCGGAAGCGAGTTTACCGAGGTCGCCGTGTGCAAAGACGGGGGTTGGTGCCGGGGAACCTCCGGGGCTCGCGCAGGGCGGGGCTGGGAGCAGTGGGGAGCCAAGGGTGGGATGGGGCCTGAGGGGGGGTGCGGAAGGACTGGGTCACCCCGCACCGGTCCTCTGACCGGCGGAGCCAGCGGGCTGCCGGAGGGCAGCCGGGGCCCCTGGGGCCCAGAGCCGGGGGGAGAGACGGTGCTCGGTGGGTCGGGAGGGGACACCCAGGTCACCGAAGGTAGGGCTTCCAGAAACAAGTGCCCCATGTCTGAGAACTCACTTTAGGACATTCAGGTGGTGCTGAGTTAGCCGTGGCCCCCACCCTTGGCTTCCCCGAGTCCAAAGTTGGAAGGCCCTCTGCACTGGTGGCAAGGCTCTGTCTCACACACCTTCTGTGGCTCCCTGTCACCGGCCGTGGAGAGCCCCAGCACCGGGCCGGAGGAGTCAGGGCCACGGCCTCCCCCAACACCCGCCTCCAGGCTGCCCGGGGCTCTGGGGACGGGCCGTTTGTTCACCTGTGGGCAGGGTCCTGCTACTCGGGGAAGTGCCGTCGTCCCCCGCCGGCCCAGAGCGCCTTCCTCAGCACGCCGCGTCCGGGACTGGGGCCGTCCCGTGCAGGGGAGGACGTGGCGAGCAGCTGGCCACTGCCATCAGATGCCGGCAGCCGCCCCCACCCTAGTTGTGACAACCACAACTGTCTCGGCCATTGCCACGTGTCCCCTGGGGGACGCAGTGGTCCTCCCGCGGAGTCAGGCGGGAGTCAGACTGGCTCAGGTGGGCCTCCTCCAGGGAGCCAGGCCACCCTTTGTCCCCATGATGCTCTGCCAGAGGGGGTGCCCGCTGCCTCCCCGACCCCACTCCGGGATGGCGGGGGCCCGCCGTGTGCCCGCCGGGGGCCGAATGGGAGAAACCGCCGTGCCTGGGGGGGCGGGCCCGGGTGGGGATCGTCGCCTCCTTTCTTTAGGAAGGAGGGCCGTGGGGGGCCCCGCACAGGGACCCAGCTCACAGCCTCGTGGCCGAAGACCGCATGACCACGGGCCATCTTCCGCGGCTTCTGTGAGCTGGGGACCCGGAAGCGCTTCAGAGGCCGCGTCATCAGAGGGTTCGCCCGGGGCTGGAAGGCCGCTTCGGAGGCGGCTCCGGCGGCCTCCCAACACACGCCGTGGCTCGCACGCGTTCCGGCCCTCAGGTGGCCCACCCGGCACGGCCAGGTGCCGGCAGCGGCTAGACCCACGTGGCTTTCGTGGCACGGCCCCGCGGCCTGTTTTCTCGCGCACTGGGCTCCTCTCCTCCACGGACGCCCGTGTCTGACGGGCGGATGGGTCCAGTTGGCGCTCGAACAGCACTGGGCCTCCAGGCCTCCCGGCTTGCCTTCAGCCTGGGCGACTCGCACCCTGGACGGCCCGCGGGGGCCGTTTTCTGGCTTCGGAGGCGTGTTGCAATGCGCTGGTGTCCGTCGAGAGGGACGTGCCTTCCAACCCAGCCTGTGTGGCTTCAGGCACATTACCGAGCTCCCCCGGGCCTCAGTTTCTTCCTCTGTAAACTGGGGATAATGGAACCCCCGCCCCTTCTCCGGCCGGGAGCCGCGCCCGTGGGCATCGCCACGATGGCAACTTGCCCCAAGCCGGGGTCTGTGCTCTTGGCCTCTGCCTTCGGAGGGCCGCGCTGGGCCTCGCCGCGGTAGGAGGACCGGGGGGAACGTAGCAGGAGGGTGGAGGCAGGGAAGGGGCACCAGCTTCCCAGGTACAGGCTGCGCTCAGTGGCCGTGGCCGGGGGAAGCCGGAAGCAGGCCCAGCGCCGTGACGCTAGGTTAACACGGGCTGTGGGGCTGGAGGGAGTTCGGTGCCCAGCTACCAGGGAGGGAGAGAGTGAGGGCAGCAGCTCTGAAGCGGGTCCGGGCCGGGGGCTGAGCCATGCCCGGGGTGCCCAGCCAGCCACACCCCCGGGCGGGAGGGTCTTATGAACACACCGAGCTCATCACCGGCCCTTGCCGGCTCCTGGGCCGGCTGCTGGCGGCCGGACTCGGGCCCCCTCCTCTCACGGAGACAGACCAGACGGGTGCAGGGCTCCCCCGTTGCATTTTTCTGCCCGAAGACAGCCGGCCGTCTGAAGAGTAAGGGCATCAATTTTGTGCGGCGAGGGGGAAGAAACGCAGCCTTTAAAACAGCTCGACAATAAAAACCCCAGCCAGCAGAACGCCCAGCCTGGCGGGAGGCTCGTGGCGTCGATGCAACCAGGAGACGCTAGTGGCTGAGACGGGGCGGCCTCTGCTGGTCCCGTCCTGGCCCATCTGGCGTCCGTCCACGGGCACGGTGCCCCAGCCCCGCCCCACGCTCCAGAAGGTTCCATATTTGTGCAGGTCGCTGGTGAGAGTCCCTCCCGAACATTTCCATACCGATCGCTTTCACTCCTGGTCACTCGATGCCTCCTTCTCATTGAAAAAGTCATAAAAGAAGCTTCAAAAGGAAAGGGCAAGGTTTGCCCTCAAAGCCTGCTTGTCACCTGGCCTCCACTTTGGAAGCCGCGGGCTCCCTGTGGAAGCTGGGTCTGGGGACAACTGCAGCTGTCCTGTTCCTCTCTGTCCCCATGCCCCCCCAGGGGAGGCCACCGTCACCACCCCCCCTCCCCGGGCGGGGAGGAAGGAAATTTCCACGATCGTGGCCTACCCAGAGTGAACACTCATGAGTGGACGGCCTCTCCCCGTGGTCCCGGCCTGGCCGACGTGGGGCCTGGGTGGCCAGCCCGTTCTGGGCCGGCAGCCCTCAGCCCCGGGAGAGGGCCCTGTCGGCAGACCTCCTGTCCCTCACCGAGAGTTTGAGTCCTGCCGGGGGGACTGTGGGTGCGGCTGAGGATGGCCGGGGGATCCCAGCTACGTCTGGTGCTCGCGAGGCCCCGGCCCGCGCGGAGGGCGTCGGCGTCTGGGGCTCCGACGGGCCATCGTGGAGCTTCCTGGGGAGGAAGAGAGTCCGGTGGGCCTCTTGCGGGTAGAACGGGGAAGGCTGAGCCGCGGCCTCTGCCCGGAACCCTGTGTCCCGCCGCTGTGTCTTCCTGCCCTCTGCTCTGTTCCGTTCATGTGGCTGGCCTCCCTCGTGCCCAGGCCGTGACCGCTGGGTGCCCTGCGCACCTCTGACGTGTGTCCCTGGCTTCAGTCCCGATGGGCCTGCCTGACACACGACACATGCCCGTTCCGGGGCTGGAGCTGGCAGGTGGGGTCACCTGCTGCTGGCCACCCTGGGGCCTCCCTCCGCAGGGCCTGGGCCGGGGGAGGGGCAGGACTGGAGCTGAGCGCCGGGGGGTCATCCACAGTCCTTGGTCTTGCCCTCTCCTGACTGTCAGACCTCCCACCGATTCTCCTGAGGCCTGTTCAGCGTTCCCGAAAGTCACTTGTTTTCCTGTAAGTGCCCTTCTCCCCTCCTCTTCTCTTCTATCCTTGTGAGATGGCAGATAAGCCCCACACTGCCCTTGTGAATCACATTTTTTTCTGTAGCTCCCAAGCTTGTACGTATACAGATAAAAATCTGTCTTTTCTGTCATGAATCTGACTTTGATTGGTTTAATTTGCAGCCCTCCAACTCTGAATCTAAGAGGGTAGGAGGGACTTTCCCCTCCCCGACAGGAGGCCCCCACATGAGCCCGGATGAAGGCAGGGGAGGCAGCCCTGCTCCTGCCCAGGGTGGGGCCTGCCGGCCTCCCTCCTGCTGCTGACCGGGGGCCTGGGTCCCTGTGTCCACCTGTCATCCTGGCGAACTCCTACTCACGCGTCCGAGTCCTTCCCGGGCACAGCCTCCTTTCCTGGATGTGCTGCCAGTTTCTGCTGGCCTCCACGAATCAGGCCCTGGGCCAGGCAGTCGGGGTACAATGAGGTCCTTCACGTCTAGAAGCATCCCGTATTCTCACCTACAGGTGGGCCGCGAGGCTCAGAGAACCCCCGCTGGGCTGCACGCCCCAGGCCAGCGCCCTTCGCTATCCCACAACCCACCCGGGGACCCGCCCCAACTCGGCCATTTGCCCCGAGTTCCAGGCGCGCGCCTCCGCCTCTCCGGGCCTCCGTTTCCCCTCCTGCGCCATGAGAGCCTCGGGCCCAATTACGCCAGTTGAGCTGGGCCCCTTCCCGGCCTGGGATGTCCGCACGGGGCCTGGAACCGTCCCCACCGACGCAGTATTGCCATTTAGCGACTGCAGAGCCCGGCTCGTCCAGAGGTGTATTTTGGCCCCAAAAAGAGGCCGTTTGGAGAGGGCAGGCTGGCCTCTCCTGCCCAGCGTCTGGCAGCTGGGAGCCCGGGCTGGCGGGAGCGGCTGGAGCTGGAGCCTGGGGCCGGGACGCGGGTCAGGCTTGTTTTATGTCAGGGCCCCGGGCCACGGGGGAGGCGACGTTGCCAAAACAACGTTTTAAAACAACTCGGAAAATGTGCAGCCCCACCGCCTTTCCACGGGATTCGTACCCAACCCGCCTCGCTCCCCGGGTGAGGTGGGCGCGGGGCAGGAAGGAGGGAAGGGGGCCCCGCCACGCGGAAAAGACACAGAGAGCTTTGCCCTTCCTTGCCCCTCCCCTCCACCCTCTCCCCCTCACCCCTCCGTCTCTCTGGGACCCCCCCCCTCGCCACCCACCCCCGGGCTTCGGAACTTTTCTGTTTCCTTTAGCTCCCCCAGACCACCCCGGGGACTGGGCATAAACCCATTCCGCAGATGGGCGGTCCAGGCGGGGGGTGGGGGCACGGCGGGTCTGACGCGCTCGGTGTGAAAGCTGGCAGCTGGACCGGCTGCAGAGCGTGTGGGGCCCGCGCAAAACGGACGCGTAGGGCCCCGTATTCGAGAATGAGTAAGACTTTCCAGAGGGCGACCGCAGAGGACGAACCCGGGTACGGGCCTCCTGAGCGCGGGGCCGTGGGGTCTCAACCTTCCTCCCCTCACACGGCTGTTCAGACCCTGGCCGGCTGGGTGAGCGCGGGGCTGTGGGGAGTCCGGCCCCGGGTCCCGGCCACTGAGCTCTCGCAGAATCCGGGGCCTTCTTCGGCCAGGCTGAGCCCCTGGGGGGGCGGGGAACGCAGCTCCCTGCGGCTCTGGGGTTTCGGACGCTAGAGGCAGAGCAGGCCGCTCAAGCGGGGCGCTGGGGGTGGGGGTCCCGCGCTGGGGTGGAGGGCTCCCTCCCCGGGTAGCTCTCATGGCCCAGCCTCGACGGTCTTGAAGATGGAGGGTCCAGGCCCGGTCCGGAGAGGACCCGGTCCCCCCCAGTTCCCAGCTGGCAAAGGGGGAGTCAGCCCCCACTGCCCGGACCCCTGCGCGGGGCATTTCCGAGGACCCTTGGCCGCACAGACCCTTCGTTTCCACCTGCCACACTCTCCTGCCTTTGCCTCCCCACGTCTAGCACCCGGAACAGGGTCCCCCCTCATACCCCGCTCCGTTCGAGGGTGTGGACGGCTTGTGACGGTTGCCCTGGCTCATCGCGGGCCCCGTTCACCACTGACGGAGTGGTGGACCCTGGCCTCTGTGCCCTCTGTGTCCTCCGTGTGCCCCATGTCTGGGGTGGGAGGTGGCAATCCCCCCTCCCGGGTGAGCTGACAGGTCACGTGACATGCCCGGTGCCCCTCTCCTTCACAGCTGCCCCGCGTGGGGCGTTCGCAGACTCCTGGGGACCAGGGAAGCCAACACAGGGTGCAGGGCCGCACAGGGTCTGCTCGGCACAGACGCCTTCACCGACGCCATGGGGGACGGGGGCGTCCTCCTGGGTCCTCACGGCGGAACTCCGGGGGGAGGACTTATCCACTCCGGAGAGAGCACCCAAGGCCAGCCTCTGAGCCACTCCACGAGGTAAGGCCTAAGCTTGGGGACCCCCTGCCCCTCGCCCTGCTGTGAGCTCCCCCAGGGCGGCCGGCAGCCGGTGCACCTGTCCTCCGTCGAGAGCCTGAGCTGCGGAGGCAGAGCCCCACCCCTGCAGAGCCGGGTGCACAGCTGGTGCTCGGTGCCCGTTAGTGAGAGGACGGCACCTGTGCCCAGGAGCCCCGCAGCTGCGCTTGGGGGGCACGTTCCTGCCTCAGGGCCTTTGCTTCTGCCGGGGCCTCTGCCCAGAGCTCCTCCCCGGTCTTCCCGCGTCTCTCCGTGAGGCTCCGCTCTGGCGTCCGCTTCTGGGCAGGGCCTTCTCCGAGGGGCCGTTCGGGATGTCCCCACGCTCCCCTGCACTCATTCTCCTCCCTGTGTCTTCCTTCCTCCCGCTTGGAGGCGTCTTCCCTCTCTCTGCGCTGGCCCCAAAGCAGGCATGAATGTTCCCAGCCGTGGTCCTGGTGCCCCGGGGAAGGCCTAGCACGCAGAGGCATGGATTTGGCCCCAAGAAAAAGCCTGGCCCGGGGTTGGGGAGCCTGCTCCCGCTGGTGGGAGGGACCCTGGCCCCCCCCCCCCCCCCCCCCCCCGACCAGGCCTGGCTCCCTGGGGCCCTTGCACCGCCGTCCTGGGAGCAAGGAGGAGCGGGAGGGGGGGGGGCAGGGGTGCAGGGTTTTCGAAGGGCCTGAAGGGGTGTCACCCGAGGGCCCGGCTTTGAGGAGCGGGCGCTGCCGGTCCCCTGCCGGGGGCGAGGCTGCTGGCCATGCCGTGGGAGCTGCCACGTGGACACTGCCTTCCCTGTCTCCGTGCATGTTCAGGAAATGGATTTTTTCCTCCTCCTTTTCTGGGCCTCTTCCCGGGGAGGCGGGCCCTGGCCAGGGAGCTGTTTCCTAGTTCCCCCCCACCCCACCCCGCTCCGTGGGGCTGGGGCTGAGCTGGGAGCCCACACTGTCCCCTCTCCTCACCAGACGACCCCACCCCCCCGCAAGCCACTCCCCGACTCCGCCCGCCCCTGAGTGTTGTGTGCGCATTTACCAGCAGGGTTTGGGGACGCAGCCACGGTCAGCTGCCCTTTCAGCCCCCACACATTCCAAGGGCGGGGGTCTACGGAAAGTCCTAGACTCCTGGAGCTTCCTCAGCGCAGAGCAGGGACACACCCGGGACCCGCTAGCCCGCTGCTCGCTCTCCAGGCCTCAGTTTGCCCACCTGTGTAATGGGCAAGGTGGTCCCGGGAGACGCCCGCCCGGTGGTGAAGGGGGTGTAGACGAGGGACCGGCTGCCAGCCTGCCCACATGTCGGCCGTGTAGCTTCAAGCTGTCGCTGCCTGAGACTCAGGTTCCCTGTCTACGCAGCAGGCGCCGACGAAGCCTCGGCCGCGGCCGCTTCCGCCCACCCATCCAGAGCCCGGTGGCGCGGGCTCTGGGGACGTTCTAGAGCTTCCTGGCCCCGGGCCCTGGTGGGAAGCCTCAGCCGGCGGGCGGAAGGGAGCTCGGATCCAGGCTGCGGGTCCAGAGCCCCGGAGGAGGGTGTGGGGCAGGCACACATGGGGATGCACGGGGCCCCCCCGCTGCCTCTCCGTCTCAGCCTCTCGGCTTCTCAGGTGTCGACCCCGCCACAGGCTGTGCTCGGCACGTCTCCGATGGGCTGTGGCCTGGATGCGGCCCGTGGGGAGCCCGGGAGGGCGGAGAGGGCGGGCCCGGCGGATTCCCGGGGCCTGGGCCCCTAAGACACAAAGTGCCCCAGTCCTGGCCGGGCCCCGGAGCCAGGAGTCTGGGGCAGGGAAGCTCTGATGAAATCAGACTCGAGTGTGGGCTGTGCTGACTCTTGGAGTCAGACCCAAGTTGGGGGGTTGGCCCCCCCCAACCCCCCCCCCCCCCCCCCCGGCATGGTTTGACTCATCCGCCCTCATAAATGTGCTCTCAAGCACCCTCTGGAATGGGAAAGAACTTTAGGTCCTTGTGAAGCTTTATTTAGGAAATACAGAAACCAGGTGGACAAAATTATCTGCAGTCAGGGTTTATGACACTCGTGAAATGCGTTTAAAAACGCCTCGGTGCAGCGTTTGACTCTCCTTTCCAGGGCACGGAAGCGGCTTTGCGCTCACGAGTCCAGGAGCCTTCAAGGCTTCGGATGTGGCTCTCGGTGAGCTTTTACCGCTTTCCTCCAAGGTCAGCAGAAGGAGCCGTGTGACCTCGCGAGAACTGCCGCCCCTCCGTGGGCACAGGTGCTGGAGGGCGCGGCCGGGTTTGGGGTCAGGGTTCCCACGCTGTACCCCGAGGCCGGGCCGCCGTGCACCTGCCGGCCGGTGTCAGCTTGTGTCCACGAACCGAGCAGAACCACTCGGCCCCCCAGCTGGGGGGCTCCTCCTCCCTCAGCTGTCTGTGGGACCCCCACCCCCCCCCCCCGCCAGGTCACAGAGGAGCCGCTGAGGGATGAGGCAGTGAGGGGCCCGGGCGCCGCTCATCAGCCCTGCCCTCTCGGGACCCTGCCACTTGGAGGAACCGGGGTCCCACCGTCCGGCCCTCAGGCTCCACCGGGCATTGCCTTGCAAAAGGGACACCGTCCCCACCGTGGATGGGCCTCTCCGGAGCCGGGGTCCTCACTGCGTGTCTCCCACCAGGGCCTGCCTGTCTCCCCAGCATCTCTGTGGAGTCAGCCTCTCCCCGGATGTTTCTAGGGCCCTGGCCCTTGCTCTAGCCCCCTCCGACTCAAACCCCACTTGATGGCCCCTCTTCCCTGAGCCCGGTTATAGGCCCCCACCCAGGGGGAGGGATGCTGTCCCGGGGCTGGGTGGGCTTCACCTGCCGACATGGATGGCTCGGAGCACTGGGGAGAGGGTGTCTCCCTGTGGGTTGTGGTCCCGGGTTCTCCCAACCAGGCCCCTGACCTTGGCCTGCAGGCCGGCCCTGTCGGCTGTTTGGCTGTCTGCCGAGTCCAGCCGCCCTGAATGTCCGGGACCACGGGCTTGGTCCCACACGCTCTCCACCCCCACCTCCCTGCAGGCCCCCTGGCTTTCACACCTGGGGTCCCACTGCCTGCCCCTGGCGCTCAGCTGTCCCTTGTCTTTCTCTAGGACATGAGTGGGCTTCGAAATAACCTCGCAGACCCTTGGTCCCCGCCAGATGCACCCCTCCCAGTTCTTCCTGGGGAAGCTGCGGCAGCTGACCCCTCCCCCCCTGCAGGGCTGTTTATGGGGCCCCCCCACCCCACCTGGGCAGGCCCCGCCTTCTCCGACCACTGTCTCGGGCTGGGTGTTCTGGAAGCAGACATGGAGTTTCGGGGGCCAGAGGTGTATGAGGGATCCACACCGTGGGGCAGGGGGAAGGGAGGCTGGGGGTGGGGGGAGCGGTTGCTACTGTGGGGGCCCTGTCAGTCCCGGGTGGGGCTGCTGGGATGCCTGGACCTTCAGAGCCCTCCCGCTGCCCCCAAACGCGGGATGCCGGAGAGGGAAGGGCACGGCCTCCCTGCGGCGAGGACGACCAGAGGTGGTGGCAGCTGGCGTGTCCCCAGACCGCGGGGCCTGCAGAGGCACAGGCCTCAGCCGCGCTCTGGAAGGAAAGCTCTCTCCCGTCCCCCAGGTACGGACGCAGGTGGGTGCGTGAGAAGGGCTCACCCGGACCCCCCGCGATGGAGGGGGAGGTCGGGCTCGGCGACCCGGACGTGTGGCGCTTTACCGCCATTTCCCCAGCGGGCTGGCGGCTCTGTGCAGGCAGGGGGCGCCTGTGGTGTCACTGCGGCCACACTGGGCACGGCTGGTGCATCTAGCCGGGGTGCCTGCCGGTGCTGGGCTCTGATGGCTTCCAGAGCAGCGCGGGAGGGGTGCACGCGTGGTCGTCCCCACGCCCCTCCCGCGGGGTCCCCCGCCCGCCCGGACTCGGGGGGGCTCCCGTCACGCCCCTTCTGCAGAGTTCCCCACCCGGTGGGGACCTGGGACTTCGCTACTGCCTGAGTCCCCAGGGCAAGGGCTGGCAGGAGACCCTGCTGAGAGGCGGAGGGATGAGCAGGGCGACCCGGGAGGGGTCCTGCCTGCCCCCGGTGGGGTTAAGGGTCCTCCCTTGCGCCCTGCCCACACGCCGGGCGGCCCGGAGTGATGGGTCCGAGCCGGGTGCCGGGTGCAGCTGACAGGGCCTCAGATGCCCTTTCAGGCCTTTGGAGGGAGGAAAAGCTCCTTGTTTTAGTTTGCTCGTGGGTTGGCAGGAGGGGTGACCTCAGGCAGTTTATGAAGCAGCAGTAAACCCTGACTGAGCCAGGAACCGGCTTCGGGAAGAGTCAGCGAATGGGTGGGAGCCACTGGTGCTGGCCTGGATGAGGCTCCCTTGGGGCTGGTCTGTCTGCCGGGGTAGGTGGGTCTCCTGGCTGGGCTCTGACTCACCTTGGGGGCGGTGTGACCGGACTCAGTGGCTGGACTCGGAAGGGCGAGTGGCCACGCGGCGTCTGGGCCAGAGGCGCCATCCCCCAGCCGCCCATCCGAGGAGAACTGCCCTGGCTGGGGCCGGTGTCCCTCCGCGGGGCTCTGGGAGGTCGGGGTTACCCCGCACGGCCAAGCTTTTCCACCGTGGAATCCTGTTTTCCGAAGACACACGGGTGTCTGGTGGGAAACATACTGGGAAGTGTTAGGCAGCACTGGTCATTGTCAGAGGAAGGAAGAGAGGATCCATGGTAGGCGGTTGAGGGAGAGGCATCTAGCCCTCTCTGCAGACCCAGGGGGGATCTGCGACGGACTGAATGTTCGCGCTGCCCCCAGCCCAATTGATATTGTCAAGCCCAACCCCCAAGGCCACTGTATCTGGAGACGGGCCTTTACGGAGGTAATCAAGGTTAGAAAAGGCCATCAGGGTGGGGCCCGGATCTTAGATTCGTGTCCTAAGGAGAGACGAGGTCTCTCTCTCTCTCTCTCTCTGTCTTCCCGCTCTCCCTGCCACAGGAGCTCACAGCAGGAAGGTGGCCATCCACAAGCCAGGAGGAGAGCTCTCACCAGAAAATGAATCAGTTGGGGCCTCGATCTTGGATTTCCAGCCTCCAGAACCGTGAGAATAAATTGGCTGTTGAAGCCGCCCAGTCTGTGCCGTTCTGTTGCGGCCGCCTGGGCAGGACGGGGCGCCGATGCCCAAGGGCTCAGCGGTGCTAACGCGGCGTGATCAGTGGCTCCGGTGGAGCGGATGTAACACGGAGGCCTCGAGTGGCAGCCAGCGGAGATGAGAGCTGGAGAATCTTCCGGTTTCTGGAAACATCCAGAAGGAAGAACGGGTGGCGTTTTCCCCCTGGAACCTGGGTATGTTCCCCGTCACAGAGATCTGGGGCTTTGGGGTTTGACCCTGTCTCCAGTTCACTTGGGAGCCCAGTGGTCCCTGGTATCTGAGTAGAACTTCTAGGTTGCAGCACGATCGCCGAAGGGGCAGTCATTCAAGGTTCCTCGGCACGGCAGGTCCTCTGCCCAGTAGTGCCACGGCGGTTTGAGCACCTCGTGGTGCATGACCTGGATGCCACACACCGTTACCACTCCCTCGGCAGCCTGAATCGGCACGCACCGATGGCCTCACCGGTCCTGGGGGAGGGGTCTGGGCACGGCTGGGTCCTCCGCTACCGCCAAGGAGTCGACAGGGCCGGGCTCCGGTCTGAAGGCTCGGCTGGGGAAGGGACCAGCTCCCGCGGCTGCTGGGAGCCCCGGGGTCCCTGAGGGTTGTCACAGGAAGGCTTCAGCTTCTTGCCGGCTCTCACCAGAGGCCGCCTTTCATCCCTTGCTGGTTGTTCCAAAGCCACCCCCACGTCTCCAGCTATTTGCGAAGACGGCCCCCACTTCTGGGTACCAACCCCCCCTCCCTTAGCTGGGGGGGGGCACGGCAGTATTACCACGGACTTAGTGGCTTAGAACCACACCCATGTATCACCTCACAGTCTCTGTGGGTTGGGGGTCTGGACAGGGCACAGCCGGTCCTCTGCTCAGGGGTCTCCAAGGCGGCCACCCAGGTGCCTGCTGAATCTGGGGTCTCATCTGGAAGCTCGGCGGGGGAGGGCTGTTGGCAGGACTCAGTCCCTTGTGACGTGGGACGGAGAGGTTCCACTTCCTGCAGGCCCCCGGCTGGAGGCCAGTCTCAGCGCCCAGGTGGTGTTAGCCAAAGGCCGCCTGGAATTCATCGCCTCCCCACCTTCTTCGGCCAAGCCAGCCAGAGACAGAGAGACAGGACAGTCCTACGTAACCTGGCCACGGAAGGGACGCGCCCTCACCTTTGCCACAGTCTCTTGGTTAAAAGCCACTCGCGGGTCCCGCCCACGCTCAGGGAGGGGTTTATCCAAGCGCATCCGTTCTAGAAGGTGCGAGATTGGGGGCCATCCTAAACTCGTGCTCCACAGGGAGCGCTCACTCGCGAACTTGCTACCCTGGTTTCGGCCCTCAGATCCATCCTGCCCCGTGGTCTGGAGGGTCCGGAGAGCCCAGCTCTAGGGGCCACCTGTTGGGTTTGGCTGGTGGCAAGTGTTGGCAGGAGATCAAGGAAGAAGAGAGGGAGGTGGCCCTCATTTCTCCCGCCCCCACCCTGCTGCCCCGTCCTGGCGCCCTTTAGGGCTGCCGCTCGTCCGGAGGCCCCTCCTCACGCCCCCAAACTCCGGGGCTCTGGTCCCGATGCTCCGGCCAGCCCTTGGCTCCGGCAGATCCGGAGATGGCAAAGGCTTCCCTCTGCAGTCTCCGGCCTCAAGCTCTTTCATCTGGGCCCTGGGGTTTCATCATCTGTGTCCCGCCCCGACCAGCCCGCCTCCTTCCAACGCTGGCCATCGTGTCCCGGGTCGCCCACATTGGAAAGTTCTCGCCTGGAGTGTGCTAGCCGTCTTCGGTTTTTGTGGCTCTCATCTCTCCTCTTGTACAAGGTTGCACTTCTGCCCCTTCGGCCACAGAGATGGGACTGAAATTAAATAACGGTCTGGGGGGTGTCTTCTCAACTTAACACTGAGCTCCCTGAGGCAATGACCTGTGCTTCCTCTGAGCCCGGCTCGGGGCCCCGCGCATGGCGGGCTCGCGGATACCTTCTGAGGCTGGAGAGACTCCCTTTCCTCACCTCTCATGAGAGGGAAACTGAGGCTCACGGGGGAAAGACCGCCGGCCAAATCTGCCCAGCAAAGGGCAGTGGGCTTGGGGCCGCTGCCCGACGTCCGACTCGGCATTGCCGCCCCAGGTGCCCCAGAGGAAGACGGAGGAAGAGGCCAAAGAACAGGGGCACGTGGCCCCGGGGACAGGGACAGCGGGCCCGGGTGGGGCTGGTGCGGCAGGGGAAGATGCCCACACACACGAGCCCTCACCCTTGGCTTCTGCAGGGAATTTCCTTCTCTGTCATGGAGGCGGAGACTGGCATCCTGAAATTTAAATCAAGTTCATTTTACATGCCAGTGAGTCATATGCAGCCCCTGGAACTTCCGGTCTCCCTCCCCAGGGACCTCATGAGCTGGTGCAGCCCCGGCCTGATCCTGGGCTCGAGGAGAAGGCAGGGCTCACCCTCCAAAGCAGTACCTGCCGAGGACCCAGCAGGCCCCAGGCCCCCGAGGGCATGACCTTGGGCTCCCCGGGAGGGAGGCCAGGGATGAACACTTCCTTCCGGAGCTGGGCCTTGTCGGGTGGGACGATGGCAAATGTCCCATTTCCCAGCTGCTAAGGGTCAGCCAAAGCTGCTGTTTCTGTATCTGTCAGAGGGGAGCAAAGTTCCGGTTCTGTGTGGCTCACCGGATGGTAAGAAACGGCGGTGGTGGGATGGCGTCGGGAGGCTCAACGAGGTGAGGGGGAGGGGCCCGTACCCACAGGTAGGATCCACGAGCGATGTGGCCCCGGGGCTGGTGCCCTGCTGGTGGCCCCGCGGGACACCGTTTGGCCTTGCCTGTTAAAGCTGAACACACCCACGTGCTCTGACCTGGCAGGGCCTCTCCTCGGGGGGTGCACGTGTGCACCCCAAGAGATGTGCACAGACACGCTCGCACGATGCCGAGGCGGCCCTGCCCGGGGAAACAGCCCACCTGTCCCTCGGCAGGAGGATGGGTAAGCAGACCGTGGCGTGCCCGCATCAGCGAGACGCAGCAACGAAAATAAGTGATCTTCAGCGATGGAGAGGCCCCGCGGACGTCCAGCGTGAGGCACAGGGGAGCCTAGACTCCAGGAGGACACGAGGAGCCGGCGCTGTTCCCACCCGGCGGGAGATGCGGCCACACGGAGCCGTGGGGTCCGGGGGTGCACGCGGGGCGGGGGATGGGAGGTAAGAGGCCCACGCGTGCAGAACTGAGGCCGGGGCCGACCCTGGGAAGACCGCCGGCACGTGTCGGGGGAACACGGCGGTTTCAGAACGATGGGTAGGGTTTTACTTCTTAACCTGGGTGGTGGGCACGGGAATGCGGCTTTCGTTATTTGCTGTGACACGAGACACGCCTCTGTCAGAAGCTTCTGTCGGTCTGGCACACGGGGAGCAAGTACAGAACGGTCTCCCAGGAGCCCAGACACTTCCCAACACGCCTTTGCGCCTGGTGGCGGGGTGGGAGGGGGGCCTGTGGCCGAGGTCAGGCCAAGGGAATGTGGGTGATGCACGTACACACGCCCCCTGGGCCCCAGTCTGTAGACCCTCCCACGCAACCCTCCCCCCCGACGCTCTCCCTTCCCTAACTGGACACTGATGCCCACGGTGCCTCTGGGAAACCACAGGTCCAGGACGGCAGAGCCCCCGTCTGCCCTGAACAACTACCCCGCCTGGAATCTAGGCCACCTGCCCCCGTGATCATTGGCTGTTACAGGAACAAGAAGCAAACTGTTATTTTCTCAAGCCACTGAGATCTGGGCTTTATGTATGACAGCAGGGGTCACAAACTACGGCCTGGGGGCCACACCGGGCCTGTCACCTGCTTGTGTGTCGGCCCGAGTTAAAAACGGCTTTTACGTTTTTCCGGGACTATATTGTAATTAGTTACATACCTGCCCACCTAACATCTTCCTTTTCGCCTCTTGGCTCATACGGCTCAAGAAACTTCCTCTCTGGTTTGTCAAGGAAAAGTCCGTGACGTCCAGCATGATGGTCTCAGGCAGGGTCCCTCGAAAGCAGCCTCTGAGACGTGGATTCGAGTGCAACCGGTTTGTTCACCTGGGGGCGACCCCAGGAAGCCTCGAGAGGGAAGTGGGGACGTCTATCAAGCGGATTACCGCCGTGAGACACTGGGGCGCAGGCCGTGGGGGGACATGAGCTGACGACGCGGCAGGCATCTCAGAGCGTCCCGCGTGGGCGGCGAGGAAGCTGGGCA
Organism: Panthera leo; assembly: GCF_018350215.1. Classification (NCBI taxonomy): domain Eukaryota; kingdom Metazoa; phylum Chordata; class Mammalia; order Carnivora; family Felidae; genus Panthera; species Panthera leo. The sequence continues at coordinate 91,070,284 of NC_056691.1, read as the reverse complement.
TCACCCACCACTCCCATCGGGCGCTGGCTGAGGCCGCCTCTGGGCCGTCAGCCACCTGGCACGTTCGGTCCTCCCCGTGCTACAGGCTGGGCTTGACGCTGCTAAGGAAGCCAGGAGAAAATCCAAGAGTGTTGGGTCAGAGGGGCCTTGGGGACAGATGGCACTGGCGAGAGCTACCTTAACAGATACACCTCTGCTTGACAGATGAGGAGACAGGCTTAGAAGGTTAAGACATACGCTCAAGGTTGTAAAGGCAGAAAGAAATCGACAGCGAGGCCCGCCGATTGCCCCTCGGGGCCTCGGGCCCCGCGCCCTCTCGCCCTGTCCCAGCTCCTCTTGCCGCGTCAGGGACCAGCGGTCCCAAGGCGCATCTGTGGCTCTGGCACTAGAGATCACATCAGGGGCTGGCCCAGTGCTTCGGCTCCTTCAAAGCTGAGACACGTATCATTGCTTCGGGATTACAATTCACTGGCCTAAGACTTTATTAAAACTCTGCTCAGACCCAGGGCCCAGAGCCTAATCAGTCCCAGATGCTCAGGGGAGGCCTTACAGATGTGGATTTTCCACGGAAGGCCGGGGTGATTTCAGCGCCGCACCAAAGCCGGGCCGGTATGGTGGGTGTGAGGGTCACATTCCCACACACTCCTCGGTTCTGGAATTAACTTCTCAGTCCGTGGTCCTGTGGGCTGGAGAGTTTACCCAGGGATAATAACCATGGACTCATGAAATCATAGGATTCCTGGGGTTGGGTGGGGCCGCCAAGCACCCTCTGCCCCACCTCCTCAGTGGACAGAGGGAGACAGTGGCGGCCCAGGGAGGGGACGGCATGACAGTCTCAAAGCAGCTTCGTGGTAGAGTTGAGACGTATCTGCCACGGGGAGTCATCCTAACCACCACCGCTCCTGATGCCCCCTTCAGGGCCTCTGGCCCCCTCTCTAGGTCGCAGAGGTTGGGAGGAGCCCAGGGCTGCCATGTGCCTGGGGGGCAGGGTTCCGGAGTAGAGGGAGGGGCTGGGCCTGGGTGAGTGCTCCTGGGGACAGGAGAAGGACCAGTGCAGCGGCCTTGTTCTGCCTCGGAGGTCCTCTTAGGTACCAGGACATGAATTTGTCCGCGGTTGGGTCTTCCTTCTCTGCACGCCCGGGGCCTGGCCTCTGCCACCTTCCGGGAGGTTCCCTCCAGGACCACCTCTCTGCCGGCTCCTTCAAAACAGCTTTTTCTCTGCAGAGTGCCTGCTCACTGGCGACAACTCAAACAGTAACGCCAAGGTGACGACGGAGGGAAAACGGCCCCGACCTGACTACCCCAAAGAAAGCTCCGCCTGGACAGCAGGGCCTGGACGAGCCACGGCCGTGTGCCCACCAGCGGCTGGACCGCCAAGCGGCTCCCCGCGGCAGGGGGTCTCAGAGCCCCGCCCTCCCCGCAGGCCGGAACTTGGCCACGTGCAGGAGGGGGCTGGAGTGTCCCCTGTCCCCGGCCGGCCCGCTGTGTGCGGGGCGCCGGCACCCGGAGCGCCTCCAGGTCTGGGTTCGAGCCGCAGCCGTGGGCCCCGACGGGCTCTGCGGGGCGGGCATCGGCCGGGGGGGAGCACCCTTCCTCTGCGAGGAGGGGTGAGGGGCAGGGCTGAAGCGGGGGCGTTCCTAGCTGTCCTAGCCCGGCGCCTTTGAGCACCCCCAACATGCTGCGACGCCACCAACGCGGCAAGCTGTCTTCTCCGAAGCGCTGCGGGCGGCTTCGACGCCCCCGCGAGCCCGGCTTGCGGGTGTGCGTCTCGCTCGCTGCCACCCGATGCCTGTCTCAGGACACGCTGACCTCCGGGAAGGCGACCCCCTGCTCCGCACCTCCCCACGGGGCACCCGGCAGCTCTCCCGCTTTGTCTCCGGCCTTCAGTCACCGCGGGCGGGGGCTGCCGCACGACACCCCCGCCGCCTCGGGCGGCCCGCAGCGGGCATGGCGGCGCCCGCGCCTTAGACCACCTCGACCCGGAAGTGCTTCGCGGCACTTCCCTTTACCTTCCATTGGCGAGGCCTGGTCACGTGGGGGCGCGCGGCCGCAAGGGAGGCTGGGAAACGGCCAGGCCCGGCCGTGGCTTCCAGGCACGGCTCTGGGCGGCGCCCGGGTTGTCGGGCGCTCCCTGGGCCGCTGGGCGACCGCACCGCAGGCCCGGGGCCTCCGCGCCCCCAGGGCCGGGAGCACCTCTCTGGGGGGACCTGAGCCACCCGGCGTTTTGTGCTGATGTTATGGTTACCTGATGGGAATTGAGGACACCTGCGGTCCGCCTTCCATCCCGGTGCCAGACGAGGGGCGGCGGGACACCTGGCCACGTGCCAGTGTGACTCTTGGCCCGACCGAGGGTGAGCCCCCCTCCACCCCCACCCCCCCTGCCGCCTCCCCTCAGCAGCTGCCTGTCCTGCGTTTGCTTCCGCGGGATCGGGGAAGCAGAGGCATGCATCTGGCCGACGCGGGAGGAAATGCCCCAAGAGGGGGCGGGTTCTGAGCATCAGTGTCACTATCCACAGGCCCGTGGCCGACCTGGCTGACTGGCCACTGAGGCCAGAGGAGCCTCAGAGTCGTTGTAAACCTAACGCCTTAGGTGAAAATCAGTAAAGGCCAACGAAATGAGAACAGCAAAGGCCGCTTATTCGCGGCTGGCGGTAGCGGGAGGGTCAGGTCTCATTACTTTCATTCTGGCAGGGACCCGGAGGCAGGCAGAGGGCCAGGAAAACTTTGTAGTGGAGCAAAGGGAAGGCACGGGGAGACTGTAGGTGGGCTAGCCAGACGCGGCATCCTCTGGGGTTGCTCAGGCGTGCGTACTTGATTTTCTCTGGTGGGTCCTAAGTTGGAAGCGAGGGCAGAAATGAAGGAAGCGACCAGGTATTAATCAAGTCCATGCTGGGCCTGTTGTCGCAGGGTGTGTTTGCTGTCCTGAGTTGTTGCTGGAGATAGTAGGACTTCCTGCAGCTGTGATCTGCCCGGGTGGCCTTTCCTGGGCTGGTTACTCGAGACCGTGGATGGTTTCCTGGCTAGCCGTGGGGTGGACATTGTGGGGGGGGGGGTGGGGTGGATATAAGGACACACCATAGAGTCCTGCTGTCGATGTGCTGATAGTCCGGCTGTGAAGAGGTGACTGAGCCCTGCACGCAGGGAACCCGCTCTATCCTAGTGTGACCCTTCCCGAAGGAAATAAGGTGTCAAGAGAACATCCCATGGTGAAAGTTGAGGGGGCAGTATGACAATGAGAAGACCCCAGTCTCTCGAGCCATCAGCCTGGGTTCAAATCAAACCCTGCTGCCTCACGTCAGGTCGGCTCTTAGATCCTGTGCTCCCCGTGGAAGGTAGGCGGTGCCCCGACTTGCAGGTTTGGGGGGGTGGTTTATAGGAGATCAGTGATATGGAGAACATAGTGTATGGTAGGTGCTGGGATCGGTTTCCTTCTATTGATAACTGGTTTTCCTACTTGGGGTTCCAGAATCTTGGCCGTAACAGCTAGGGGGTGTCTGCAGCTACTGTTAGGTACTGTTAGGTACTGTTAGGTACTGTTAGGTGCCTAATACCACGGCAAGGAGCCGTCCTCTCGGGATTTCAGGGAGGCTAGCAAAGTTGCAAATGGCCGAGCCCATTCTTTTTTTTTTTTTTTATTAAAAAAACATTTTTTTTAACGTTTATTTATTTTTGAGACAGAGACAGAGCATGAATGGGGGAGGGGCAGAGAGAGAGGGAGACACAGAATCGGAAGCAGGCTCCAGGCTCTGAGCCATCGGCCCAGAGCCTGATGCGGGGCTCGAACTCACGGAGTGTGAGATCGTGACCCGGGCTGAAGTCGGACGCTCAACCGACTGAGCCACCCAGACGCCCCCCGAGCCCATTCTTTAGCATGAAACCTGGGGAGGACACGGTGAAGTCAGCGTAGACGTGGCGACAGCCAGCGTGTAGAAGAGACAGCCAGCGGGGACCTGAGAGTAAACGTCAGCTCCTTCTCACCAAGGAATTTTGGGCTCCGCTGGCCAACGTTGTGGAGGACAGGCCTCTGCTCTGGGTCCTCCTCTTCCACATGAGTGGTCCTGAGGGAGTAGTTCGGGGATCAGTCGGTCTGCGCCCAGATCCCGACTCCAGCACCTGGGGTCCTGGACAAGTTACTGACCCTCCGGCACCTCCCGTTTGTGAAATCGGGGCGATGCCTGTTGCCTACCCTGTTGGGTCGTTGGGAGGAACCCACGAGCGAATAGGGGAACAGCACGTAGCCTGGGACCCGGCCAGGGTGGCCGCTCGGCAAGGATGCCCCGGGATCGGACCGTAAGGACAGGCAAGAGTCTGCCTTGTTGCTATGTTTCTGCGAGTGTGGAGCTGCCCTGGCCGGGTCTGGCCTGTGTGGGCCAGGGAGGTGGGCTCTTTGAGCTTATCTCAGTCGGGACTCACTGGCAGAATCTCCCAGGAGAGCATTCGTGTCTCGTTGCCTCCTCCAGTAAGCATTGCCGAGATAGCAGTTGCCTCTTTGGCCTGTTGTTGGGGAGTCGCTTGGAGGCTCCATGATTCTTCTCGTTTGCAGGCTTCGTCCCTGGGTCTGTGTTCCCTCCGTGGATGAAGAAGGGGCTTCATTATATTCTGAGCTGAAAACAGGCTCCTGTAGCCAGAAATATGGCCCCCCGGGCAGCAACCACAAGGGCTGACATTTACAGGGCCCGGAGCCTGGTGTGCGGCGGGTACGTAACAGAGTCATTCACAAACACCGTGTGCCTAGGATGTGGTAGGCAGCGAAAATGTTGAGTCCACAAGATAAGAGTGTTTTTTTTTCCCCATTGGTAGTTGAGGGAGCGGGGGAGTCAGTGATTGACTGTGGGCTACGAAGGAGCAGAGCGGGAGCCGTGATCCGAACCCCCCTCTAGCTCCGGGGAAACCCACCTAACCGCTCAGATGCCCTGAGTAATTTTGTGGCAGTTGGTTCGCTCTCCCGATGACTGAGCAGGAGGACGGATCATTGCTGACTGTAAAATTCTGCACAGGCCCTCGGAGTCAGGAAAATGGGTGTCATGGAAGGTGGCGGAGAAGGTGGATTTTCTCGAAAGGCTGATTGAGGTCTTCCCGCCTGGCCGTGTCAGAGATGCTCCTGGGGCCCGGGCGCACGAGGCTGAGAGCCCAGAGGTCTGGGCCCCGACCGAAGCCCCCAACCGGTCAGGGAAGAGACGGCTGTCTCCAGCCCTCCGGCGAAGGCCTGTGGGGCCAAGGAGCCCAGATCTGCCCCTGAGGAATTTCACCAGGAGTGTCGGCAGGGCATGAGTTTCAGGAGAGCCTGTTCACGCCCTGCCCGGCATCTGCTACAGATTACGGATCAGTGAGTTCACCCCCGAGGCCCCTAGCTTTACTGGTTTGCGTGTCAGTGGACAGGATTAAGGCGAGTTCCAGGGTTTTATGCAATCTTTCAGATAAGAAGTCCAGTTAGGGTTTTGAGCAGAATTCTTTGTGCTCCGAAGCATTCCTGAGAGTCCCGAGTCACGGTGAAGCCCGGGCTTCCCGTGCGTGCTGCGTGCCACGGCCGGGTGGGGCGCTGGTGGAGGAACCAGGCGCCCAGCCGGGATGGCATTTCACTCACTCGCTCCTTCGTTCGTTCGTTCGTTCATTCATTCGTTCACTCACTGAGCAGGTGGCCACTGGGTTCCTGCTCTGGGCCGGTACCTTGCTCGGTGCCGAGAACGAAACCCCCCCGCCTGTCACCGTCCCAGAGGAGCGGGCCGAGCATGTAGAGGAGAAGAGAGATTTAGCCGAGTGACCTGAGAACTAAGTGTAATTGCCAAGGGGACAGGTGCCGAGTGGCAGGTGCCCGGTACCATTGGAAGAAGTAACGGGGCCAGAACTTGTCTCGGGGGCCAGAGGGGGCTTCCTGGAGGAAGTGGAGTTGGAGTCAGCTTTTGACGGGTCAGTAGAAGCTGGTGAGGTGAAGGACCAGGGTCACACAGCCTTCCAGGGAGAAGGGGGTCCGTGCCTGGTGATGGGCTGGCTCTAAGTTCTCTGGGAAGGTCCGGTGTGGAGCCTCTCCTTGGCACGTGAGCCAAATGTGCCGTGACCGGGGTTGCCACCCCATCGAGTGGTTAATTCTGGGAATCGAGGGGTGCCAACCAGTCACACTTTTCCTTCTCCTTTCCAGACATGGCCGCCACCTTCCTGTCGGGGACAGCCTGCAGAGTCCTTAGCTCGTCAAAGGTTGGCTTTCCAACGAAGCAGACCTCGAGACAAAGATTTGGATGTGAGTACTTTGCTCTGGAGGTGATCCTGGGACTGAGTGTGAGGCGGGCGGGTGTAGGAGGCGGACGGAGCTCGGCCTGCTGGGCGCTCTCTGCTGGGTGCTTGGTAACACGGGGGACTTAGCCCTTCCCGTCCCGTACCACCTGGGGGTCATTCCGGCGGCTTTCTGTCCTCCGTACTCATGGACAGAGCAGCCCCCACAGCAGAGGAAGGCCCGCAGGAGGCAGGGGTCCTTATGGGACCGGGTACAGGCAGCCTCGGGCATGCAGGCAGGGCTCCAGCCTGGTGCCGTGTGCCCCTCAAAGCCCCCGAAGCCTCTCGTTGAGCCCATCTTGTCCTGTCCTCCGTCCGCTGGCCCCCACGACAAGACAGCAGCACCCCCGTAATTCCGAAAGCTGCTGGACCAGCTGCTACCCCCGGGCCGCCTGCACGGGCACTTCTGCGGGCTGGCCTGCTGTGCGGGGGGTCGGGGGAGGGTGGCGCGGGCTCCGTGCTGCGGGCTCGGCCTTTCTGCTCGCTCTGCCCCGGCCGGGCCCTGGCTGCCGTGATTGTCCATTTACCCTGATCCCTGGGACCCAGGGCCTCGCCTCCCTGCACACCGCGCCCCCCTCAACCTGCTGGTCACAGAGCAGCAGCCCCGGCCTCTCGTGGAGAGCGGGGGCGGAGGGTGGGCAGGGGGGACGCAGAAGCCGCTTTCTGTGCGTGCCGGTCCGCTGCGGTGAGGAGCCCGCGGGACCAGGCACTGGGCTGTAGCACTGGGTTCGGTGGGGCTTTTGTTAACCTTCTTTCCTGGGGACCAGGGCCTCTGATCCCACGGAATGCAACGTTGTGGGGCCGGGAGCCCGAGTCCCTGAGTGGACCCTGGGGCCGAGGCGAGAAGGATCGTCTGACCTCCATGCCCTCGTTCCTGGGCCCGTGTCTCCACTTCCTGAATTAGAGCACTGCCTGGTGGACAAAAATATCTGCTATACCTCGGAGGACGGAGGTTCGGGATAGGTATCGAATGGTTTCATGTCTTTTATCTGATGTATTTTTTAAACCGGGTAGAAGTTCACGTAGCATACGGTTGCACGTTTTAAAGCGAGCGGGTCAGTGGCGCTTAGCGTGTTCGTGGTGTTGTGTGACGGCCACGCCTGGTCCCGAAACACGCCCCTCCCACTCCCAGAAGAGCCCCTGGAGCCACCACACCGCCGCGCCCATCCCTCCTCCCAGCTCCAGTCTGCTTTCTGTCTCTGTGGGTTTAGCGTATGCCCATACCGTATGTGTGCGGGGGTGTGCAACGTGTGGTCTCTCGTGCCTGGCTTCTTTCACTCGAGGTCCGTCCACGTCGTGGAATGCACCGGAACCTCATGCCCTTTTAAGGACAAACACTGCTCTGTTGTTGAGGGAGCACATCTGTTTATCCGTCCACCCGTCGCCGGACGCTTGGGCCGTCTCCCCTTTTGGGTCTCACGCGCTGTCTCTCCAGGGACGGCGTCCTACCTCCACACAGGTCATGGCCAAGCCCAGGCATTGAGGAGCCTTTCTCTCAGGCTGGTAGGTTTGTTTGAGGTGGACGTGTGTAGGAGACAGGACCAGCAGGTCCCAGGGTCCCGGTCCTTTGGTCACCCCTTCCCTGTCATGGGGGTCTGTTGGCCCGAGGTGACATCTCATGGGATTCTGTGTCGGCAGGTGAGATACCCTGGGAGCCCTTGGCAAGTGTGGTTGGCGGAGGCCGTGGGGACGGGGAAGGCAAAGCCTGAACACTGATCGGTAGGGGATGGTAAATCGCCCCCGAGGAGGGAAGGTCTGATGGGTTCTGATGTACTCACCTCAGCATCAGGATGCTGGTTGGCAGCTGGAGGGGCGGCACCCCGGCCAGGGCTTAGGGTGGGTCCCCGCCACGCCCCCTGCGTAGAACCTCCAGCCTCACCGCCACGCAGCTTTGTTCGCGTGCTGCTTGTTCAAGGACAGTGGGGAACAGACGGGGCTGGCCCTCACTGTGCCGGCGTCCTATTCTCCTGGCCATGTTCACGCCGGTGCCCTCACAGGCCATCACGTGTAGGGGTGGGGGATGGTGAACAACCGTTCACACATCGGGAGCCCACCCGTCCCCAGGACCTCCTGGGGTCTGACCTGATCCTGCCCTTCTGGGCTGTTCGCCCCTGCCTTGGAGTCGCCGTGTCCCCCAGCCCCCCACCACTTCTGCCTTCCCATGAAGTTGATGACGTGTCCCTGTTGAAGCTCTGCCTCGTGGGACCACACCCGAGCGAGTGGGGCTGAAGCGAGGTGGGTGCTGCGGTCCCACATGCGCCAGTGGAGGGCGGCCCGTGGGCGGGCTCACTGGGAAATTACATGTTAGGGGAACACGAACCGAGTGTGGAAAATGAAGGCGAGCGGCCCGGCCGCGGAGTAGATGTAGGAGACGCTTAACTACCACCGCGGTCGTGTCATTTGTTGAATGGTGCAAACCCACAACTATTTTTTTATTGTTTGGTAATGCTTTAAAAATTTTGCAGTAAACCCTTTCAGCAGCCGTGAGCAGAAAAAGCTGAAAGTCGTGCTTCATAAAAGTACCAGATTGTTATTTCTTTTTCTCAAGAGAGTGGACGGTGCACGTTTATTTGTACAAAACGGATGTTGGTGTGACGTCCAACCCGGGGCAGCCGCGACAGAACCGGGGGCGCGGGGACCAGGGGCAGGGCCAGCCGGTCGCAGAGGTGGTCACCGAGAAGCCTGGAGTCGCCGGCGAGCGGGCGCGCTTCCCCAGGGTTCCGTGAGGCCTGTCGCTTTGCTCAGATTTACTGTCTGTTCTGCTGAATGAACTAACTGTGCCCACAGTGGTAGCCCACGTCTTCTTGTGCACGGACCGTCGGCAGGCCTTTGCACGCCGTCGAGTGTTCAGATGAGCGTCCCGGTAGTTTCCGGCAGGAAATCGGTTAAATTAATTTCAAAATCATTTTGATGTTTTTCATCCTGTTGATGGAGTCTAGATAAAGCAGCTGGAAGTTTATTCTGTCAAACGTGAAACGCACCTGATGTGCGGCCGCTTGAGCTGTAAATTGAGTTTTAAGAAATGCCTTCGATGCTGAAATGTTTTTGGTTTGGCAGGTGATTACAAGAAGACAAATTTTGGATGATCACAGCTGTATGATTAAAGACACAATATTTTGATCTTGTTAAGAAGCCCATCATCCCTGGGAACTTCGGTGGCTCACACCATGTTGCTAATTGCGTGGAAACCAGCCTGGGGTGTGGCCAATGGACCTGGAAGGTGTGCTTTTCAAAACACGAGGATATTTTTATGTGCACACAGCAGAGCTGGACGAGAGAACGGATTTCAAAGGTGCCGTGTAATTAAAAAACGCTTCGGCACGCCGTGTGGGGCTGCGTGCCGCAGGTTCTCAGAGTTCAGAAACAGTTGGCCGTCGGAGGACGACCCGCGATGATTTCAGACATTTTCGGGAATGGGTCTGTAGATTGTGGCTGCGTTTTATGTAAGTTGGACGTTTTTAAATCGTCCCGTTTGTCTGACGGAGGACCACAGCACTCGAGCTTTTGAATCCCTCAGGAACTGTACTGATTGAGAGTAAAGTTCGCAAAGTTGAACAGAACTGCCGTGGAGCCGTGGGGAAGCCAGGGGGGAGACGGAACAAACTGAACTCGAGGGGGTCGGAGAGACTATGCGAGATCTAATTTCCAAATTGTGTAATTGTGCTTTGGAAAACCGTACTTGTGGGAAGAATGTTTTGATGGTGCCTTTAGGTCTAATTGCATCGATTTATATTTTGGAACGACACGGAACCCTTTTGAGCTGGCCATTGAAAAGGATCGCGCGCAGGGACGGCTTATTTGAGTTTTGCCTGTACCGTATTTGTTGCAGGATAGAGAGCTGAGCCTCTGGGTGGGCGGGGTAGAGACCTGAGGAGGGCACCCAAGAGGGTATTTGTGCTGGAGTATTTACACATTCAAATAAAACAAAAACAAAAAATAACAAACAAGTGAGCCCAGGACTGTGCATACTTTCCACGGAGCAGACGTTCCTCCGAGCCCGTGGGGCATCCCGGGGTCTCTCAAGAGTGAGTCGTCTGAACTGACAACACTGTGGTCTGTCGAGGGCCTCGAAAGCCCTCCAGAAATTCAAAGCCATGAATGTAAATTTGAAGGATTTGGCAGCAGTTTCATGAAAACAATAAAAAATAAGATCCAGTGAGAGAAATCCCAGTGGTCAGTGGGAGAGAGCCTCGGGCAAGGACACAGAGCGGAGGGTACGACAATGCGGCGAGAACAGTAAATACAAACTTGCGATTTTAACGCAGGTTTTTGTGTGTTTAGAAAGCGTTTTGGGGCACAGTAGGTTCAACGTCTGTCTTCAGCTTGGATCGTGATCTTGCGGTCCGTGGGTTCGAGCCCCGCGTTGGGCTCCGTGCTGACAACACAGCTTCGGATTCTGTGTCTCCCTCACTCTCTGCCCCTCCTCTGCTCACACTGTGTCTCTCTCTCAAAAATAAACAAACATTCAAAAAAATGAAAACAAAGAAAGCGTTTTCTCTTTGAAAATCGGTTTTGAACAGAACTATCTCACAGAGCCTCCGAGATGACACATCCACCTTGTAGGTGAAGCGAGCCCCGTGAGCCTCACCGTTCACACTCTTCCGGGGCGTCCGCGCCGGGGGAGGAGTCGGGTGGCCCCGGCTGGGGACCAGGGAGAGGGAAGGCGTCTGGACTGTGGCCCCACCGTGCGGGCGGGACCGTGGTGCCCACGCCCCAGAGGACGGCTCTGCCAGGAATAATCATGTGGCTTCTTCCTTCGCCCCAGCCGGACAGTCCCCTCCAGATGCAGATCCTGACACCCCACAGGGCTGGCTCCCATCACACTCCAGGGTCGCTATGGGACCCTGTGACAGCCCTGCAAACCCAAGGAGGTGGCCGCCGGGTCTCCCCTTTTCTGGGCTCCGGCACCACCCCGTCACCTCCTTCCTCTGCGCCCAGACACGGGAGAAGGCAGTGAGCGAGCCTTAGGTTGTGGGAAACAGAGAGCCGGGCGCTCCAGCCAGCTGCGGGACCCGCTCGGAGTTTCTGGTGACTTCCGCCGAGTTTGGGCTGGCTTTGGCCCAGAGGGTTTCCTGGAGGGGCCTCAGGGGTGGGAAAGGGACGTGGGGAGAGGCCCAGCTCCGTCCGTCTTGCATGGGGGTGCTTGCAGAAGACTTTGCTCTCGGGAGGAGCCCTGGGCAGCCCGGAGGGGATGGGTGGGCAGCGGGCGTGGCCACGGGCCCGGACTCGGCCTGGCTTCTCTGCCTTTCAGACCCCAGAGCTTTCCCAGGCTCCCGCTGCTGCTGCCTGAGCTGGGGAGGCCACTTCGGGGTCGGGGGCCCTCAGGAGGTGCAGGGCTGCCTGGAGGAGGGCGGGAGGTGGGGACGTGGCATCTGTGGGAGGCCCAGCAGGGCTGACTCATCGGGAGCTGATGGCTGAGCAGAATGGGCCCAGCTGTTCGCAGAGCCTTGGGGATATCCCTGTGTTATTGCAAACTGGGGCCGGGAGGGGGAAGGAAGGGGAGGGCTACTTACAGCAGGCATTCCTGCCTGGCCACCTCCCCGGGAGAGGCTGTCTCAGGCCGAGGGGCGGCCCGGGCCCGGCCATCCCTAAGTCCGTCCACGCCGCCGGCGCCCGGGGAGCGTGTGGCGACAGGAGCCCTTCCGTGCCAGAGCCCGGAGAGTCCCGGGCACACGGACGTTGGCCCCCTCGCTGGGGCTGCAGAGCTGGAGACCGTGCACTGTCCCTCCTGATCCAGTGGCCTGGGATGGGGAAACTGAGGCTCTCAGAACTCAAGTCGCAGGCCCACGGCCCTGAAGTTGTCAGGACCAGAGCCTGGAGTCTTCTGAGAACTGGGCCAAGCAGTCCTGAGAACTACAGGTCAGCCCCGGTGGCAGCGTTCCCCCCCCCCCCGCCCGCCCCCGCCCCTGCCGACCTGCACACAGTTAGTGATGCTCTGCCTCCAGCCAGGTGCAGGCAGCCTCCAGAACCTTCTCCTGACACCCGGCAGGCCCTTCCACCTGATCACAGTGGGTGGACTAGGTGACCTTTGGGCCAGACGAGGGCGTCTAGAGGCCCCAGTCCTTCAGGGCTGCAGGAAGCCACCTCCACGGGGAGTGGTCAAGGGCAGCCACAGACCCTAGCCGGCTCTTTCCTCGCCGAGCTGCTACCCAGGAGGCCCCCCAAAGCTGCCGCTCGACCTCGCTCTCCGTCCCCCCTCCCTCCCCCTCTGTTCCTTCTTTCCCTGCTGACGGCTGGGGACCCCGGGCTCTGTACCCCCCCACCCATGGCCCCGTGTCTCTGTCGCTCCTTGCTTGAGAGGACACTGGTCGCTGAGTGCAGGGCGCACCGTAATCCAGGGCGATCTCCTCTCGATCCCTAACTAATCGCGTGTGCAAAGATCCTGTTTCCCAATAAGGTCACGTTCTAGGTCCCGCGTGGACCTGAATTTTGGGGGGACGCTACTCGACCTGCTCCCGGGGGAGCAGAGTCAGCCGTGCAGGCCTCTCAGCTCCTCCTCCGGCTCCCGGAGTCACGGGTCTGTTAACCCTGCCCGTGTGGCCGTGCGCCTGGCTTTGTTAGTGCCACCACGCAGCGCTCTCGTTTGTGCAGTGTTGTCACCCACCGTCTGTGCCCGCCTCGTCTGCTGGCCCCAGGCGCTTGCGCCCTGACGCGCGCAGGAATCTGCCTGGGATTCGCCCCCTAGGATTTCCTGCAGAGACGGGCCGATGGTGCTGAACTTTCTCAGTTTTTATCACTCCAAAATGTCTTTATTTTGCCCCCGTTCCTGGAAAGCCTTTTAGCTGGGTATTTCCTTTCGGGGCGTTGAAGACGGCCTGTCACGCCTCCTGGTTTTCGTTCCCGCGCTCCTCCCGGGAAAGCCGTCTGCCTCTTTGGCCGCTGCCCAGGGACTCCCCCTGTGGTTTGACTGAGACGCGGCTAGGTGTGGGCCGCTTTTCATCACTCCTGCTTGGGGCTCGCTGGGCTTTTCCGCGGGGGGCGGTTTCTGGCGGTTCCGTCTGCTCTGATGTTCTCGGGTGCCGTCTCCGCGGGTGTCCCTCCTCTTTCACCTCCCGCCTTCGGGGGGGATGGACGGACACGGACGGATGGGGCCACGGCACACCCCTGCTCTCGCCGACCTCTGACCTTCTCCAGCTTCCCGCCCCCTTGCCTGGCCCGACTGCCCCCCCCCCCCCCCCCACATCTGAGTATTCTCCAAGAGCGTGCCTTCGGCAGAACTGAACACACTCTGAACATGACAATTCAAGAAATCATTTCCTTTTGATTATTTAAACGTAAAGGTTTACACTTTGAATTGCTGGCTCTCTGGTTGTTTTTACCACGGCGATTTATTTTTGATAGGTTCCTGTTTATGGTGGAGATTTCAATCTGGCTCTTATTTCTTCAAGCTTGATAGAAACATGGCGGTTCTGTGATGAGGGTCCGGTTCTTCTGGGGTCTGAGGTCTGCGGGTCTGCTTCTGCCCTTTCCTCTCCCGTGTCTCACTCGTCAGGATCTGTCCCTTTTCACACTTGTACCGAGGCCTGCTTGTGGCTGATACGCAATTGCGATGGGGTCCAGGAGGAGGGCATAGCCAGGGGGCGGGTTTGCATTTGGTCCTTCTGGGTCCTGGCCGCACAGATCCAGGCCCACGTTGACCTTGGTTTTAGGGATGAGGCTCCTTCGAGTCGCCAGACGTGGGTCTGTGCCGCACAGCTGGCTGCGGTCCCCATCTCCAGTGACGGCTGCGCCGCCACCCCAGCTCCTGCTCTGCGCAGAGGACCCCCACGCACGGGCCCCTCGGGGGGAGGCCTGGGCCGGGGTCTCCGCCTTGCGCGAGGCCATTGAGCCCCAGGTCCGCGTGGCTTGGCCACAAGCTTCCAGTTAAGAACTTTCAGACGCAGCTCCCGTCTCTGCGGGCTTGGCCCCCTTAGACTTCAGCCTCCTTATTCCTTCCCATGCTGTTACCGATTTGCTTTAACAACTTTCTTCCGCGCTTTTGTTCCTCAGTGAGAGGTTGGCCTGCCCTTTGCCCAGAAAGCAAGCGAAGGCGGGTGTGTGTGTGTGTGTGTGGGGGGCTCTCTGGCCCTCTCTCCTTGGCCTCCTGAGCCGACGGGCAGTGAATCTGCCCAGCTCTGTTCGAAAACACATGCCCTCATTCCTGATCTCACTGGCACCTGCCGGCCCACGTCCAAGCTCACCTGCCCTCGCTGGCTCCCTCGGGGCTACTCTTGCCCCCTCTGACCGTCAGAGGTCTTTGAGAAGCACAGTCCGGTCGTACCCTATGCTGCTGAAAGCCCCCCACGGTTCCCACTGCATTAAGGATACAGCTAAGCTGTTGACCATGTCTACAGGGTCTCACATGTCTGGCCTCTGGCCATCCGTCCGGCTGCCTCTCACCCCTGTCGCTCAGTGGCCTCCTTGCCATCCCACCCCGTGCCATGCTCACTGCCCCCTCGGGGCCCGGAAGGTTCCATCTTGCATCCCAGCCCCTTCTCAAACCTCACCTCCTTAAGAGAAGACTTTCCAGGGTAGTCTGTCGCCTCTGTCCTCTGTCGGCAACTGCTCTCGGCCCCTCTGCGTGCTGCTCAGGGTCACCTGGGGCACAGGTGGAACTCAGCGGTCTCTGCTGGAAGGTAGCGGGAGGCTGGGGACGGGGTGTGTTTCCAGACTTGGTGTTTGTGACTTCATTCATACTATTCCCCTCGTTAAGAGAAAGTATTATTATTTTTTCTTTTTAAGTTTGTACCTTTTGACCAGCCTTGGCCCCGTCTTTCACCCATTCCCACCCTCTGCCTTCCGCAATTGCCAGTCTGTCCTCTGGATCTATGGGTTTGGGTTTTGTTTTGTTTTTTGTTGTTCTACGTTTCATGTGTATATGAGATCATACGGTATTTGTCTTTTTCTGGCTGGCTTATTTCACTTAGAATAATGCCCTCAAGGTCCATCCAAGCTGCCACAGAGGCAAGATTTCTGTCTTTTGTGGCCTAATAATATACCGTTTTGTATATTCGCCCATCCATCGGTGGACACCTGGATTGTTTCTATGCCTTGGGTGTTGCGAATAATGCAGCAAATACGGGGGTGCAGATGCCTTTCCGAGGTAGCGATTATCTCGTTTCCTTTGGATAAATGCCCAGAAGTGGAGTTTCTGGATCATAGGGTAGTTCCATCTTAAATTTTTTGGGGAGCCTCCGTACTGTTTTCCACTGTGGCTGCACCGTTCTGCATTCCCGCCAACAGCGGACGAGGGTTCCCGTTTCTCCGCGTCCTTGCCGGTATCTGTCATTTCCTATGTGGCTGGTGCCAGCCATTCTGACAGGCGTGAGGTGGTATCTCAGTGTGGTTTTGATTTGCGTTTCCTGGATGATGGGCGATGTCGAGCATCTTGTCCTGTGTCGTGGGCCATCTGGAGGTCTTCCTTGGAGACCTGTCTGCTCAGTTGCTCTGTCCACTTCTTAATCGGATCATTTTTCTGTTGAGCTGTAGGAGTTCTTCATGTATTTGGGGTATTAGCCCCTTATCAGATATGTGGCGGTTTCGTTCGCCGTGCAGAAGCTTCTTAGCGCGGGTCCCACTTGCTTGTTTTTGCTTTTGCTGCCTTTGCTGTTGGTTTCAGATCCAATAATCCGGCGCCAGGACGGACGTCGAGGAGGCTGCCCTCTGTGTTTTCTTCTAGGAATTTTACGGTCACAGGTCTTATCATTCGAGTCTCTAATCCGTCTTGAGTGAACTTTTGTGTCGTGCACGACAGGGGCCGCGTTTCGTTCTCTGACACGAGGCCCGTCCGCTTCCCCACAACCAGGTATTGAAGAGGCTCCCCCTCCTCAGTGCGCGTTCTTGGCTCCTGTGTCGTAGATGAAGTGACCACATGCGTGGGTTTATGTCCGGGCTCTCTGTCCCGTTCCATTCACCTGTGTGTCTGTTATTACGCCAATTTTGATCGCAGTGGTTTTGCGAGATAGTTTGACATCGGGGAGCACGATGCCTCCAGCTTCATTCTTTCTCGAGCTCGCTTTGGCTCTTCAGTCTCTGCGGTGATTCCACACGAATTTTAGGGTCGTTTGTTCCATTTCTGTGGAAAATGCCATTGGCATTTTGATAGGGATTGTGTTGCATCTGTAGTTTGCTTTGGGTGTTGTGGACATCTTGACAGTATTAAGTTCTGGTCCATGAGTATGGAATATCTTTCCACTTGTGTCTCCTTCAATTTATTTCACCGATGTCAAGAACAATAATTAAAAAAAGTTTTAAAGGTATTTATTATATTTGAGAGGGAGAGAGGGCAAGAGAGAGAGAGAGAGAGATGAAGCATGAGCCGGGGAGGGGCAGAGAGAGAGGGAGAGAGAATCCGAAGCAGGCTCCAGGCTCTGAGCTGTCAGCACAGAGCCTGGCACAAGGCTTGAACCCACGAACCACGAGATCACGACCTGAGCCGAAGTTGGATGCTTAACCGACTGAGCCCCCCAGGCGCCCCGAGAACAGTTACTTAGAGCTTAAAAGTCAGGGGGAGAATGATCTTTTCTGTCATTCTGGGGCATTGTGTAACAGGTCCGTGTAAGGAATCTACTGATCTAGAGAAACTGCTTGATTTTGCCGTTTGCTATTAAGGACTCACACCTTTGCATAGTGATGTTAACTCGTAGATTTGTATCTGGAGGAAAAGGTAGCCCCCGAGGTTATGGTTTCTGTTGCCTGTGGGACATTGTCTGCTTCGTGAACCAGCTTTACTCTGTCACTGGTTTCTGTGTTAATGAGCTGATAAGTTGTGGACAAATACTCATTTTATTGCACCTTATTATTTTTTTTAATGTTTATTCAGAGAGAGAGAGAGAGAGGGAGAGTGGGAGCGTGTGCGTGCCAGCAGGAGAGGGGCGGAGAGAGAGAGGGAGACAGAGAATCGCGAGCAGGTTCCGTGCTGATGGCACGGAGCCCAACACAAGGCTCGATCCCGTGAACCGTGAGGTCACGACCTGAGCTGAAGCGGGGAGTCGGATGCTCAGCTGACTGAGCCACTCAGGCGCCCCAGTAAACATTCAGCCTATATCTGTATGCCGGCCACGCTTTTAACGTCCTGCAAATGATACTCTGACAGCCTCAAAGACCAGTGAGCAGACGTGCAGCCGTTGGGAAGCGGTGGGTCCCCCAGCCGCCTGCCGGCGATGGGCACTCAGACGGCTCGCCTGCCCCTCTGTGCCACGGCCTTCCCGTTACAGGCGCGCCCGTTCGACCGTCGTCTGAGGTCCTTGGAAGGACTGAAGGAGATCCGGTCGGGCTCGGCACTAACAGTTACCATAGGGTACCAGCAGCAAGTGGCTGGTCTCTGTAAGTCTCCACGGACAACAGGGAAGGCCCCGTTGAAACCAGGGTGGGGGGTCAGGCCGGCTGGATCCTTGCCAGTGGGTGGTCCTTACATCCCACTGGGTCCTTAGACCCAGTGGCTCCTGGATGCTGCCACTGCCCTAGGCCTCTGGCTTATCTGCACCGGCTCGCTCTTTCTCGTCGTGGCAACAGCTTCAGCGAGATCTGATTTGCACACGGCTCGCACACGACTCTCCTATTTAAAGCGCCCAATTCAATGGGGTCCACACTTGAAGGGCCGGGAGACGACAGGGCGGTGGGTGAGCCCTGAGGAGCCCCGGGTCACAGGGTCCCCCGAGGAGCCCCGGGTCTGGGCAGCGTGTCCGCGCTGTTGTCTCGGTGGAGCTCGAAGGGACTGTGAACTCGGGCCGGGAAGGAGGACAGAGCCCTTCTCCGGGTCCAGCCGGGCCTGCCTGGGGCCTTCCCCGGGGGTGTCCCTCCTGCCTTCCGGACTTCCCAGGCCGGCCACAGACTCGCTCGCGTTCCTGCTGGACACCGGGGGCCTGTCTGCTTGAACCTCTGCAGCGCTTTCTGGGAAGGGGGGCTTCACACAGGTGGGATTTTCACGGCAGACGCCGCCGCGGGGTCTTTTGGGGCTGACTCCCGCCACCTTCTGCAGGTAGGGGACCACCCTGTGTCGAGGGACGCGGTGTCCCCGCCACCTTCTGCGCCTCCCCGGCCTCTCTGCGGGCGTTGCTCACGTGCGTGTGTTTTCGTCCCGCAAATAACGGCCATTTGCGTTCGTGCTGTCCCTCCAGGTGGCTCTGTCTGCGCGCGTCTCGTCGCGGTGGCCGCGGTGGCCACACCCTCTTCTCCCGTTCCTCGGGAAGGTTATTCCTTAGGCGGATCCCTCGGTGAGCCGCTTCTCCGCATCCTCCCAAGGGCCCGTGGCGACTGCACCAGGCAGACGTCTCCCGGACCATTTCCCGCTGCTGAACGTTTAAATTTTTTTTGGCGTTGATTTTCAGTTTTTGGAGAGAGCGAGCGAACGGGGCAGGGGCAGAGAGAGAGGGAGACAGGATCTGAAGAGGGCTCCGTGCTGAGAGGGAGAACCCGACGCGGGGCTCGAGCTCACGAACCGTGAGATCATGACCTGAGCTGAAGTCGGACGCTCAACGACTGAGCCCCCCGGGCGCCCCTGGAGTTTGAACTGTTAATGGGGGAGGGATTCCGCCTTCTTTTCCCTCAGAAGGGCCAAAACGTCCCCCTTGTTTCTTTCTTGATTTAAGTAAACATCCCTCCCAGTCAGCTTTGCTCTGTCCTCACGTCTGGACGTGATGATGATGACCTACCCAGATGATGACCTACCCAGATCCCTCTTCCTAACGAATATTTTGAAGAGGCCCTTTATCGTGCAGACATGAAATTCGGAGAGGTTATAGCAGCCCTCACACTAATTCTAAGTGGAGTCGGTTGAACAAGCCACTAGATTCGTGTCCATCTAGAGACTCGGAGGTTAGCGTACCTGGCAAGAGGGTCTCTGCAAACGTAATCGGTTAAGGAGTGCGAGACGAAGTTGGTGTGGATTTAGCGTGGGCCCTCCGTCCGATGACTGGTGTCCTTGGAGAGGAGGAGAGACACGGCAGGTGCCGCGTGCAGACGGGGACAGAGGCTGCCGGCACGCGGCCACAGGCCCGGGAAGCTGGTTTGGCCCCCAGGGGCTGGTTTGGCCCTGTGTCACCTTGATCTGGGCCCTCGAGGCTTCGGAGCTGGAAGAGAATAAACTGTCGCCCCCAGTTTGTGATCATTTCTTACAGCGGCCGCAGGACATTGATACACCGAGTGAATAAACTCAAGGTGGGAAGGACTGCTTTCAGTTCCTGCTGGCGGGCTGCCCCACGGGCCTCTGTAGTGGGCACCATCGGCAAACCCATTTTACAGAGTGGCAAACGGGCTCCGAGGTGCTGGGTGACCTGCCCAGGGCACACAGCCAGGAAGAGGGGCTCCGGGTTCCAAGCCAGGTCCGGCTGACCCATGCTCTGCCTGCAGATTTCATCAGTGGTGCAGGGTGGCTGATGAGGGTCCTTCCTGCTCTCTGAGCCACTGCTTCCTCCCTACTTTTGGGGTGCCTCCAGGCACCTTCCACTCGCCAGTCCCTGGTCTCCTCCTCTCTTTCCGCTCTGGCTTCTGCAGACCTGGGGCTGTGTCTTCTCTGTGCCAGTGAGGTCACCGCTCTGGGCACTGAGGCAGCAAGACAGATCGACCTCCGGGGTGGGGGTTGTCAGGGCCCACCCGAGGGCCGGAGGAGGGGGACTGGCGGGGGCGGGGGGGGGGGGGCTTCAGCTCCCGTCCAGGCGGGACCCAGGGTTGGCCTGTCCTCCTGGCATCCGTGTGAAACGGCGGTGCCACCCCGAACCCTCTGGGGACCCGCCTGCGCAGATCCGAGGGTTTGCTGGTTTCCTGAGCTCTGCTCTGTGGACGGTCCTTGCTCCCAGGTCCCAGCCCCGAACCCCCCACACCCGTGTAATTCCCAATGAGAACAGTGCTAATCCGTGAAATAAGTGTGAGCACGCCTAATGGAGTTTCCCCCCAGAACCCGACTCACTCTTTACCCATTGTCTTTGGGCGTCCGGTGCCTGCCTGCTCCGGCCCCCGGCCGCCCTCCTTGCCCAGGCCCCAGGGCCCTGGTCGGCAGCTTCCTGATGCCTCTGGGCCCAGAGACGCGTGGCAGCCCGGCTCTTGTCCCGGGAAGGTTTCCTAAGCGCCTGTTCTGGGCCGGGTCCTGCTTTCGCTCCCCTTCCTCTGGCCTTCCCCTCCAGTCCCCCCCAACCCGAATTGTTGTTTTATTATAAAAGTCTTCAACATTCAACATTTCCTCTCCAACGCCCTCCCCTCCTTCCCCTCTCCCCCTCCCGGCCCCTCCTCCTCCCTCCCCTCCCTCTTTTCTCCTCCCCCTCCTCCCCTTCCTCCCTCTCTCCTCCTTTCTGGCCTAATCACCCTTTGAAGGAGTTGCAGACATCATGACGTTTTACCCTCTGGCATCCCTCTCTTTAAGGAGAAGGACCTCACGACTCTGGCCTGCGGGGACACAATGTCACCCCCCCCCCCCCCCCCCGTGCCGTTTAGTTCGTCTCTGATGTGTCTTCCAGGAGAGCACACCCCACCCCTTTTCGTGTTTTCCCACGACACTGACTCACGGAGGGTTTGGAGAGCGAGCTGGTGGATGTCTTTGGACGCCGTTTTCCTTGTTCCCCGGTCCCCTGTGTGTCAGTGCCAAAGGCTGGATGAGGGCCGCTTGAACGTTTGCGGTAAGAGCGCCTCCTGCCCGGCCCCGGTGCCTCGTACCTCACGGTGCCACGGGCACCGGGCCGTTTGCAAAGCTGGCAGGTCCCTTCGGCGGACACTCTCCGTGGGCCCCTGCCCGCCAGGGACGAGCAGACCGCCTCCCACCTTCCCGAGCTCCCCGGCCTTGCCGGGTGGACCCCGGGTCCGCGAGGCTTCCTCGGCTGCCAGGCCCGGACACGGGGCCGACGGCGCCGAGCCCAGACGGGAACAGCCGGTGTTCGGCCCACGACAGGAGCCCGAGCGGCTCCCCCACGGCCTGGGGTCACAGCTCTGTGAACGTCCAGCACCGCAGCCCCGCGCTGCTCCGGGCCAGCCGGCCGCAGGGTGACTCCCTTGCCTTCCCCGACTCCCCCAGGCAGGGGGACGGACGCCATCCGGCTGCTTCCAGCCCACTCCACCTGCGGTCTGGCTTGGCTGGGCCCGGTGTGGGGGCGGGGGGAGAGAAGGAGGCGGCGGGCTAGGAGTTCCCTTTCATGGCTCCCGAGGTGGCCCGGGCACTCCTGGTGGCTCGGGTGTGCAGCTGGGATGACCGAGCCGCAGGACCGGGAAAATAAAGCTTCAAGGGCCGAGAGAGTCAGGGGCCGTCTCCATCACCGCTGTCCTGTTGACTCCGTCCCCCCTCCCCACCGCCTCCTCCAGGGAGCCCGGCTGGGCCGCCACGTGCTGAGGGGGAAGGCAAAGCTGGGACCTCGTATCTAAGACCTCTCGCGGCAAAGCCGCGGAGGACAGCCGAGACGCGCTGACTAGATGGCAACCCCGAGCTGCACACAAGCATGAAATCCCCGAGCTCCAGTCTCAGCCTTGACGCAAAGCCAGAGTCGCTCAGCTGTTTCCACTCAGGGTTGGGCAGAGATGCCCCGAAGGCGAACAGCCTGGAACAGTGCAGCGGGAAGCCCTTTAGGGAGCTGCTCTGGGGCCTCCACGGAGGTCTCCCGCGAGCGGCCCGCCTGCCCGTGACACGGGGGTGCGTGGGGGCGTCGGGGGCTGGGCGCAGACCCCGGGCCTCTGCAGGAAGCGAGCTCCTGGCGGCTCCTCTTGGCCTGGGGCCGTGTGTATTACACGGCGCCTGTCTGCGGAGCCAGGGGACAAAACTTGTGTGCGTTACCCGGGGAGACGGAGAGCCCGCGGGCCGCGGTGGCCCCGGGGCGCCACGGGGACAGACCCGCGGCTGCCAGAAGGACTCAGAGAGAGCCGCGCCCCGAGGCCGTCAGCTCACCTGCCACCTGCCTCGGCCGTGCGCTGTCGGGGGGCGGGGGTGGCAGGGGAGCTCGCGCTCCACCCTCGGCGCAGGTGTGCTCCTGGAAGCCTCGCCTCGTCGCACGCGGATGCGGGGCAGCGCTCGGGAAGTGCGCGGAGTGAGACGCTGAAGTGTGAACGCGCCGCAAGGACTCGGGGCCAAATGTTCTGGAACGAGGTAGTGCTGACGGCCGCGGCACAGCTCCGCGAATCCGCGAGACGCCTGTGAATGGTGCGCTTTGAAGCGGTTGGGATGGTCCGTTTTTTATGTTCTGTGTGTTTTACCACAATAAGAAGACGCTCAAACAAAACCAAACAGCAGCGAGGCCAGGGGATAGCGTCATCGGAGCGGGGAGAAGCACAGCGTGGCCTGTGCCAAGAGGCCGTCCCGGCGGATGACAGCGGGCTGTGGCCGGCGCCCCGCTCTCACGTCCGCGGCCAGACGCGGGAAGAGCACTGTGTGTTCGTTCTGGAAGTGTAGACGGAGCCCCTACTGTGTGTCAGGCCCCGCGTGGGGACACGGCACTGACGGCGAGAAGGCCGACGACGCCCGGGGTCCCACGGCTGCGGAACCAAGAGCCGTCCCTCTTCCTGAGTTCACGGGAGGACCCGTGCTTCGGGCAGTGGCCTCTGCACGCCGTCTCGGGGCGACCGGGAGGAGCTGCCGGGCCCACTGTGCCCGGACCGGGTGCCGCGCGGGACCCGGGAAGAGAGGCCGCGGTGACCTGTGGGCCAGGCAGGGCACTCGGGTGCACTGTCCTGCTGGGCCGCAGCGGGGCGAGTGCTAAGGTGAAGGGAGCCAGATGCGCGGAGGGAGGAGGAGCCAAGGGGCCGCAGGGCTTCCAGAAGCTCCCCGGAGCACAGAGAGCTGCCGCAGGTGCTCGGGGCCCAGGAAGGGCTGGGCGTGCAGCGCTGCTCTCCGGCGGGCGTGGAAGCGGGCCTCCGACGTCAAGCGGCTCGTCCTAGGCCTCGCCGCGGCTGAGCGGCAGCGCCGGGGTTGGCGCGTGCGTCTGTCTGCCGTCGCAGCATCTGTCCCCGAGCGCTCTTCCGTGAGGCTTCTGGGGCCGCCAGCCCGAGACCCCGGCTCCTTCGCCGGCGGGACATTTGAGTCTTACGAGTTCTGGCTCAACTGCAGCAAACACCCCTCGAAATGCGTCCACGAACACTGGAGAAAATGACGCCTGACGTCTTCGAGAGTGGGGCACGGGGGGACGCGCGTGTTGAAAATGTAGCCGGGCCTGGCTCACGAGGCGTCGGGATTGCTCGGGATGGCCCCAGCTGCTCCCTGGCGTCGGCAGGTGGAGAGCGGGGTCGCAGACACGCAGAGGAAGCTGGACCCCTGCCAGTTACACCCTCCGTGAGAGCCCAGCCAGGTTTCTGGATAGTTCTGCTGGGCTGTAACTCACATGCCACACGATTTGTCCGTTTGGGCTGTGCCGGTCGGGGGTCTCTGGTGCATCCGGAGGCCGGGCAGAGCACGGTCATCCCCCCACGGAGGAGACCCCCGTTCCCCGTCTGACACCCCCGCTGCCCCCCAGTCCCAGGCGCCTCTGGGGATCTACTCACCTGGTGGGGAAGTTGGCGAGGTCCTTGAGGGGGTCTCAGTTCCCCTCCTCGTGGGCGTCTCCATGGGGCTGCTTGGGGGTCCTCACAGTGGCAGGTGGCACGGTGGCCGGCGTCGCCAGAGCGGGAGGTCCCAGGGAGTGCGGGCAGGCTCCACAGACCTTTGTGACCTGTGTGGGAAGCCACTCAGGCCAGCCCTGACTCAGTGGGGGCCTCTGTCTTGGGGGCAGCTGCCCCGGGAGGAGGGCATGGCGATGACAGGAGAGGGGCAGTGACAGGTGGGACGGAGGCTGAGAAGTGTCTGAGATTGATGGAGAATGTGTATCCTCAGATTCCAGAAGCTCCGTGGAGGTGACCTGGGTCACTCAAAGGAAGGCGCCAGAGACACGATAGCGAACTGGTTCTAAAAGCAAAGAGAAGGTCCTACAAACAGCCGACAGGAGAGACCCATTCCTCATCGACAAATAGTTATGCCGACAACAAAGTCCCCAGTAGGCACAGCGGAAAGCCAGAACGAGGAGAAAACATCCCCAAAGTGGTTCAAAACAACCATTGCCTCCATTTCAACGTTCAGTGTTCTGTTCAATGGCATTTAAATAATGGCACATTGCATTTCGATTTCAGACGCACACAGTCTGGGACAGAGTATCCGCAGACATCGTCTGCAACAGCCGGGAAAGAATGCGATTCAGGAGGAAAGGGGATGGTCGGGGGGGGGGGGGGGGGGGGGGGAGGAGGTGCGGGAGGGCTGGGCTGGTTTAACAGCCACCCACACCTGCGGCGTGAGGGAGGGGAGGGGGTGTGCCCTCAGGCGCGGCTTGGGGGGACTTCTGCCTGGTTCCACAACCCCGACCGTCACAGGCAAGAGGCTCCGCTCGTGCGTGTGCACACGTGCACACCCACAGGCGCATACACACGTGCACACACACATGTAGACACACATGCACACATACAGGTATGCAGACGCATCACACGCACGTGCACGCACACACATGCAAATACATACGCCCAAGCACACACACGGGTGTGCACTCACACGTGCACACACATCCACATCCACGCATATACAGACACACATGTAGACACACATCCACACACACGCGTATACACATACACGTGCACACACAGACATGCACACACACGCACGTACCCACACATGTACAGACACGTACGTATGCACCATGTGTGTACATCTACATAGTCACATACACATGTACGTGTAAGACATACTCAGACACCATAGACACGCACGCACATGCAGAAGCACGCACAGAGACATCAACATACACACATCCAGATATACGACGTCCACATATACACTTGCACACACACGCATACAGACGCACACACCACCCATAACACACAGACGCGTGCAGGCACCACAGGCCCATATGGCCCTCTCAGGCACACACACACACACATCCACAGACAGGAACACATACTCACACGTACACATACACGCACAAGACACGCACACACGTGTGCACACACAGACACACATAGAAGCGCACACACACACTCCCTGGTGCTTCCCCTGGAACACCGGCGATGGGAAAACGCCGGGCCGCAACGTTGTGGGTGAGGACTGTGTAGAGTAAAGTCCAATTCCAGAGGCTCAAAAGTAAGAACTAAAATAGCCGAGAAAACGGGAGGTGGTGACGGTGGTCGGAGTAGTGTGGATTCCTCTTGCTGCTTCAGGGGCGGGTGGAGACGCCCCTGCTCCGCGCAGGGACGCGCTCCCGGCAGAGCTGCTGACCGCAAGTACGAACGAGCGAGAAGCGGGGCGAGCGGCGGCGGAGCCGGGACTGGGGGCTCCCCGCCCTGTGGAAAGGCAGGTGGGGCGGGCGGGGGGCACGGGTGCGTCAGGAGAAATGAGCCCACAGAGGGAGACGGTAGTCGCAGTAAACCTAAGGAGGCTGAACTTACCAGTTAAAAGACATTGACGGACCAGACACAGGTCAGGCCCAGGGGTGTGCTGTTAATACAGGAAACCCTGACAAGGAGAGGGAGTAAGGCAGAGCCACCGAGGACCCCGATCCTTGACAGGGGAGGTCCCTGCGCCAGGAGAGGGCACGCAGAGGCGGAAGGGCCCGTGGGGCCCCGCCTGGGGCAGCCCCGCCCGCGTTGCTCCGGGGGGCCTCCCCCCTGCACCCCTCTCCGCTCTGCCCTGCGTGAGCTGCCCCTGCCGCAGTCGGGCCACACGCCCGGGGTGGGAGCGCGTCCTGCCACCACGGACGCCGCCCGCGGGGACGCGGTGGCTCCTGGGGCGCGCTGCCCCTCTGTGTGCTGGGCGTGAGCTTTCAACCACAGGACTAGATGGATGTCAAGGGGCGGAAGGGGTGGAATGTGTTGGGTGCTTTGCATCTTTTAAACAGTTTTACTGAGAAAAGGTCACAGGCCAAACAACGCACCCATTTTAACGCCGGGCAGCGGCGTTCGCTGCGTGGGCGGTGCTGTGTCGCCGTCACCACCGCCTGCTTCCAGGACCTTCCTTCCCCGTCCCGGGACATCCCAGCAGAAACGAGCTCCCCGCTCACCCTCCCTGGCCGCCTCCAATGCACTTTCCGCCTCCGGAAACTCGCCTTTGCTAGATATTTCGTCTAAGTGGCGTCTGTCCTTCTGTGTCTGGCCTCTCTCCCTGAGCGTAACGTTTCCCCGGTTTCCCCACGCGGTGGATGGCCAGTGCTGCTCCCCTTGCGTGGCCCGGAGCTGCTCCGTCGCGTGGACATGCCACGTCTTGCTTACCCAGGCTCACCCGCCGACGGGCCCTTCCGCATCCGCAGGTGACGGTGTTGCTACTGAGCACGTACAGGTGTCTGTCTGGATCTCTGTTTTCAGTTCTTCTGAGCGTGTCCCCGGGGGGCGGAATTGCGGGGCCCTGTCGCAACCATGCGTGGCCTTCAGAGGAGCCCCCAAACGGTTTCCTACAACAGGGACACCATTCCGCGTTCCTTGCCTTTGCCTGCTCCCCACAGCCACCGCGCCTGTGTCTCAGCTCTGCTTTAGGCCCTGTGGAGTGAGCGGCCCTGGGAGACCACCTTGGCGTCCGACCTCAGGTCGGGCTCAGCCAGAGGGTGCACATCAGAGAAAAGGAGGGGACCCGAGTCAGGGTGCGTGCCACCCCCCAGCCCCCACCACGAGGCCGTCTCGGGTTGTTCCTCTGAAGGTGTTGTCTCCACGTGGGACCCTGGGGCTCTGCCTCCTCTCCTCCCCTGGGGCCGGGGGTGAGGTCCCCCAGTTCCTGCCCTGTGCCTGGGGCTCCCCTTCATCCACCTGGCTGCAAGTGGTCCCTTTGTAAGCCCTTATTGAAATATCTTGACTTGAGCGAGCTCCCTGTTTCCCGAGGGAAACAGGGAAGTAGGCGATCCCGGCAAGTAGGCGATCGGGCCCTCCGTGCCCCTGAGGCCAGAGCTCGTGGGGTGTCTGTCATTCACTGATGTGGCCCAGCAGGAGCCCCACGCCTGGCTCCTGGCAGGGCTCAGGGGACACTTTCTGGAGAGATGAAGAGATGATTTCACGATGGAAATCAAGTCCCTTTTATTCCAAGCACGTCGGAGACTCTGGCCTGCGTCCTGGCCACGGGAGAGACCGGCTTCCCTCCGAGGGGTTTCCCACTAGAAAACAGAGCAGACTGACTCACAAGGGCAGAGGACAGTCCCACGACGACGAGGCGGGAACTCCTCCTGCAGAAGGAGGCGAAGGGCCCTGCAGGCGGAGGCACGAGGTAGGTGCCCCGCCCACTTCCCTGCTTACCTGCCCAGGAGCGCCACCTCGGTGAGTCGGGCTCCTCTTCTGGAAGATGAGAACAGTTAGCCTCCCTGCGACACGGAGGATGGATGCTTCTGGGAAGGCGGGCCCACATGGCCCGGCTGTGAGGGGGACGCCCAGCCTGGTCCCTGCGGTGGCGCCGCCCCTCACCCGGGCAGACGGCCGTGGTCGCGTCTGCCGAATACGCCTTCCTCTTGTCTTGGAATCGGGGAGGGGCTCAAGTGCGAGAGCGGCCGGTTCCAAACCCAGTTTCTGCCTCACCCGCCAGGGCGCGTGCAAGGGGAGCTCCGCCGTCCCCGAAAGGGGCGGGTGGGAAGGGTCCTCAGGGGTGTGGGGGCTTCCTCCTGACGGCGGGCCAGGCGGGGCGGTGCCGGGAACCCCTGCAGCCCGACTGCGTCCCGTGGGGCGTGCGTGGCGACCCAGCCGTGTGTGCGGCCAACCGTATTCCCAGTACTCAGCAGGGTGCAGATGCCGCAGAAGCGTCTGCTAAAGTCGGAAGTCCCAGGACACACGCGCCCAGAGAAGTCCTGCCTCCAGAGCGGGAGGGACGGGAGAGAATGTCGATAACGGCGCTGCTCACAGCCCCGAAGCGTGGACACCGCTCGAACGCCCGTCACCGGTGACGGGACGAACTCGCCGCGTGTCCGCCTGGCAGGACGTGACACGGCAGGGGGACGCGCAGCTGGCGGCCCCGGGTGTCGGCACGGGTGGGCGCAACACATAATCGGGGGAGAAAGACGGATAATCACCGCCTGTCCCGTGATGGCTCTGTGTCTGCCGTGGCCGTAACCACCACAGACGGAGCGGCTTCAGGCAACACGTTTGGTACCTTTCGGTCCGGGAGGTCCGCGGTCCCAGGTCCGTGTCCGCGGACTGGAGTCGGGTGTGGGCTGGGAGGACGCCCCCTTGCCCTTCCCGGCGTCGGAGGCGTCCTCGGCTCGGGTCCTGGGCCCCGAACGGGGCGTGTGAGGCCGGGCGCGGGGCCGGCCGGGGGGCGCTGGCGGCAGGGGCGTGGGGTGAGCTGACTCGGAGAGCCTGGACTCAGCCTCTCAGTCTGGACTGGGCCACAGAGCAGGGTGGTTCTGGGGACAGGGCCTTCCTGGAGGTCGGGCGGGGGCAGGTGCCGTGTTAGCATCCTGCTTAGTACCCTAGGAACCTGTTCCGAGGCCCAAACCCGGGAGGGGTCACGCAGGCCAGGAAGTCCCTCGGCCGTTGGTAAAGTTCCCCAGATGTCTGTGCAACCGCGGGGCCGGCCGTGGCGGCCCTCCTCACCAGGAGAGGGAGCTGGTGCTGGGGGCAGGGGCTGGCCCCACAGCTGGGCAGCCAGGCGGGCACCGGACACACCGGGGCCTCGGATTCCCACAGTCCCCGTCGACGTAACGAGGGGGCCTCCGGCCTCCGGGGCCGGCAGCCGTCCTCCTCCCAGACCCGCCTTCTTTTCTTGGACATTTGCTTAGTTTCTGGAGAACCCGCCGTGTGCCCCAACCATTTTGAGACACCGCGGATTTTAGCTGATTTAAGATATGGCACGCCCACGAGAAGGACACCCGCGTGAATTGCACCTTACCGTCGAGGAAACTGAGGCAGACAGCACGCGCGACCTGCCCCGGGCACCTGGTCGGTCGGTGGGGGGCCCGGCTCAGTGTCCTCGTGCGTCACCGCTGTCCTGCGTGATCTGTCGCCTTCCGGTATCTCTAAGCTGCCGTGGAGTAAGAGGGACTCCGGCCCCGGCACCGCCACACGGAGCCATCTGCGCGTCCCAGGACGCGGGCAGCGCCGGTAGGGGCTGGCGGGTAGGAGCGGCCGCCGTGTCCGGTCTCGGCAGCACCGGCACATGACCTCATCCCACCCACGCCCTGGCCTCACACTGAAAGTGACCCCTGCTATCCTATCATTTATTAGAGGGTTTGTGGAAGCCTGAAGAAAACAAGACAACTCTGGACGCTTGGAACCAGCCCAACTCCGTGTCCGTCCGAACAGTGTTTTTGTGGCTCGGTTTGAGATTCTGCCTCCGGGCCTCCTGGACGGCGGCAACGTGCTGCCTGGAATGGACACGCGGGGAACGCTCCGAGCACATTCTAGAGACGTGATGGGACTCCTGCCCGCCAGGAGGTCCCCCGCTGTCCTCTGGCGGGGCCTCAGTCACCCCCGCCTCCCGCAGCCGCCCCACGTCGGACCCTCCCCCCGCCAGCAGCCGTCCATCAGCTCGCCGCCCTCCCGCCCGGTGCGGGTCCCGGGACCTGGGACAAACGGTGCGGGACGAACAGAAACCCGGGCGCCGGGGCCCCCTCTCGGGCCTTCCTCCCTGGGTCTCCCAAGACCCGTCATGTGGAAACGAAAACTCCCTCTTCCAGGAAATTAATGAAAACTGCATTTATGAGGCAGCTGTTCTCGGGTGTGAACTTTGTTGGGAGACTGGCGGGTCCAGGGGTGAACCGGGGGCCCCCGCCCCCGTGCATCTTCCACTCGTAAATGAGCCCTGGGAGCACGCTGCACGCGCGGGCAGGCGACTGCAGCCGCAGGGGCACCGGCTTTATGCTCGCGGGGACACAGATGCCCCCCCCCCCCCCCCCCCCCCCCCCCCCCCGGTCTGTCTTCTTGACTTGGGGCCTGATGTGCTGGGGCACAGGGTTTGCCCCAGGGCTCAGCATGTACCATGCTGATGCGTCAGCGGCCTCCAGGTACCGGCAGCTACTTCCGTTACTGATCCAAGCAGCTAAATGTGTGTTTTCACACCACGTCCCCGTCCGTCCGTAAGCTCAAGGGGTGCGCTGCGTTTCTCAGACGCCGTATTTACAGCCCCTTTTGTTCTAACAGCCTCCGCAGGGACCCAGCGCTTCAAAAGCAGCCCCTGATGGTGCTTGTGACAGTCTGCAGAATGGGTCCCGTTCTCACCTCCGGTTCACAGGAAGGGAAAGCAGGGACCAGAGAGGGCAAGGAACCTACCCAAGATCACCCAGCAAGCCTAGACTGGCAACCGCAGTGCCGCCCTCAGTGGAGGGGGCTCAGGGGGCTGTGTGCCAGGTGGGGTGGAAACAGAAACCCATCTACGGACGCCCGCCGGGCTCCCTTGCCCTGATGATGTCACCTCCCAGGCCCCAAGCGGGCCCTGGAGGAGGGAGGGAATTACAAGGCCTTGGTTTATCATGGTCCAGTTGAAGGCAGAGTGTTTTGCTAGAAGCTTACCCTCTGGCCGCACAGCGCACTCCTCTTGTGCTGAATTGAGCAGCGAGAGGTATTTTCCACGTCGTGTCCAAGTCATCTGTGCGGGAGCCTCGCGGATGGAAATAAAATATTTACCATTTGGAACGAAATTCCAACCAGAGCAGCAAGCACTCTCAGTAAAGGATGTGGGGGGTGGGGCGGGGAGGGGTCAGAGGCAGACAGCTGCTCCCCAGCTGTGGCTGTGGGAGAAGGGACTGAGCTGGGGCTGCCCTGTCCTCCCCGGGGCCTCGCCCAGGGGCACATCCGCTCGCCCGCCTGGCCCGGCCTCCTTCCCTTCACTGAGCGAGGCTGAAGCCCGGTCTCGGAGCCCCTCCAAGGCCCTTCGTGGGCGTGTCCTCCCCCTCTACCCTCCCAGCCCATCTGCCTCCTCCCGACCTCTCGATGGCCCCACGGTGACCGGCTGTCCTCTATCCCCCACGTGCCCAGCCACCCCGTGGAGATGCCCGAGAGGCCTGGAGGGCCCGGAAGGGCCCGCCGAAAGCGTGTGCAGGGGCCCCGAGGCCGCCGAGCCCGCATCTGCGGGACCTGAGCACTGGCTGGGGAGGAGCCAGCCCGGGTCGCTCCCGGAGGGAAGGGCTGCGTCCAGGCCCCAGCTCCAGGCTGCTTGCACCCCCCCCCCCCCCCCCCCACCGTCTCTCACTGTCCTCGACTTCGGTTTTTCTGCAGGGACACTGATGTCGATGCACCGGGTGGTCATGGCCACGCTGGGGACAATTGTGGGAATGACCTCCTTCCCCGTGGGGTGGTGGATTCCGTGTGCCGGGCAGCCCACCCGTCCTTGCCCCTGAGCGCACGCCGCAGCACCGCCAGAGCTGGGGAGACTCCGGGGTGGGGAGGGAGCCTCCTCTGCCGGGACTAGGGAGTCATGTGTGCGGGAGGGGTGGCCCGGTTGTCTGAAGAGTGGGGGTCCCCCGTGCCCCTGCCGTTGGGCCAAGCCACTCCCACGAGGGCCCCTAGAATTGCCCTGATGCCCCCCCCCACTCTTGGGGGCCCTGGGGATGGTCTGGAGGTGCCTCCAGGGGAGGGTCCCGGAACCCCCCCCCCGGGGTCGAGGGACCCAAGACCCGCGGACGCGTGAGGCATTGCTTAACGTCTTACTCTAGTTGCTGGGGGGCTGAGGCCATGACCTCCCCGGGCCCTGACCTCCCCCGGTGACCTCCACGGCGCCCTCAGTGACCCGGGGACCCACCGCCTCATCTGCGGGACAAGCACCCTATTGATTCTCTGGTTCAACTAGAGGGAAAAATCCCCCTGAATCTCCGCCAAGGGTGTGGGGAGCGTGTCTGGAAGGGCTCCAGAGCCGGAGCCCGGGGAAGGGGGAATACTCCCAACTTTTATGACTTGCTTCAAATAACTTCCTGGAAATGGTCGAGTGCGGCCTGCCGTCCCCGTGGCCTCGTTGGGGAGCAATGTTCCGTGCGGAGCAGGGTCACGGTTGGCCGTGGGCCGCTGGGCCAACCTGGCGGCAGGCTCCGCGGGTCTGCTTGTGGGGGAGGCAGAATCTGCGAAGCTCCCCGCCCCCCCGCCCCCCCCGAGCCCCGGGCTGCAGGCCCCTCTTCAGGCCCCTGGGACCCTCCTGCGGCCCCCGGGACGGACGGCCTGTTACGGGCACGGCAGTGCCCACGCTGGGTCCACCCTGCAGTTTGCTGTCGGTCAGAGTGCTTAGGTAGGCAGAATGGACCTCAGACTCCGTGCAAGCATGGTGTCAATCATTCCAGTAAGCGCACCACTAAGCAGAACGCCCCGCGGGACGGCCGGCTTCCTCGCCAGGGCCCACGGCCTCCCGCTGCGCCACCCGGAGCGGCGGCCCCGCCCCCCCGTGCCCCCCTCCCCTTGTGGGTGTCTCGAGGCCGGGGAGCGGGCCCCCCTCGCGGGGAGTCTGTTTGCGCCCCCAGAGCGGCTGGAGCCGCGCCCACGGTCACGGTGAGAGCCCGTGGTGCTGGGCGGGGCCACATCACTCCTGCGACCTCTGCCTCCACGAGCACCGAGAGGGGCTCCGAACACGCTCCCCTGTCTTCTCCTTCCTTGGTGAACATACGTCAGCTCTCTGCAGGCGCTTCCTAATTGAGAGGTTGCCGGTGCATTCGAAACGTGGATCGCCGTGGCCCGATTGCCCCGCCGGCAGGGACACCAGCTGGCGCCGGGCCACGACACCAGGTTGTCCCCTCCCAAACCCGTGCCTGTACCACGTGTGAAACTCTAAAAGTCTTACGGGTATAGTAGGTCAACAAAAAGTCTTATTTGTTTGTTTTTTGTTTTTCAACGTTTATTTTTGAGAGAGACAGAGCCCAAGCGGGGGAGGGGCAGAGAGAGAGAGAGACACGGAATCCGAAGCGGGCTCCAGGCTCCGAGCCGTCAGCGCAGAGCTCGACGCGAGGCTCGAACCCACGAACCGTGAGATCATGACCTCAGCCGAAGTCGGCCGCGTAACCAATGGAGCCACCCAGGCGCCCCCGCGTCTCTTGATATCAAGGCTGTTTGCTTTTCTTTTGTTGCACATTGTTGTTTTGTGTGCGCTCTTGGTTTATTAAGGAATCGAGCGTTGGTCTGTCCGGTAGCAGGATGTTGGTTTGGTCAGGCTCTCTTCGTAGGCGGGCGTACGCGTGAGATGTTTCCGTATTCACGTGTGTATGTGCGCACACACGCGTACACACAGCACCTGCAGCATCTGTGTGTTTTCCGGACCTATGCACACGTGTGCACGTGTGTGTGCGTGTGCCACGCAGAACCTTCACGTTTTATGTGTTCCAATCAGTACTCTCTGATACGGCTTTTCTGTGCAGAATGGTCTTTCCTACCTAAGACCGTGTGACAGATCCTCACGTGCTTTACCCCTTTTTATGGCTTTATTTTCACGTTTACGACTCTTTCTGGAGCTGGTTTTGGTATAAGGAGGGGAAGCAGGGATTCTCTTCTTCCTTCAACTTTTCTTCCTCCAGGGGCTGGTCCTTTGCCCCACCGCCCCAATGGGATGTCCCGTCGTCCCCCTCCAGTCCGTCTCCTCCGAGGCCCCACCTGTCTCTCTGGGGCTATTTCTGGACCTGCTCGGGCTCGCCCACGGGCCGGGTCGCTGGCGCTGAGCGGTGGCTCCGATGTCAGAGGGCACCTGGGTTAGCTTCCGGTCTGGCTCCATGAATTAAGCATTTCATTTGAACTGAGAACTCGTTTCTCAGCGTCCCCCCAACACCTCCACGGAGACCACTGTCGGTGTTTCAATTAGCTGGATGCGGTTGAGTCAGTTTATGATTTTAGGAGGAAGTGGCATTTTTATATAGAATGTATCTCCAGTCCACGAGGAGCGTCCCTCCTTCCCCCACATCCGTCTTGTTTTATATGACGTCGTTTTCATGTGTTCGTCACGCTGGCCCTGTGCGCGTCTCGTCAGGGACGCAGTCGGTTCTGAGCTTCGTAGGTTCCGGCGGGTTCTGGCTGCGTCGGCGTCTTTGCTGGGAAGCGGCTGACTTCTGCACGCTGAGCTGGGGGTCCGGATAACACACAGATGCTGTAGGTGCTGTGTGTACGCGTGCGTGTGCACATACACACGTGAATACGGAAATATCTCACACGTACGCCTGCATACGAAGATAGCCTGACCAAACCGGGGGGGGCGGCGGGGGGAGGGTCCGCACTCAGGAGGGGAGGAAGAGGGGGCATGGGGGGGGGGACTGCTCATCAACTGAGTCCTAGACCTGCTTTCTCGCTCACGGAGCTAAAGGAGACACGGACAGACACGACCAGGGAGAGGAAAGGCCTTGTGTGGCGGCTCCCACGCTGACCGGCCGACCGGCCACAGGGAGGGCTTGTAATTAGCAGTGTTTTAATAAGTGAGAGGCCTGCCACCAGCTTGTCGAGGTCGCCTACAGATACCAGTGTCCTGAGTCACACGTGGGTGCCAGCTCGGGGGATGGGGTCTGAAGGAGCCCGAGGAGGACCTCGCCCCACCCCAGAGGGACCACTGGTGCTGCACCCTGCCTTGGGGAAGGTTTCTTCTTCTAATAGCAGCAAGCCAATTTTCTTCTTTTTCCTCTTTCTTTCTTTCTTTTCTTTCTTTCTTTCTTTCTTTCTCCCTCTCTCCCTCCCTCCCTCTTTCTTTCTTTCTTTCTTTCTTTCTTTCTTTCTTTCTCCCTCTCTCTCCCTCCTTCCCTTTCTTGCTTTCTTTCTTTCTTTCTTTCTCCCTCTCTCTCCATCCTTTTCTTTCTTTCTTTCTTTCTTTCTTTCTTTCTTTCTTTCTTTCTTTCTCCTTCCTTCCTTCCTTCCTTCCTTCCTTCCTTCCTTCCTTCCTTCCTTCCTTCTTGTTGTTAAAAGGCCTCCATGTGATTATACGGCAGTGCGAGTGAATGAACAGAGGCCATGCCCAGCAACGTGGACAAATCCCACGCGTGTTGAGCAAGGGGAAGGAGGCAGCAGGCTCCCGTGTCCAATCCCCTGTGTCCGCGGTGGCGGTGGAGTGTGGGGCGGCCACCCTGGCTGAGGGCGGGGGCGGCCGTGGGGTGGGGGGCCCTGGGTGTTCCCAGGGAGGCCGGCCTGTCTGAATTCTTGACCCTGGTGTCGTGACCCGGGTGCATACTTTGTGATCTCTCCATGGGTGACGTTTTGCTGATTTGCGCGGGTTTCCATGACCTGCGTCCCGTTAAAAGAAAATGTTTAAAAAAGTTCCAGGGTGCATTTTACTAAAATTCATTTCTCTAAGATGCAAAGTCTAAGCCGGGGAGTGTGGATTTCCAGGTCGCAGGAAATTACAGGCCACGTCTGGAATAGCAGTGACATGGCGGCCACGTCCATCCAGCACGGACATCAGGAACGGAAGCATCTCTCTGAAGGAAGGCCCAACAGCAGGGCCGCTGCTTTTCCGTGAAAAGTCCCAAAAGATTATTTTTAGCATCTGAAACTCATCTTTCCCGCCTAACTATGAACTTCACGGGGCAAGGAAACGAGTGCATGTGTGCCTTCCTCCGGAGAGCCCAAGCTCAGCGGAAGCCACAAAGCGCCCGTGGCCTCACCGGCAAGAAGGGAGGCCCTCCCTCCGCCACGCGTCCCAGCGGGGGTCTCGTTCTGACCCACGAGTGTGCCCTGCGGTTTGGCCCGGTTACAGACCCCAGACCAGGCCTGGCGCTCTGGGACCGGGTCCACACGCTCTCCGACTCGAGGAGGCTTTCAGGGGGGAAGAGCCCACGGTTTGCTCCACGGAGACCCGCCCCGGGCAGCGGATCCAGGCCCGTCGCGTCTCCGCCTTCTCCGCTTTCCGAGAGAGCAGAGCCCCATCCGTCAGGTCCCCCAAGGACTAGGCGGAGATTTGCTTGGATGGGAAATCTGTACCGTGTGCTCTGCATTCTTTCCTGGTGAAGTCGTGTGCGTGGAAAACCAGAATATATGGTCAGCATCCTTCCTATGAACAGAGCAATTGTACATCGTGCAGGGATTACTTAGCGATGACTGCGGGGGTTGCCATGGTTACCCTCCCCGCCCCCATCCGTGCGGTCCCGCTTGCCGCCTCCGTGGGACGTGGCAGCGGGGTGCCCGCTTGGCCGGGGGCTGGGCTGGCACCGCCGACTCACTCCTCTTTTCCCGGCTGGGAACTTGCTGCAGCGTGGCTGGCATCACGTGGCAGCGTGCCTTCGCGTCCCCTCGGCCGCGGGGTCCTTGGGTCACGTGACGCCGTAGGCGGAAGTCCAGGGTGTCCAGGGGTGAAGTGGACGGCGATGGGGAGGCTTGAGGCCCTGTCTCCGGTGGGCCCCGTGAGGCTCCGAAGACACAGACTGAAAGCCGCCAAACTCTCCGGTCCCTCCAAACGCACTTTGGGGAGCTGCCCTCCAGCCCGCGCGCCTCAGGCGGCCCGACTTTACGGGCCACGTCCGTGCCTCGAGGGCGTACGAGGAATCGCTTTGCCACTGGTTTTCAGTAGAGCCTCGCGTCGTCCTAGAGGGACAGCAGCCTGGCCCGGGGCCGTCCCGAAGGTCACAGTCAGAGATCCCTTCGGCACCCGGAGACGCGGTTTGACTTCTCCACGGCTCGTTTACGGGCGCTGAGTTCTGCCAACGCTGCCTTGGAGGGCGGCCGGCGAACAGGCCAATCCCCACGACTCTTGTACAACTGGCGAAGGGCGGACTCGAGTACGCCACGTAGACAAGCCGCGCGCTCCGTCCGAGCACCGGTGACGCCGTGCCCTCCGAGACGGCAGCAGCATTCCTCGAGGACAAGGCTGCTGGATTCCCTGTCCCTGTCTGCC
The DNA here is from genome assembly GCF_018350215.1 of Panthera leo. Lineage (NCBI taxonomy): Eukaryota > Metazoa > Chordata > Mammalia > Carnivora > Felidae > Panthera > Panthera leo. The sequence goes on along the minus strand of NC_056691.1, from coordinate 91,033,374 downwards.
GGGGGGGGGGGGGGGGGGGGGGGGGGGGGAGGTCCCGAAGGCTCACAGACAGCTGACTTCCCACCACCGCAGGTGTCCACGTGGGGCTGTCAGAGCCTCTCCCGGTCCTCCTCCTGGTGCACCGACGAGGCCCTGTCTCCCTCCTCCTCCTCCCTCCTCCTGATGAACCAATGGGGCCCTGTCTCCCTCCTCCTCCTCCCTCCTCCTGGTGCACCAACGGGGCCCTGTCTCCCTCCTCCTCCTCCCTCCTCCTGGTGTACCAACGGGGCCCTGTCTCCCTCCTCCTCCTCCCTCCTCCTCCTCCCTCCTCCTCCTCCCTCCTCCTCCTCCCTCCTCCTGGTGCACCGACGGGGCCCGGTCTCCCTCCTCCTCCTTCCTCCTCCTGGTGCACAGACCGGACCCCTGTCTCCCTCCTCCTCCTCCCCCTCCTTTTGGTACACAGACAGGGCCCTTCCCTCCTCCTGGTGCACAGATGGGGGCCCCTGTCTCCCTCCTCCTCCCCCTCCTCCTCCTCCTCCTCCTCCTCCTCCTCTTCCCCCTCCTCCTGGTGCACAGACCGGACCCCTGTCTCCCTCCTCCTCCTCCCTCCTCCTGATGAACCAATGGGGCCCTGTCTCCCTCCTCCTCCTCCCTCCTCCTGGTGCACCAACGGGGCCCTCCCTCCTCCTCCTCCCTCCTCCTCCCTCCTCCTGGTGCACCAACGGGGCCCTCCCTCCTCCTCCTCCCTCCTCCTCCCTCCTCCTGGTGCACCGACGGGGCCCGGTCTCCCTCCTCCTCCTCCCTCCTCCTGGTGCACAGACCGGACCCCTGTCTCCCTCCTCCTCCTCCCCCTCCTTTTGGTACACAGACAGGGCCCTTCCCTCCTCCTGGTGCACAGATGGGGGCCCCTGTCTTCCTCCTCCTCCTCCTCCTCCTCCTCCTCCTCTTCCCCCTCCTCCTGGTGCACAGACCGGACCCCTGTCTCCCTCCTCCTCCTCCCCCTCCTTTTGGTACACAGACGGGGCCCTTCCGTCCTCCTGGTGCACAGATGGGAGCCCCTGTCTCCCTCCTCCTCCTCTTCCTCCTCCTCCTCCTCCTCTTCCCCCTCCTCCTCCTCTTCCCCCTCCTCCTGGTGCACAGACCGGACCCCTGTCTCCCTCCTCCTCCTCCCTCCTCCTGGTACACCGACGGGGCCCTGTTTCCCTCCTCTCCCTCCTCCTGGTGCACAGACCCAACCCCTGTCTCCCTCCTCCCCCCCTCCTCCCTCTCCTCCTCCTCCAGGTGCATAGACCAGACCCCCTGGCTTCTGCATTTGTCTTCTCTCCCAAACACCTGTTTGTGGCACCGTTCACACCGGGTTTGGGCCTTCCTACTGAGGTTATCAAGATGCTTCTCTGGGAGCCTTTGAAATGGACATCTGGGATAGTTTGGGAGGGTGTTTCTGGGACCAACACCTTTGAGAGAGTGAAGAGCACAGGACTGGGCAGAGGGGGAGCCTGAACCATGGTGCAGGCATGCGGGGGGCTGGAGCCCATCCCACCAAGCCCACGGGGCGCCCTGGAGCCCTGGGAGAAGGAGGCAGGGTCTCCGTGTCCCTGCTCCATTAGTCATTGGCTGTGCGCCGGCCCGGGGAGGGCTGTGACCTTGCACCGTGCAGCTCCCTCGGTCCAGAGCAGTTGCCGGAGCGGCTTGGCCGAGACGCTCCAGGCGTGTTTCTGCTGGCGCAGAATGAGCGCCTCTGTCTGGAAGCGGGCATGGGGGGGGCGCTCTGGTGTCCTCCCCGGGCCACCCCTAGTGCTGCTCACGCTTGCTTCATAAGGCACGGCCCTTCTGGGAAAAGAACTCGTCTGGGATTCGGGTCGAGCCCTTTTCCGGGGACACTTCCCGGCAGAAGTGCGGCTGGCCTCCCTGCGTGCGGGGCAGTGACTCCGGCTCATGGGCCGGTGACCCTGCCGGTGGGATTATTCTCACTTTGACCTGCTGGCCTCTCGGCACCAGGAGGCTGAGGTCACGGGGAGGCGGTCACGGGTGAAAGTCGGGGCGCTCCTGCTGTGTCTCTGGGAACTTAGACTCTGGATTGGCTGGGGACGAGCTCCCTGGTGAATCCCAGGAGGGCTGGGGAGTGGGGACAGCCTTCCTTCCACCCCTTGGTTCTTAGGTGATTGGGGTGATTTGGGGTGTATGCCATGCCCTGGGGGAGGGGCCCATCCTCACTGCCACTCACAAGATGGCCTCTCCGTCAGGCCACACTTCTGGGCGGCGTGGCCCGGGACGGGCTGGTGCATCCGTGGCTGACTGCAGCCAGGGTGTGGTCGTTTCCGCCCAGCTCTGTGTTCAGGGACGTCATGTAGGAGTGTGAAATCCGACAAGGTGGGAGTATTTACGCCTCGGAAACTGGCAAGTGCTAGAAGGTGGGCCTGTCGTCCCGGCCCCGGCTGGTCGTCAAACGTTCCCTGGCACGAGACGCCAGTGCCCACCCCGCACGTCCCTGCTGAGCTGCGTGCGTGCTGCCGAGCGAGCGTGGACACGCGTGTTCCACAATCACGTGTGCCGCCGCATTTTGCCTTGGCCACGCCCGTGGCACAGGCGTCACCTCGGCTTTACCGACAAGGAAAGTGGGGGCGCAGAGGTCGGGAACTTTCCAGGCCGGCAGGCTTAGGCTGGAGTGGAGGGCGAGGTTTGAACCTAGGCGTGTCTGACTCCAGAGCCTTCTTACCCTCCCTGCCCCGCGCATGTGTGGCTGCTACCCTTCCCTCCAGCTGCCGGCCCCCAGCCACTTCTGACCGCGGACGGCGGTAGAATCCGTTCCTCCGGAGCCCTCCTGGTCTGCCCGGTCCCTTCCGCCTCTTGGAAGGAGTGTCCTGGGTGTCGCGAAGCGTCAGGACTTCTCACGTTCTCAGAGATTCCTGGCAGCCGGAGTCTGTGCGGTCCCCGTGTGTCACGCAGCCTCATAGGGGCAGCCCTGTGCCTTACTGAGCGCTTCCGGACTGGGATCTCTCCTGGCCGGTGGTGCTGCTCCGGTGGGGCCGGCGTGGAGGGAACGGGGACCCTGGTGCCTTGGAGGAGCTGGGGGGCCTCCACAGTCCCTGCGGGTGGTTTGTGGGGGAAAGCCAGGCCCCCAGCCCCACGTTGGCCTGACATAAAGTGACACAGGTGGTGGAGACACTGGGCCAGCCAGCGATGGCGAAACTTAATTCTTAAGAGATGATGTGATCCTTGATAGTTCGTAGAAAGCGTTGCACTAGTCATTTGGGAGAAAACACAGATCTTATCGGGCTGCTTTTTCCTTGTTCTGATGTGCACACTTTCTTTGCTTTGGACCACCCTGGGGGGTGGGGGGTGTGCAGAGGTGAGCGGGTACTTGCCCTGGGCTGGCGTGGGGTCTCTGAAGGCCTTGCCTGGCCGCGGGGGCTTCGCCAGGGCTCTTGCTGGGAGGTCTTGAGGGGACCTTCCTGAGCCGGCCTTCTGAGGAACGTCTCCGCGGGGACTCTGGCCGAGAGACTCCCTCCCTCGGCGTTTCGCTGCTCATCGGGTGTTTGGAGCATTTGCTCAAAGTGCCTGGGCCAAGTTTATATTCTTTTCCCACCACTGAGAAGGAAGATTTTTTTTACTGTCAAACGGCAGCGACCTTTGTAAGCCACTGCCCCTCGTCTCTGCTTTGTTTCGGGACCCTGCTCTTGGGGCAGAGTATCATCCCGGTGGCTTGAGACGGAGACCTCACTCCTCCTCAGCTTCTGATGCCCGTCCCTCGTCCCTTCCCCATGTCGTGTGGCTCTCAGTGAGTGGCACGCATTGATCTCGCATTCAGCAAGCATCCCGGGGTCGCTCCGGGCCAGCCCAGTGGGGTCACGGGGCTCACAGAGAGGGCTCAGGTGCGGATGTGTAAATGGCCCTTAAGGAATCACAGACTGTGTCCTCAGGCAGGGAGCCCAGGGCTCGCCAGCCCGTGCCAGCGTCCTCGACAGAACCCGGCGCTGCCCTGCCCCGCCCCGACTCCAGGTCCAGAGTCCCTGGCGCCCTCAGGCCCTGCTTCCCGAGCGGAGGGAACGGATACTCCGCGGGACCGGCAAAGCCACTTCCTTCTCCGGGGCGGTGCCGGCTGCTGGCCCTCAGCACCGCCGGCCCAGCCCTCCCGGAGCTCGCCCGTCCCTCCTCCCAGGGCCCGGAGCTCCGGACCTCCAGGAGGGGCATCCTCGGGCTGTCTGGGGCTACCTGTGAGCTGAGGGGAAGCCCAGGGGCGGCCGAGTGGCCTGGTGACAGTCAGGTGCCCCGCCCAGGTGCCCCCTGCTCCGCAGCCGCCCCGTCTAGGCCCGTTTCGTTCCGGCACCTCCAGCCGTGGGGCCTCTGCCTCCCCTGGGACCTGCTTTCCATTTCCACCCCCTCCCCCTCCTTCCTGTCCTGGGCAGCCGAAGCTTTGCGTGTGCCCTTCTCCCAGTGCCCGGGGGCCCCGGCAACTCCTTGTTCGTACCAGAGTTTCCCTGTCATCGGTGACAGAGGGGTCACGTTTCATGACGTGACCTGGCAATCACAAGTGGTCTAGGTGGCCACCCTGGGGGCAGGGCCGAGACCCGTCTGTCCCTGGCTGTCCACTTTCCGTTGGCATCTTGGAGGTCCCCCTTTCACTTCCTCTGTGAGTGTGGTATGATGTGACATTCGTGTTATGGCTGAGGGAGCTGTGTCCCGGGACACTCAGCTGTTGGCCTAGGGGTGAAGGTGGGGCGGAACTTTCTGGAGAGGCGCCCGCCGGACTCCCAGGGCCCCCCCTCCATCCCAGGGGGGGACCCCCGGGGTCCTGGGAGCCACCCCAGAACTGGGAGCAATGAGTGTGTGTGTGGCCCAGCAGCGTCTGACGGGCCACTCTTCACCCGGCCCCTGCTCTGTAGGCTCCCATACGACACATCTGCCCTTATTTGGATCTAGAACTTTCTTTCTTGTGCATGTTGCCATTTCTGCAGAAGAGGCTTATCTTTTTCGTCCCTCGAAAAAGGTTTGGCACAGGCTAGGAACCCAGACAAACCATTGCTGTGGTTGATTTATCTTCCCTTGTAACTGGCAGCTGAAGCGAGCAGGACACGAGCCGGTGTCCAGCTGATTGAGGGCGGAACTCTGCATCCTGAGTGCTGGCGGGACAGTGGGTCCATCCTGCCCTTGTCTCCGGGAGCACGGGCTCCTCATGGAGATGGACCTGGAGGTCTGTGCATCTTCCCCGACCCGTCCTCCCAGTAGCCCTGCTCTGGGGTCCCCCTGCCGCCTCCCCTCTCTCGAGCCTCTCTGAGACCCCCTCCCCCCCACTCCTGACCCCTGTGGAGAGGAGCCATAAGTCAGCCTTCCTTCTGGGGTGATTAAACAAATCACTCTGTTACCAGTTTGACTCACAGTCTAAAAATGTGCTCAGGGCATAGTTGTGGCCACTGAGCCTGGTTTGGTGGGACCAGCCCCAAGCCTCCCGAGCCTGGGCTTTGTGCAGAGCACAGCCCTTTTCCCAGTGCTCGGTGCCGCCAGCGCCTTCCTGCCCACTCGCCGCCCTCTGCTGGTCCTGCCCCGCCTTGAGCTGTGGGGTTTGGCCCGAGACCCTGGTAGAGGGGGACAGAGGGAGGAAGCCATCTGGAAAGGAATCCGTGCTCAGACGAGAAAGGAAATTGCCCTGAGTGGTTCAAATGGCAAGCAGAAGGGGAACCTGGACGGCCAAGTTCAATAGAAGGGAGCGTGGGGGAGGAGCTGGGGGCCATGCCCAGCCGCGGGCTCCGGGTCCTCCCGCCCTGGCCATGCAGGGCCCTGCTCTGCTGACCCTGGAGGTCCGAACGGGCCATCAAAGAGCCCGGCCGGCGGGAGTCCCCTGTCTTCTGCCCCCAGGGTCGGCAGGCTGGGTGGACATGGAGGGGGGGGTCCTCCAAGAGCCGGAGGGGGAGGGCCAGGCGGACGTGACCAGGGTGCTCCTCCGTGTTGCCCGCTTGCAGTGACCTAAGATGCTGGCTACCTCCGCTGGCCTGTCCACACTGTCTCCTCCCGGGAATCCTCTGGGCCCTGGCATTGTCTGCCCTCTTAGCAGAGGAGAAAACCAGGGGTCCCACATGCCCACCACGTGCCCCGGGGCCAGCCCTGCCTGGGCTGTGGTTTCCCCGAGGACCGGGGCTGGTCCGGGCCCACTGGCCACGCCTTGAGAGCCTGGTAAGCATTGGGAAGGACAGCTCGGAGCTCAAGAAGCTCTCTCTTTTGGCTTCTGGTTTTGCCGAGGCTTCCGCGGCGTTCTTCTGTCAGGCAAGCGGAAGTGTCTGGCACGTTGCCACCGAGCCCGGTGGGTCCGGTTGGTAGAGGGGACGACACACCCCGCCTGCGGTCGGCGGCCTGGCCCCGTGGCCGTCCTGGGCTCCCAGCTCAGCCCTGGGTCTTGCAGCGTCCGTGGCACCCCCAGGCTGGACAGCCGTGAGACCCTGGGCACGGGGCCCCACAGCGCCTCCTCCTGGTTCTAGGGTGGCTTTGCCACTCTCAGGGCACAAGAACCTGCCTTTGAGTTGGGGCAGAAGCGTCGGCGGGGCTCCACGCCCTGCCCCACCCGATGACCTTCGGGCAGAGCGTTGCCACGGCCATGTCATCCTGGCCCTGAATGCAGCAGCTGCTTCTTGACTTCGTGAGCACCTACCGCGTGCCGCCTGGAGGACTCAGTGTCCGTCTGCGTGGGGTCTGGGTGAGGAGAGCCAGGGCCCCTGGATCCCCTTCGGCACCCCTCCTGGCATGTCCTCAGACACGAAGGGAGCCCCTCGGAGCCACGCCGTGGCGATGAAGGTGGCAGGGCTCGCCGGACAGACACACAGGCGCCGTCCGTATGTCCTTCCCTTGTAAGACGCCACATTCCTGCAGCCTCTCCCCGTGGGATCCCGGCTCATCCAGATGCACTGTCGGAGCCTCTGGGAGTTCTGGAAGGTTCCAGGCCCCACGTCCTCCCAGGAAAACGCGCATGCGGCAAACAGGCCTGGTGACGACGGTGGTGTTTTGTTGTTAGGGACCCTCGCCTGGCTTCGCTCCGATGCCTTCCTGTGCCAGGGAAATCTCTGTCTCTACACATTCCTGCTGAAAGCCATTCTAGGCAGAGGGGCTGCACAGTACCCTGGCAAGGAGGGGCATGCCCCAAATAGAGGGACTCGGGAGGGAGGGGCAGGTGGGGTCCCCCGAGAGAGAGCAGAGGAGTGGAGGCCTGCGGGCCTGGCAGGGGGAGCCGGGCGCGGGCGACCGGCGGGCACAGCGGGTGGCCCCGGGGGCAGGTGTGGGACGGAGGGAGTGGGGGACTCAGTGGGCACGCAGAGAGAGGCACAGGGTCCGAGGACGCCGGGTGAGGCAGGAGGACCAGGGGCGGCCCGGGCCCAGCCCGGAGGAGGCAGGGGGTGAGGCTGCCGCAGGCCGTGGGTCTCAGCCGGCTCCCTCCTCGCGGGGGTCCGCCCCGGCCTGGACTGCTGGCGGGCCCCTGGGGTTAGTTAGCTCTCCTCTGAGACGCCGGCGGCCTCCTGCTCTGCCCCTGCACCCCTGCAGGTGAGAGGCTCCGGGGTCCGGCCCGGGTAGCCCCGAAGCAGCTCCCACCGGGAAGGCCGCCGGGGTCTGCCTTGGGGAGCCGTCCGTGGGGAGGACCGTCACCCAGGCGGAGCCCTGGACCGCGCACCGCGAGTCCCTACCCCACGCGGAGCCAGCAAACTCTGGAGGTGATAGATGCCCCAGGAGTGCGGGCGACCTCTGTTCGTGGCCAGGCAGACGTAGCAACCCGGGCGGCTCCTTCCTGCCCACGCTCCCCTCTCCTGCCGGCCACGGAGCCACCCCGGTGGCAAGTGGGGTGACACCCACTGGCTGTCCTGCCCGTGGGTCCACCACAGTCCCGGCTTTGCGGGGGCCGCTGCTCGGTGAGCACGGCAGGCATGACGTGCGACCTTGGTCTCCGAGGACGAGCTGTGGAATCTGCGCTCTGGGGCAGGATCAGAGCATCGCCCGTGCGGTGAGCGGAGGGCTGGGATCCGGGCATCTGGAGAGCAGACGGGAGGCTGAGCTCATTCCCACGCTGGGCCAGCGGCTCCCCACGAGGCCACGGGAGTGGGTGGGGCTGGAATTACCCAGAGGAGCCCAGAGGGCCAGTGGCCCCGAGGTGATGAGTCCGACCGTGGGGAGAGTGCTCAGTGGCCGTAGGGGCTCCCCCACGGGGCCTGGGTTCTCGGGTGTTCTGGGTACAAGAACGCTGGGGCCTTGGGAAGGCTCCTCAGGCGTGTCATGTGGAGAGGAAGACAAGGTCCCTGTGTCCATCCCACTCACCGTGACCGTACTGTGCGGCCTTAGGCAGGTGGCTTGCCGTCTCTGGGCCATCGTTCCCCATTGTGAAGCTGCCGTGTCCTTGGCTCTTCCCTCAGTGAGCCTCCTGTGTCACAAGGCATGCCAGAGGCCTGTGCAAGCAGAACAGTGGTCAGCTGGGAGCCTCTGGGGGGGGGACTTGCTGTGTGCTAGGTCCGTATCATCGGGAGCTTGGGGGTCCAGGAATGAGCCCGGCAGAGTCCGCACTCTGTCCCCATCCGCCTGACCCCACCTGGTGACCTCATGCCGTCGGCCGCCAGGGGCAGGGGTTGGGCGGGGCGGGGGGGGGGCCCAGATGTGTGGGATGGCAGGGGGAGGGCGGAGGATCGGGAAACGCTGCCCAGGGGCAGGTGCTATGTGCTCACCACTCCGTGGCCTCACTGAGTCCTCCCAGCAGATCAGGGGGCTTCTGCCAGCCCATTTCATAGACGGGGAGACTGAGACCCTCAGTGGGGGCGTGGCTACCTCCCCAAGGTCGCGCGGCTAGTGACAGAGCGCTTCTGAATCCGGGTCTGCGTAAGCCCGGCACCCCCTGGCGCTTTCCCACCGGGGGTTCCTCGGGGCCGCAGTCGGGGAGCAGGCTCTCCCTGACGGTGGCTGGACGCGGAGGCAGAGGGAGAGCACGGCCCGTGGTTGGGTGTGGGGCCGGCCGTGCATCCAACACTCGAACTACGTCAGCCCTGTGCCTGCAGAGACTCTGGCCCGGATGGCCCGGCCGCCTCTATACATTATGTGTCTGCCTGAGATATGAGCTCTGCGAGGAAACAGACTTACACCAGAAGGCCGGGGGCTCAGGAATCCCCCTGGGGGGCAATGTTCTCCCAGGCAGGAAGTGAGCTGGAGCCAGGCTGTGCTCCTCACGCACGGTGATGAAGAGGTCCCCAGCCCAGCCAGCCAGCCTCCTGGAACAGCCACTTGGCCTGCAGATGTGTGCAGAAGGCAGAGCGGGGCCTTCGCTGGGGGCAGTGAGTTTGTCAAAGGCTGGATCCTCCCCCCTTTCTAACCCCCCCCCCCCCCCCCCCCCCCCCCCCCCGCCAAGCAAGCGCTCACCAGCCGTCACAGTGCACACGAGTCCGCGGCCGCCGTATGCAGTCGGGCCCCCTGCACGTTTCTGAGATTCATTTCTTCCCTGCGCCTCTCTGCTGAGGGAGGGCAGCGATTTCAAAGGCCTCTGTATGATCTACAAGTACAGGTTAGGAAAGGTTAAAGGTTAGGAAAGCATTACAAGGGCCCCCGTAATGTGGGTGCTCTGCCTGGGTTCGTGTGGCCTCCGGGCCTGGGGTCCTCCCACCCAGAGCCGGCCCCCGAGGGTTGGCAGGTAGGTAAAGCCCATGCCAGGTGGGGGGGGTGGTAGCACGGTACAGCGGGCGAGGTCTCGGCGAGGGCGGCAGACGGCCTGGGCGCAAACCCTCTCTCGGCCGCTCAGAGCTGCGTGACCCTGGGCAGCCACAGGCCCTCCGACCTCAGGCCCTGTGCTCATACGGCTGTGGGGCAAGGCTCATCCGAGCGTGGGCTGCCTGCGGTGGGAGCCGCTCGCTTTCTGGAGGCCACGTTCACGGGACGTGCCCCACCTCTGCCCAGGGCCTGATGTGGCTCCATCAGGAGGGAGGCGGTGGGCTGCAGCTTTGAGTCGAGCCCCAGGCCGTCCCTCAAGGGACCTCGGTGATGGTGGCAGACCGTGAGATCCAGGGACGGAGCCCGCCCGGAAACGCGGCAAGACCCTTGGCGATCCAGGTCCCAAGATCCTGGGGAGGGCGTCCTGGAGGGGCCGAGGGGCGCAGGAGCCGGCAGCGGGGGGTCAGCACTGTGACCCCAACGAAAGCAAAGGTGCGCTCGGCAGCGGCAGCTCGGGAAGACCCCGTTCTGGCGCGCTTGTGTGTCTTTTCGCGTGATCCTCATGCAGCCCGCCAGGAATCCTGGCTTCGCGGGTGGAGGGGCCGAGACACGGAGCCGTGGAAGCTGCTCGCCCCAGCGGCACACCTGCCGGCTTCAACCCCGGGCCGCCTGCCTGCTGCGTCCTGGCTGGGGAGGCTGGGGAGGCTGGGGGGCGGGGTGGGGCACGTGCGATTTCAGATAATTCTGTTCTGTCTTGGTACAAGTATGTGTGGAAGCTCCTCTGTTTCCACGTTTCGGTGAGCGATTCTCACAGCACCGAGCGGACAGACGCTGCACTCCAGAAGACGCGTGGCACGGTCGTCTGTGGAAGGGTGCTCCACATCCGTGGCCAGCAGAGACGGAGTGGGGACAGCAGTGACCCAGCACCACCCCCCCCCCCCGCCCCCTTGAAAGGCTACAATCCACGAGTCAACGGCACCAAGTGTTGGCGAGGATGAGGCGCAGGGGGAGCTCTTGCCGACCGCTGGCGGGAACGGAGATACCGTAGCTGCTTCGGAAGACAGTGGGTTTCTCGCAGAACTAAAACAAGCTCTGACCGCGCGATCCAGCGATCGCACTGCTAAGTGGACCGAAAGCTCGCGTGCACACCGAGCCCTTATCACCGGAAACCGGGAGCAACCGTGACGTCCGCCCCTGGGTGAGCACACGAGCCAGGAGGCGGCCAGGCAACGGAACACCCCGAGCGGGGAGAAGGGACGTGCTGTTAATTCCCGCAACATCACGGAAGAGTCTAAATGCGTTTTGCCGAGCGAAAGAAGTCAGACCAGAAACGCTACGTTTTGTCAGATTCCACTCACGTGACGATTCTGGAAGAGGCAAGACTACCGAGATAGAAGACAGATCGGTGGCTGCCAGGGGCTGGGGTGGGGGAGGCAGGAGGCCGCGAGGGAGGGAGGCACAGGCGCCTTCTGGGGTGACGAAGGAACTTGCACGGCCCCGGGTGGGCGGACACCCCACCACGCCTCTGTCAAAACCCATACGGCTTTACCACACGAGGAGGGAACCTTAATCGATGGAGTTAAAAAAAAAAAAAAATTCAACCGAAAGGCGAGGGGGTCCCCGGATGGAGAGGGTCCTGACCATATTAGAGACGTGTGATAAAACCTGTCTCGAGGATCAGGGGAGAGGCCCTGACCTAAGTAACCGGAAATGGTGTTTTGACCAGAAACTGTGGGGCTGAGGACCGACGAGCCGTGCGCGGATAGGCTGTGGGCGCCGCTCCTGGAGTGCCGTCTGTGCGCTCTGGGAGCGAGCAAGTCAGTGGCCGCACGGTGGGCAGTGGGGCCGGGCTTGTCCTGAGGGAGGGGGGTGTAGACAGGCGGGGGGGTGGGGGGGCCGTGGAGACCAGGGTGAGGCGTGTGGCACGTGGTGCTGGACTGAGGCTGGGGGCTGGGATCCAAGCTCGTGTCAGGCTTACGCACGCGGAGACGGACAGACGGGCATAAGGGTGGGTGTGCGCGTGCACGCACACGGGCGTGCGAGCATGCACTCCCTGGCCCCGTCGTCCGATGAGACGGCGCCCCCGCCGCGGTCTCCGACACCGCCCGCAGTGCGAGGAGCCAGGGCTGTTTGACAAACGGTTGGGGATACTTCGCGTGAGATGCTCACGACGGGGGAGGCTGGGTGCCGGGCCTATCGGAGAGCTCTGCGCTGTCTTTGCAGCTTCTCCGGAAGCTCAGTGCCGTCGTACAACATACAGCACATCTTGACAGAGCGTTTGGGTGTGTTCGCGTGGCTCTGATTCTCTCTGCCCCGTTCCGTTGTCCCCGCCCCCCGGTCTACCCTTTTGCCGTCACACAGCCTCTGGCTCTTTTGCGTACCTTGAAGTCGAACAGGCGAGTCTCTCCGGAGGGCAGGGTCTCCCCTGAGCCTGGCCAGTGATGCCTGGCCAGGCACCGGCCCGTGTCTCCGCACACAGGTTCTGCAGACAGATTGCCCGGGTCCCACCCTGCCCCAGCCGCACCGGTTATTAGCTGTGTGACCTTGGGCAGTTCACTCAACCTCTCTGTGCCCTGGTGCTTTTGCCTGTCGAAATGAACACGCGTGGTACCTCCCTCAAGGCATAAAGACGGGGATGCTGAGGACGGCACTGAGCACGTGCAGTGAGGGCCCCGAAACACGCAGCTGATATTGTGCAGTTGGCGTGAGATGAAGGCTGGACGAGCGAGTGAACGGGCAGCAGCGTGGGACTCGGTCAGAACGACGCGTCGCAGGACCACGAGGCTTCCTCGTCAGCGACTCCCCTGGAGATTGGCCTCACGATGCCGTGGGACGCGAAACCACGTTGAGATACATGGTAAACCCCCCCCCCCCCCCCCGCCCTCCAATGGGCGAAAACGAAGATACCCGTTAATCAGCGGTGGTGGCCAGAAGGCCAGGCTTCGGGAACACTCAGCCACCGCGGTGGGGGTTGGAGGGGGGAGGTGGCGGCCACGCTCCGGCGAGGCTGAAGGCGGCACCCCCCGCCTGGAAGTGTGTCCTGGGAACCTGTGCTCCCGCCCACCAGGCGCTCGGTACCGGAGCCGGATGTCCCCCGGGAAGAAGGCGGGGAAATGCGGCGTGGTGCGTTCATGCTGCGAAATACCGCACAGCAAGACGGGACAGCGACTGCCACAAGACCCGCGAAAGCCACGCGCGCGCACACACGCGTAAACTGGGCTCCTCGAAACAACACGGGCGAGTGGAAAAGCATAATTTCAAGGGGGGAAAGCACCCAGACATCAGGGGCGACTTACTGTGTGATTCCATTTATATAACATTAAAACACAGGCAACACTACACTGTACTGTTAGGGCTGCGTAATTAGACAATAAACTAAGGGAAACGTAAGGAAGCAATCTCCGCGGCAGCCGGGGTGGTGACGACCACCGGAGGCCGCGGGGGCTGCGCGGGGAGGCGTCCGTGGCGCCGGCACGTGTCTGTCCCAACGTGGGTGGGGGCACATGGATGCTATTTGTAGCTTGTGTTTCACAATTAGAATAATTTAAAAAGATGCACGGGAGAGCTGAGGCGGCTTGAGGGCCCCTGAAAAACAATGTCGCAGGAAGCAATTAAAGGAGGGGCGCCTGGGTGGCTCGGTCGGTTAAGCATCTGACTTCGGCTCGGGTCGTGACTTGGCGGTTCGTGAGATCGAGCCCCGTGTCGGGCTCTGCACCGGTGGCCCGGAGCCTGCTCGGAATTGTCTCTCCCGCTGTCTCTGCCCCTTCCCCACCTGTGTGCACTCTCTCTCTTTCTCAAAATACACAAATAAACTAAAAAAAAGAAAACAATTCAAGAACGCCCTGGTGCCTCTGTCCATGGAGCATCCTGGTGCCATAGAAGGATTAAGATCTCGGGAACGGACAGAAGGGGGTTTGGCCGCTGGTGTGGCTGCTTCTGATCAGCAGGGCCTGAGGCAAGACGCCGAACCTCCCAGAATCTCGGTCTGCCGATCCGTAAAATGGGAACCAAACTACGTAACTGGAAAAACGATTGAAAGGATCGTTTGTCACCCAGCGCCTGGCCCGGACTGAGCCCTAGCGGTAGCACCTGTGATAGTCGATGCTGGCATTCTGACAGCCGCCCGGGGTGGCTAGGTCCACGGAGGGTTCCTTCCTTCCCATACACTGGTGTCACCTTCCTGTCAAGAGGAAATTCCCCTCCCCTAGAATCCGAGCTGGCTCCGTGGGCACATCGGCCAGTAACACATGGCAAGGTGAGGCCGGAGGCTCCCGGGGGCAGGGCGCCCCTGCCGCTCCAAGCCTGGTCACGGGGGACGGGGCTCCCCGGTTCACGACTGCCTGCGTCCTCGGGGGCCCCGGGAGCCTGGGGAAGGTGGCGTGTGTCTTGGCAATAGATGTAGGGAGCTTTCTGCCGAGCGTGAAGCCTGGGAGACCCCACTGCCGCTGGGCGTGTTCTTGACTAATCAGCTCACTGAGTGCCGAGTGCGGCGGCCTCCGTTCCAGGCGCTGCGGCCCAGGTCCATCGCTGCGCTTGTGGGTTTGTGCTCCACAGAAGAGCTCCGGCACGCTCCCCGGTCACTGGTTGACGGCGGGCCTCACTCCGGGGCAGGGGGGAGGCTGGAGAAGGAGCCATACGTCCAGCCGCCGTCCTGGGGGCCCCCGGGGGGCAGACGGGGCATTTGCTGCTGTGATGAACTCACACAAGACACCTCCACCTTTGCCCGCCTTGAGTGGGGTCAGGATGAAGGAAATCCCAGCAGCCTCACCACGTTCACGGGTGTAACCTTTCCAGAAGGAAGTTCAGCACGTCTTCCCAAACTCGGGGTGCTGGATTGTAGGGCCCGGAAGGCCCACTTCCAGGGGTTCGTGGCGTGGATGCCCTCGGCCTCGCCCCACAAGATCCACGCATGGAAGCGTTCGCCGCAGTGATGTTTAGGACGGGAGACCCCCAGATCCAGCTCAACGCCCATCAGTGGGGAGCTGCCTTGCTCCGTTCTGGTGCCTCCCCAGAATGAAATCCTAAACAGCTGGGAAGAAAGAGTGAGGCAGCGTCTCGGGCTCAGGGGGACACGCGGTACCCTCAGGATGCCACGTGTCCTGACTTCCCTGAGGTTTTCGTTCAACAGGACGTCCGCACCCTCTCCACAAGGCCCGTGTTTGGCTTCGGTGACACCTGATAAGCCGATCCTACCACGTGCGTTGCTGAGCGAGGACCGGGGTGGGACCGTCAGTGAGACACGGTTGAAGAACAAGGTGGGGACCCTTTCACCTCGATACAAGCTACGACAGAAACAGCGACAGAGGAGACGGTGAGCCGGCTGTTCGGGCAGGGGGACCGGCTGTGCGGCAGGGGCAGAAACGGGTCACTGCGGCTAACGCGGCTGGGCGTCGGAATGGAAACGACATAGAGCGGGTGACATCATGTCACTCGGGGGAGATGCGTCCCCGAAGGTCCCCCTGACCTACCCGATGAACACAACCGTAGCATCTCCAAGAGAGAAGAAAAGGAGCGTTCGTAATGATCTCAGGGTGGGAGAGGGTTTCTTACACAATATGGAAAAAGGATGCACAGGCTACGAAAAGGTTCATAGATTCGTTCATATTAAAATTTGAAACGTCTGTGATGAGACGGTCCCGGGGGCAGCATGGAAAGGCGGCCCCCAGAGCAAGAGAAGATACATTCAGCATACACGCAGCACTGGATTCATACCCAGATGCACACATAATTTCCACGTGTCAGTAAGAACACGAGTCCCCTCCCTCAGACAAGCAGGGAGACGGGCAACATATACAAACGGGAATGGTCACGGCAGAGGAAATCCGCACGCACCAAAAAAAAAAAAAAAAATCCACATAAAGAATCTGCATCTTGTGAGGTCGAACCTTACGAAATCACCGCGTCCGAGGTCACCACGGCCGAAGCTGCACATCCCTTGGTTCTGGGCGGGGAATCAGGTAGGCGTGAGTTCCTGGCCAGCGAGCTGCGGTCACCCAGCCTGGCGGTCGTCAACGTGCACCCAGCACGCCGTCCCCTGCTAAGGATGGGCCACGGCAGGGGCGTTGGTGCTCTGCCCCGTCTTGGGGGCTGTGTGCCACGGGGACCGTGGGCACGGTTTGGTGGTCTAGTCCACAGCCACCCTCAGAGCCTCCCGGGAGAAGGTCAGGTGTGGGGACCAGCCGGGCAACTGCACGGGCAATCACGCAGTCACCGTGCGACGCAGCAACTCCACTCCCGAAGTGAAGACACTGGCCCCTGCAAACGCTTGGTCGTCAGCGTTCACGGCGGCATTGACCTAGGCGCCAGGAGCTGGAATCAGCCCGCACGCCCATCAGCCGAGGGGTGGAGGGGGACCGTGCCGCATCCGTACGGTGGGATGTTACTCAGCCGTAAAAAGGAACGGAGCACCGATCCGCACTGTAGCTTGGACGAGCCTGGGGGACGCGCTGAGGGACAGAAGCCAGTCCCAAAAGGCCAGGTACCGAGTGCCGTGCAGTCCGGTTCATACCGAAGTCCAGAATTGGTTAAACTAGGCAGACGGAGAGCAGGTTAGCGGTGCTAACCTCCATGGCCTGCGTGGCCGCGGCCACCTCACGGCCAGCTCTAGCTCTGGCTCCTCCCAGACTCCCCACGTCAGGCTTCGCCCGCACGGCATGTGTCCTGGCAGCTTCTCGTTTGAAGCTCGTGGAATTAAGAGGGTGTCTGATCAGGGTCGGGAGGTGGCGAGAGCTCCCAGCTCTGAGCATAGGAACAAATGTATCTGCTTGGTGGAAATACTTTTTCTGAGTTTTTGAACGCTGAATGATTGTTTTGACACATTATTTTATTTTTAAAGTTTATTTATTTTGAGGCAGAGACAGTGAGCAAGTGGGGGAAAGGAGAGAGAGAGAGAGAGAGAGAGAGAGGGAGGGAGGGAGAATCCAAAGCAGGCTCTGAGCTTCAGAGCCCGACGCGGGGCTCAAACCCAGGAACCGTGAGATCGTGACCTGGGCTGAAGTTGGATCCTTAATCGACTAAGCCACCCAGGCGCCCCGACTCGGAATGACTTTAAAACAGAGTTAAGGACTTTCGTTCCCACGTGTTCTGGCGATTACAGAACAGAACCCAGCAGCCAGAACTTAGCGCAGCAAGCCGGCCCGGCGGTACGAGTCAGGAGCTCGCCGGGCGTGCCTGTCCCCGCTGCTTCCTGCCTGGCGCCTCGCTGGGACGCTGGACGGTAGGCCTGGGCTAATTTGGAGGCGTCTCGGCTCCTCGAGCCGGCAGACGGCCTCAGCTGGGACGTGACCGGAGCACCTCCGCGTGGCCTCTCCTGCGGCTTGGGCTTCCTCCCGGCGTGGCCGCCTCTGGAGAGTCAGCCTGGTGGCTCGGGGCTCCGGGAGGCACGTGGCCCTTACGGCCAGTCTTGGGCACCACGTGCGTCACTCGCTCCAGGCTCCGTTGGCCGCAGCTGTTCTCGGGTCCCCCAGAGTCGCAGGGAGGGACCCAGGCCCCGCCTCTGGATGGGAGGGTGTGTGGGGGAGGGGAGCTCCCTCGTCCTGGGTGACGCAATCTGCTACGTCCAGCTGGACGCACGGAGCCTGCCGCGGCCTGGCCCGTGAGACGGACGCGGGTTCATAGACTGGCTCCCCTAACCTCCTTGTGTTTGTGTGCTTCTGGGGCACTTCCGGAATTTGCTGCTGCATCGTACTGAAGACCGTCCAGGGAAACACTAGTGTGACTTTTATTTATTTATTTACTTTTAAACATTTACTTAGTTTCGAGAGACAAAGCGTGAATGGGGGAGGCGCGGAGAGAGAGGGAGACACAGAATCCGAAGCAGGCTCCGGGCTCCGAGCTGTCAGCACAGAGCCCGACGCGGGGCTCGAACCCAGGAACCGTGAGATCACGACCTGAGCTGAAGTCAGGTGCACCGACTGAGCCACCCAGGCGCCCCTCGTATGACTTTTAAAATCAAAGATTTGCAGTAGATGCCAAGTGGGCGAGACTGCTGAGCATTCGGGTCACAGCATCCGAACCGTGGTGTTTGTGGGATCCCCGGACTCGCCGGGCGGGGTCCCCCGGGTGTGGGCCTGAGAAGGTTCAGGTCTGCCTCAGACTCGGCTCTTCTCTGCTCAGGCAGGCTTGCTCTGACTTGCCCTTCCCTCTGCACCCCTTCTCCTTGCCACCACGGATGGCTCCGTTCCAGCCCTACCACCGTGTCTAACCACCGTCCCCCGCCCCCTGCGGGCCCGGCCCATTCCTGACCGTGCTGCGCCCCACACGCCCTCAGCAGCCCCTGAGTCAGACGTCTGTGCAGCTGAGGAAGGAGCTCCAGGCTGGGGTCAGGGCCCTGCACTGTGGCCCGGGCTGCGTGCACCGGGGATCTCCGTGTGACCCCAACGAGAGACTTCTCCCGGGCCTCAGTATCCTTGTGTGTTCACTGAAGGGCCTGGCCAGAGGCCTGCGGGCCAGCCCCTCACCATGGCCAGGGTCACAGGACCCGCCTGGTGCCCAGACACCAGAAGATAGCCTTCTCCTCTGTCGCCCCCAGATTTCTGGGGGGACTGGGTCACCCACAGGCCTGGGCCCTGGCCCGGCTCTGCTTCAGGTCAAGAGAGCGAATGAGTGTGGGACGAACGCCGAGGGCCCTGGCAGCCTGTGTCCCAAACGAGGCATTTTCTTCTATTCTGTGACCCTGTTGGAGCCCTGGAGTTTCCGTGGCCCCGAGACATTGCCCCGGCCCTAAGACCCGGCTGTGGGGTCAGCCTGTTTGATTGAAATTTAAATAAGTAAATGTAAACATGTAGACACACACTCCAGACTGGTCGTTTGTAGCTACCAGTCCCAAATATTTGCTGTTTTGCTATTTTTCTTCCAAAGTACCTTCTTTTTTAAAAAAGAAACTCAAATTTTACATTTCATGTTCCCATCTTTAAAGGTTTTTTTTTTTTTTAATGTTTATTTATTTTTGAGAGACAGAGACAGAGCACGAGTAGGGGCAGAGAGAGAGAGACACACACACACACACACAGAATCCGAAGCGGGCTCCAGGCTCCGAGCTGTGAGCACAGAGCCCGACGCGGGGCTTGAACCGACGAACAGTGAGATCAGGACCTGAGCCGAAGTCGGATGCTTAACCGGCTGAGCCACCCAGGCACCTCTCGTTTTGTTCTTTAAAGTTTATTTGAGACAAAGAGAGAGACAGACAGCAGGGGAGGGACAGAGAGAGAAAGAGAAAGAGAGAGAGAATCCCAAGTAGGCTCTGAGCTGTCAGCACAGAGCCCGATGGGGGGCTCGAACTCACGGACCGCGAGATCATGACCTCAGCCGAAGTCGGACACTTAACCGACCGAGCCACCCAGGTGCCTCTTTTGTGGCCTTAAATAAAGACCAGATCTGTGGAAACCAAAGTCGACTCTCTTGATATTTTAAACATTCACCCTGAAGCAATACGGTGGGGGGTCATATGAAGCCGCGACGAGCCTGGGATCAGGCGACGGGCAGGTGCCAGAATCGGGCACAGTGCTCTGTGTCATCCCTGAGTGCTGCCGCCCACATGTGCCCTTGCACGTCCCGGCTCAAGTTCACGGTCATGAGCGGTGGAGTCTGGGCCCCGTTCTCACACGTACGCACGTGTCACAGGCTGCTTGAAGGCTTAACAAAGAATTGTACGCTTTTAAAGGAAAAAAAAAATGTTTACTCTGGAAACATTACTAGGTAGGAAATTCACAAAGTATTTCGGCAAAAGGCAAAACCAAATAAAAAACCACCTGAAGGGTGCTGTTAATTCAAAGAAAATATGTGGAAAAGAACCAAGGTGATGGCAGAGTGAAGTCGTTGTTGGGATAAGAGTCACAGATGAAATACAAGAGACGAGTGACAGAGACGTCGTGTTTCTAGGTTAAAAGGTGAGTGGAAAAGGGAAACTCGCCCGAGGTGAAATAGCCAAGCCCGTGTCCTCTGTAAATACGGACTCGCTGAAAGTCGTAATTGCATTTTCCCAAAGAGAAAAATAAAGACAAGTAAGAGAGGAAACACAGATGAACACCTGTGGGGACCGTACCCTACGCCGGGGGTGCCTTCGGGCGGGGGGGGGGGGGACGCCGTGTGGGCCCATCTGTGCAGCAAACCGTCGTCAGCAGGGAGGGGAGACGCTCAGAATGCGGGCTGCGGGGTTTCCTTCCTCAGGTGCTTCCGCGTGTCTGCGGGGGCAGACTCAAGATCAGCCCCGCCGTGGGTCTCCCGTGGCTCAGGGGGTCAGGAGCTGTGCCGCGCCCAGAGCCACCAGCCCCTGTGTCCCAGGTGCAGGCTGATGTTCCCACAGGTCCCCAACGGCATAAACCAAGCAGAGATGAGGCGCTCACGTTCTCAGAAAGTTCCGTTTATTCTGTGTTCAACAGTGTCCTTTATTCTGAGATTATGTCCTTGCTACTGTCAAAAGAGGGGTGATGGGCCATCACCGACTTGAATTCATCAGGAGACTGGCCAGTCTGGGTCTGGGAGAAGTCTGAGTGACTTGGCTGGTGTAGGCGCAGTTTCACGGCTTGGAGTGCAGGCTGGACGCTTGGGGAACGTGTGTGTCTGTCACGGGAAGCCGTCCCCTGGAGAACTTTAAAGGACCAGGCAAATACTGGGGTGGGTTTGTTCCCCTCTCCTGCGTAAACGGGCAGGCGAGGTTCTGAGAGCGTGTCCCTGTTCTCTCGGACTTTCCGAAGGCTTGCTCGGCGACGGTGCTGGGAACGCGAATTGCCCGTATGAAACGGATTTGTTCGGAAAGGGCTCCGGTTCGCAAAATCAGAATTAGTGAGTGTTTGTGGGTTTTGCTTCGTTTGACCTTAAATAGTAAACCCTAGGGGGTCACAACTGCAGCAGAGCGTCGGGGTTCAAAGTGATGGCTTTGGGGTCAGGACCTGGTCCACCACGTAACCTGGGGGACTCACCCGCGAGAGGGAATAGCGGGTCCTGGGCGGGGGGAGGGGGCTCGTCTGTGCTTGCTCTCCAGCCGGCGCTCCCTACGCGGCAGCCGTCACTGCTGGTGTTGCTGCTCCAGTCCCTGCTTTCCGCGTGTGCAGCCTGGGATGAGGCGCGTTTCTTGGGTGGAGCCACTTTATACGTCCCACGGATGGTGGCCAGAGTCCCTGCCATCCGAGAGAGAGCGTCGTGTTTTCTCTGTGCTCAGAGCATGTAGCTGGGCACTGTCACCTGGGGCAGGGCCCAAGGAGCCAGTTTAGACGGCCTCTATGTGGGGTGTCTACACCGCACCTCTCTCCTGAGGCTCTTGGGCTCCTGTCCTGCCCCTTCCCCGCCGCAGGAGTGTCCCAGGGCCGCTGACCACAAGACCGGTGGCTTCGAACAACACACCTTCATCCCTTGATAGTCCTGGAGGCCGGAAGTCCAAAATCAGCACCACTGGGCTACGACCAGGGCTTCCTTCTGGAGGCTTCCGGGATGGGGGGGGGGGGGAACCTGCTCCCTGCCTCTCAGCTTCTCTGCATTCCTTGGGGCGCGGCCCCCTCCTCGGTCTTCAAACGCATTTCCTCCAGTCTCTGCCTCCTGCATCAGACCCTCCTCCAACTCTGACCTCCTGCCTCCCTCTCATCAGGACTCTGGCGAGGATACCGCCCCCCACCCCCGCCCCCATCCCCGGGCCACCCAGGCTAACCTCCCTTCTCAAAATGTGCAGTCACCTCTGCGGGACACGAGGCGACGGCCGCAAATGCCAGCGATCAGGACGTGGGACCGCGGGGGCCGTTGTTCAGCCGGCCGCACCCACCCACGGTTGTTCTCTCCCTCCAGGATGAGCCCGGGACAGATGGTGTGCACCCCTCCGTGCGCTGAAGGCAAGGCCCCCAGCATCTTCCCCTGGGATGCTGCTACCTGATGCTTCGGCCGTGGGTTAGCGGGGCCACAGCGCCCCGGGGCCGGCTGCGTGTGCCTCCCCCATCCCTGCCCAACTCGAGCGCACCTCCCCACCTGACGCCAAGCCGCTTGCTGGTGTGGGCTCATGGCCCGCTTCCCAGCGGTGCAGAGCGGGTGTGCGTAAAAGGCTTATTCAGCCACACGGAGTTGGTGGGGTCCTCTGGGCCGTGCCCCGGTGGTGGGCCCGGGGTTCGGGCCGTCTGCGGTCGGGCAGCTGACGGAAGTCCAAGAGAGGGCCCCACGGTGAGCCTTCCCGGGACCCTCAGTCAAGCAAGCCAGGGGAACCAGGGGGGCGGGAGGGGTGAGTCTCCTCTTCAAGACTGCACGGAACCCGGGGGCGGGCGGGCGTCTGGAGCAGGCCCCACGGCCGCGGCCGTCTCTCCGCCTGAGCGTGGCAATAGCGAGTTAAAGCAGAAAGGAGGGGTGAATGGTAGTATCAGCCGAGTGCAAACCACGACGTGGCGGAAGGTATGTACAACACGTAACCGGCGAAGGACTCAAATCCAAATCTGTAAGAAAGAGCCCCCGGTCCCGGGACAGAAATGGGAAACGGATCGATCAGGAGCTCGAGAGCAGAGGGTGCTGGGAAGGCTGAGAGCCGTCTGCAGACCGCCTCACCACACGAGCAGCCCAGGAGCTGGAAGGGAAGGTCACCGCGGAGACGGTTGCGCTTCATCCGCACCGCGGGATACTACTCGGCCGTGAAAAGGAAGGGAGGGCTGACTCAGGCCACAGCCTGGACGAATCTGGCAAACACGAGTGAGAGAAGCCAGACACGAGGGGTCACGTACTGTGTGGCTCCGCACGAAGCACCTGGAACAGACCGTCTCTAGAGTCACGGCGCAGGTTGGTGGCTGCCGGGACCGGGGAGGGGGCCGAGGATGGGCGGAAACTGCTCAGAAGATGAGGGTGTCGCTTCCGAGCGAGGGGGATGTTTGGGAGCAGGCAGGGCTCGCGGCTGCACGACGCTGCGGGCGGGGGAGGTACCGAGGGATCCTTCGCTCTCAGAGGGTTAGTTTTCTGTTATCTGCATTTCACTCAGCGGATGATTTTTTAATTGTTTTAAAGTTCACTTATTTATTTGCAGAGAGAGCGAGGCAGTGTGAGTGGGGGAGGGGCAGAGAGAGAGGGAGGGAGAGAGAGAATCGCAAGCCGGTTCCGTGCCGACGCGGGGCTGGAACGCACGAAACCACGAGACCGTGACCCGAGCCGAAACCAATAGTCAGACCCGAACGGACTGAGCCACCAGGTGCCCCCGTAAATGCTTTTTTCTAAACAACCACAACCAAACACCGCTCCCCCAACCCTGCAGCAAAACCGCTCGAATTACAACGGGCGGGCAAGCTGTGCGTTGGGGGGAACGCGGAGCCCCCGGAACGCCCGTGCCCCGTGGGGGAGGTGCAGACCCGTGCGGCCACGGAGGCTTTATCTCCTGGAGCCAACAACACGCGAGCCCGGGCACTTGGCCGCTTCGCTCGCTGGCGCGCCCCCGCAGAAACGTGCGCACAGACGCGGCAGAACGCACGTGCGACCGTGTTAACCGTGGCTTTTTTGTGGCACCTGGACGCTGGAGAAACCCGCTGTCCGTCCATTTCAGAACACGGTCCGACTGAGCACACTTGCTATGAGGCCACGTGGGTGGATCCACAGAGAGAATGCGGGGGGGGGGGGTGCGGATCTTCAGGCGGAGATAAAACCAACCAACCAAAACCCCCTGAAAACACGGCTTGGGTGATTCCATTTCTGTGTAGCTCAGAACAGGTGCATTTTAACCCATGGCATTTGAAGTGAGGACAGTGTCGCCCTTAGAGGGGGCAGGGGGCAGAGACTCCCCATGACGCGTTATGTAACAAGACCAGCAGACGCACGGAAAGCAATTACGGGACAGCCACCAGGGACAGCAGGAGCCGACGGGGACCGAACGTCCTGCCCCTGCTGTGGCGGAGAGCCCGTTCCCTTCTGCCCGGCACCTTATCCCTTCGGTAACATCGTCAGAGTGACTGAAGCGTGGTCAGACCTCAGCTGGGGGACACAAGTGGGGGTGCACAGCCCTGTTCTCCAGAGGCCGAAGGCCCAGGGGACAGCTAGGCAGATAAATAATTACAACATGTGTGTAAACTGTCTAAAGCAGGCAGTATGAGGGGAGCACACGGATGGAAAGTTCTAGACCTTTTGCGGATACCCGCTAATGGCTTCCACCAGGTGGGGGCCCCCCAGACTTTCTCTTTGAACCCCACAACTGCCCTCTCGGCGGCCTGCTGCTAAGGAGGGGCAAGTCGCTGACCGGACCACGGGGTGGCCGTGGGCAACGCTGTCTCCGGGTCTCTCTCGGAGGACACCCCGGCAGTCGCCCTCCTTCAAGCCCACGGCCGCGCCGGGTGTGCCGTGTGCAGACCCCTGTTTCCACTCTGGGGCCTCCCCTGCTTCCCAGGTCTGTGTATGGCTGGCGTCCTCTTGGGCCACGAAGGCAGACAGAACCGGCGTCCAGCTGGAACACCGCCCAGTGCCGCCCCGGGGACTCCAAAGCTCTTTCTGGACTGTGGCCACGCTTGGCCCCAGAGACACCTTCCATCCACCCACCCCCCCCGGCCCCCGCCGATCTCCCTGAGATCTCTGGGAAGAGGGTAATGGGGCTGGGGCGGCTGGGGTGCCCTCCTTCTCGGTGTGCCGAGAGGGCCCCTGGGGAGGTGGACGCGTGCCAGCGGGCCCGGCCCGGGGTGCGCGGGTCAAGACGGCACCCCGTGGTCACTGCTAGGATACGGGCTTCCGGACGGCCTGCCGTGGATGTGCCGCCCTGGGCTACGTTCCCACGTGGGCGCACCACGGAGACTTCGGGGGGACCGTGGCCCTGCTTCCTGCGTGGCTGCCCGGGGACGTGGTGCTCCTCTGGGGAGCCGAGGGGTCAGGAGATCAGGACACCAGGCCGCCCACCTCCGCGTGGGGCCCTCGGCACCCTTCTCGCTGGTGGCGCAAAACCGACTGTCCGGTGGGAGCAGCACTTGGATCTCAAGAGAGCAGGGCTGGTGCGCACTTGGCCTTTCCCTCGGGCCGTGAACCCGAACGTTCGCCAGCCGATCAGAATCCCCGCCTCACAGGCGCACCGGGCTGCCGGGCCCGCCAGCCGAGCCAGTGCGGTCAGGTACGGTCCCTGGAGCCGTGTGGGTGGGCGGGAGGAGGGCTCAGCGGGGGCCGGGGTCAGGCCTCTCAACTTCCCTCCTGGCATAGAGACCCCAGACGCTGACTTCTGCCCGGACACACCATCTTCCCCAGGGACCGTGGCCCCGCCGAGTCTCGGTGGCTTCCAGTTTCCCCCCGGGGACTCACACACGGGAAGCCAGTGGTAGCGTCTTATTCTGTGGACTCCCCGCCATTGGAAATCATGTTCGAAAATGTTCGTAAAGCATGGGGTGTGGGGGGCAAAGCCCCGACCCTGCACGAGGAGAGCCGGACGGCCAGGACGGGTGCTGCCCGGCACCGGGTTCGACGTGGATTACCGCTGGCTGCCCGGGTCTGCAAGGAGCCTTGCTCAGGGTCTGCTCCCGACTGCGGTCAACCTCCAGGCGAGTCGGGGTTCAGGGTCGGATGTGTCGAGGAGCAGTCTGCTGCTCCCCTCGCTGCCCTCTGCCGCCACCCTCACCAACAAGCGATCGGTGGACCTAAGAGGGCTGACGGGGGCCCCGAACGGGCAGGAGGGCGGCAGAGACGGGGTGGGGCCCCGGCTCTGGCCTGGGCCCTGGAGAGGACAGGGCGCCCGTTGCCAGAGACAGACACTGCAGGAGAAATGACACTGATGAAGAGGTCTGGGGCACGGACGGGGTCAGAGAGAGGTCAGGCAGGTGCGGACTCGGGGGGCGGGTGGGGATGGGGACCCCAGCCCGTGCATGGCCCCCGAGATCACCCGGGACCCGGCAGTGAAGGCAGATGAGCACCCGAGACCAGGCCCCGGGGAATGTCGGGGTCGGGGGAGGCTCCCCGGGGCCCCAGGGCTCGAGGCAGGGCGGGGCCCGCTGCGCTGAGCGCTCTGACCCGAGAAGCGTCCACCTGCCTGTGTTCGTTGCGTGTTTTATTTTCCCTATTTTACGACACCTCCACATCTCTGGGGGCCTTGCCGGCTGGGGAGAGACTGTCCCTCCCTGGGTTGGGGGGGAGCTAATTCCCGGAGGCAGCAGACGTCTCCCTTGCAAACACGCCTTTCATTTACGAAGCAGTCAGTCTAGGGCCCACAGCCGCGTCCACCTCCCTCGCCAGCTCTCACACACAGGCCAGCGCTCCCCCTGCCCGAAGTCACCCGGGCCAGGGACCAGATGCCTAGGGACACCCCTGTGGCCCAGAGCCCTCTGGAATGACTCCGACACGCCAGTGCTGAGCGTTCGCTGTGACTTGTACCCTGGGCCTTGCCCGTTCCTTCCCGGAGAAACCACAGCGCAGGCTCTGGGCCGCGCTGTCCCGGTCCTTCCGCCCCGAGACGGAGTCCGGTGCTTTGCCACGTGCCCTGGGCGGTGTGGCCTCTCCTCTCGAAAACTCTAAGTAACACACTCTTTTTCGGTGTCATGGATTTCTCCGTGTCATCGTTGGTCACCTCCATAAAATAAATCCTGCGTGGATCGTGAAACGCCACCCAGCGTGGCCCTCCGGGGCGTCGGAACGCACCCCTCCTCGTGCTCCCCGGCCGAGCCCGGCGAGCAGGCGCACCTGACTGGACCAGGTGCACGTCCACGGTGGGAACACGCCGCGGCTCCGGCCTCCCTGGGCCTCCCTCCCACACCCCTGCTGGGCCTGCTGGGAGCCCAGACACTTACTGACTCTTGCCTGGTTTTTTCCTTAGTCTTTTGGCCAAAAAATGCCCCAGGATAATGAAGAAATCTATTTACAGTAGCGATATTCAGTCTGGTGCCTTCTGGAATGAATTAGCCACAGGAGAATTTGAGTGTTTTTTTTTTTTCCCCCTGTTCGTAAAACGGTGCAGCCGGAGCGGGAGAGCTGTTGGCGACACGTTTCTGAAGCTCCCGAGTGATGTGCCCGATCGACCGGCCTCGAGCCGCTCGGAGCCCCGGCCTCCGCTCACGCCCTGCGCTTGTCTTGACCACAAAGCCGCCCGATGACCCCGAGATCACAGGGTGCCCGGCACCAGGAGGCTGACTTTCGGGTCCCTTTAATTGTGACCTTCGCCTGCCGCACAGTCCCCGTTCTGAAAGCGAGTTATTTATATCTGCTCCTCAAGGCAGGCGCGCAAGACGCCAGGCTGGCGGTAATCCTCGGGCCCTAATCTGCGGCCGACTGTTCAAACAGACTTGGGTTCTTAGAACAGAACACAACTTTCTTCATTTCAGATGCTCACTAATTCAGACTGGCCCTGGGCCACGGCCACGGGCGGTGCAGTTCGGCCTTTGTCTGCAGCGGGCCCTCCCTGCCCCCTCCCGGGGCCTCCCTCTGGCGGGAGGGAGCAGAGGCGTTGGCCGTCGCGAGGCCTGGTCTCCTGCCTTCGTGGACGAGTGTGTAACGAGAGCCCCACATCTGCGCTGACTCACTGTGCAAACATCCTCCGCCCGCCGGCCAGGCCGCGAGGCCCCCTTGGGTTCCCAGGCTCGGGCCACACTTGTGCAACACGGCCCAGGACTCGGGGCTCTCGGGCGGGGGTGCTGGGCCAGGCGCTGAGCCGGCGGCCTCTGGTTCTGGAAGCCCCTCCTGGACTCTGCCGGGCCCCCGGGGGTTCTCCCCAAAGACCCGGGTCTCTTTCCGTCTGCTTTCAGGGCCGGGAGAGGCCGGGCTGCGGGTGGACGTCCGCGTTCGAGGCCGGCCCCGTCCCCATCGCCGTCTCCCACGTTTGCTTTCCCGGGAGGCCCCCCCCCCCCACCGGGGACGCGCCCGCCCCTCCGTGCCCTGGCTGGCCCCTCCTCCCCAGGTACCACCCTCTGGGACCCCCACCATTGCTCCTTGCGGTCCTGTGTTCCCTCTGTGCCACCCGAGTCATTCCTGTGGCCGTGGCTGCTGTCTGCCCGGCACCTCCCGGCCCGACTGTGATAGCCTGCCTCCCACGCCACACGCCCTCCATCAAGCTGGGCCGCGCTCAGAGGGAAGGAGCCTGGGCAGGGGCTGGCCCTCCTCCTCCCTCCCTCCTTTCCTTCCTTCCGTCCTCCCTTCCTCCTTCCTTCCTTCCTTCCTTCCTTCCTTCCTTTCTTCCCTCCCTCTTTCCCTCCTCTTCCTTCCCTCCCTCCCTTCCTCCCTCCCTCCTTCCTTCCTTCCGTCCTCCCTTCCTCCCTCCTTCCTTCCTTCCTTCCTTCCTTCCTTCCTTCCTTCCTTCCCTCCCTCCTTCCTTCCTTCTTCCTTCCTTCCTTCCTTCCTTCCTTCCCTCCTTCCTTCCTTCCCTCCCTCTTTCCCTCCTCTTCCTTCCCTCCCTCCCTTCCTCCCTCCCTTCTTTCTTTCCTTCCTTCCTTCCCTTCCTCCCTCCCTCCTTCCTTCCTCCCTCCCTCCTTCCTCCCTCCTTCCTTCCTTCCTTCCTTCCTTCCTTCCTTCCTTCCTCCCTACTCCTTCCTCCTTACTCCCTCCTTCTTTCCTTCCCTTCCTCCTTCCTTCCTTCCTTCCTTCCTTCCTTCCTTCCTTCCTTCTTCTTTCTCTCCTTCCCTTCCTCCCTCCCTTCTTTCCTTCCTTCCTTCTTCCTTCTCTCCTTCCCTTCCTCCCTCCCTCCTTCCTTCCTCCTTCCTTCCTTCCTTCCTTCCTTCCTTCCTTCCTTCCTTCCTTCTGTCCTCCCTTCCTCCCTCCCTTCCTTCCTTCCTTCCTCCTTCCTTCCTTCCTTCCTTCCTTCCTTCCTCCTCCCTACTCCCTTCCTTCCTCCTTCCTTCCTTCTTCCTTCCTTCCTTCCTTCCTTCCCTCCTTCCTTCCTTCCCTCCCTCTTTCCCTCCTCTTCCTTCCCTCCCTCCCTTCATCCCTCCCTTCTTTCTTTCCTTCCTTCCTTCCCTTCCTCCCTCCCTCCTTCCTTCCTCCCTCCCTCCTTCCTCCCTCCTTCCTTCCTTCCTTCCTTCCTTCCTTCCTTCCTTCCTTCCTTCTTCCTTCCTCCCTACTCCTTCCTCCTTACTCCCTCCCTTCTTTCCTTCCCTTCCTCCTTCCTTCCTTCCTTCCTTCCTTCCTTCCTTCTTCCTTCTCTCCTTCCCTTCCTCCCTCCCTTCTTTCCTTCCTTCCTTCCCTTCCTCCCTCCCTCCTTCCTTCTTCCTTCCTTCCTTCCTTCCTTCCTTCCTTCCTTCCTTCCTCCTTCCTTCCCTCCCTCCCTCCCTCCTCCCTCCTTCCTTCCTTCCTTCCTTCCTTCCTTCCTTCCTTCCTCCTTCCTTCCCTTCCTCCCTCCCTCCTTCCTTCTTCCTTCCTTCCTTCCTTCCTTCCTTCCTTCCTTCCTTCCTTCCTCCTTCCCTTCCTCCCTCCCTCCCTCCTCCCTCCTTCCTTCCTTCCTTCCTTCCTTCCTTCCTTCCTTCCTTCCTCCTTCCTTCCCTTCCTCCCTCCCTCCTTCCTTCTTCCTTCCTTCCTTCCTTCCTTCCTTCCTTCCTTCCTCCTTCCTTCCCTCCCTCCCTCCTTCCTCCCTCCCTCCCTCCCTCCCTCCCTCCTCCCTCCTTCCTTCCTTCCTTCCTTCCTTCCTTCCTTCCTTCCTTCCTTCCTCCTTCCTTCCCTTCCTCCCTCCCTCCTTCCTTCCTTCTTCCTTCCTTCCTTCCTCCCTTCCTTCCTTCCTTCCTTCCTCCTTTCTTCCCTCCCTCCCTCCTTCCTTCCTTCCTTCCTTCCTTCCTTCCCTTCCTCCCTCCCTCCTTCCTCCCTCCCTCCTTCCTTCCCTCCTTCCTTCCTCCTTCCTTCCTTCCTTCCTTCCCTCCCTCCTTCCTCCTTCCTCCTTCCTTCCTTCCTTCCTTCCCTCCTTCCTTCCTTCCCTCCTTCCTTCCTCCTTCCTCCCTCCTTCCTCCCTCCCTCTTTCTTCTCTGTTCCTTTCTCTTTTTCTTTTCAGGTTGGTTTTTCTAGTGCTTAGCATGATGTTTAACTTACAAAATGTGCTCCATAAATATTTGTCGAATGACTGAATCGGTGAAGGGGCCTTGCAGAGCCCCCTGAGGACTCAGCCCTGAATTCAGCAAATATTCACGAAGCATCTCCTAAGTGGCAGATACATATGTTCTGTGCTCTGTGCTCAGGGACCTACTGGCTTTGCCCCCCCCCCAGTCCCCCCAGTCCCCGAGGGCACCCCAGGTCTGTCCCAGAAGGGCTGGCGGGGGGCTGGGGTCCATATGGGCCCACACTGCAGGGTCTACTCTGCTTATCGGTCTCTGAGGCCACCTCAGGCCAGAAGCTGGCTTTGGCACAATTTCTTGGGGATGGGCGTTAGGTGTCAGGAACGTTCTCCCTGGCCTGGGGGCTGACCCTCCATGTGGGTCCTTAGCTGCTGGGAGCCTGGTGAGGCGTGTGCTCCCCACACTGGTTGGGGGCAGCTGTGTCCACAGCTGTGCTGTGAGGCTGCGTCCCCCAGGTGGCACCTACGAAGGACGTGCCCCGTGCAGGACTGGACACGGGTGACATTTCCTCCTCCGCAGAAGATGCGAAGATGTCACCCACCCCGTCCAGCCAGGCGGTGGCCACAGAGACCTCATCTGCTGGACCGTGGGCGCCCCGAGCCAGGGCTGGAAGGACGGGGGGGGTCACGGAGGAAGCGGGAGGAGCCGCGTGGCGGGCAAGAGAGAAGCTCGAACGAGGCCCACCCAGCCGTGCTCCAGGCAGGACCCCAGGAGCTGTCTTCACCCTGTCTTCCTGGGTGAGGACCTGACCCGACCCCCAGGAGGCACCTGCCTCAGCCAGGGCGCCCCTGGAAGAACCGGCCCGCGGGAGCCCCGCCTCCACTGCCCATCGCCACCCACGGCGAGGAGACAAGTCCGAGGCCCAGCCCTGCCCCCTTCCAGCCACTCGTCCGTCCCGGGCACCTCGCTCGTCCTGGAGCAGAGCCGACTCCCCCGCCTCGAGGGCACATGCCCTGCTTCCGCTGTCCCCAGAGCAAGAGCGAGTGTCCACCTCTGTCAGCAGGTGTATTTCTTACCCGGCATCCTGAACTCGGCTTCGGTGTCTTTTTCCAGAAAGCCGTCCCTTGTCCCTGCCTGGGCCCCCTTGCCTCACATCTCAGGGCACCTCCCTGCCTGGCCGTGAATGAATGGAGGTCTGGAGCCTGCCTGGAGCCCAGCACGGAGGCTCCCTGAGGCCAGTGCATATCCGTGTCACCCACGGTTGTCTGCACACCCTTCCTGCGGAGGACCGTGGCTGCTTGTCCCCTGGGAGGGTGCGTAGTCTGGGGACTTCCTGGGGGAGTGGGCCTAAGGAAGGGCGTCGGAGAGCCGCCCCGCAACAGGGAGGCCGATGAAGCTGAGAAGATGCCTAGGGCGGCCTGAGTTCCCATCCCCGTTCACATGTTAACCCTTTGAACTTGGCCAAGCTCCTTCTCTTCTCTGGGTCTCGATTCCATCATCTACAAGCTACAGACAACATCAGGACCTACCTGACGGGGGCTTGTGATGGTGCCACTGATGGAGGAGAACGCCAGGCACAGGGCCCCCAAAGTGGTCGGCGTGTGCCTGACTCCGGTTCAGTGTGGATGATCGTGCAGGTTGTGCACCGCACAACTGCAAGGGTCTGTCCGTAGACCACCATGTGACTGGTGCCCCCTTGAGTTTACGGTGACAGTCTGCACCTCTTCAGCGGTGACCCATTTCCCTCCAGGAGTACTGGGGAGCCAAGGATGGTTCTACGGGCTGAATGGGTCACTCTCAGCTCCACGTTGAAGCCCTAACCCTCCATGTGATGGTATTGGGGGCTTTGCGAGGCGATTAGGTTTGGGTGAGTGACGATGGCGGTGTGGTCAGACGAGTGTCCTTACAGGCGTAGGAAGCGGACCAGAGCCCTCTCCCGCCGAGTGAGGACGCGGGGAGGAGACGACCCTCTGCCGGCCGGGGGGAGGGCTCTCGCTAGGAACCGAATCTGCGGGCAGCCTGATCTCGGGCTCTCGGGCTCCAGAACCGGGAGAAGTGGCTGGCCGGGCCGTGGCGTGTGACAGCAACAGCCCGAGCGGACGGACGGCGCGGCCGTGAGTGGCCACCGTGCTGCCCCCTTGCCTCCACGTCGGTGTCTGAAGGAGGCCGCACGTCTACGACGCTTTGCTCCTTTCCCCAGATGGCTGAGGTTCAGGGAGAGGGTTCTAGACTAAGAGTGGGGAAACTGGACGGGACCAGAGCCGTGTGCAGGTCAGCCCCCAGGGGTGCCTCAGTGTCCCCACCTGTCGGATGGGACCAGACTCTCTATCATCTGGGGTCTCGCTGTGCGGAAGCTCCGTGTCTGCAGATGGGAGGAGCTGAGAGCGAGTGTGCGCCTTGCACGCAGGGGCACACCTGCCCCTCAGCCCTCGTGCTCCGGCTCTCTCCGGGACAGACTGGGGACGCGTCGCTCACCGATGGCGCCCGAGGACCCAGCCTGGACCCGGACAAGCCAGTCTTCCCCTCTCTCTGGCTTGCCCTGGTCTCGCCAGGGGGAGAGACGCCTGCGAGAGGCCGGGACGGCTCCCCTCGCCCTTCCCCGCCTTCAAACTCCTCCGCCTTGAAAACCTATTCCAGCAAAACCAAGATCAAAAAGAATGTATGTTTTCTTTTCTTTTTTAAGTTTATTTATTTTGAGAGAGAGAGAGAGAGCGCGCGCAAGTGGGGAAGGGGCAGAGAGAGGGAGAGAGAGAGTCCCAAGCAGGCTCCGAGCTGTCAGCACAGAGCCCGACGCGGGGCTCGAACTCACGCACCGTGAGATCATGACCTGAGCCGAAGTTGGACACTTAACCAGCTGAGTCACTGCGGTGCCCTGAGGGGAATGTGCCCTTTTTGCCCTTTGATCCTGCTGGATTCCAGGCTCCCGGCCGCCCCGTCGTGACCGCACGCACGTCCGGTCCCGCGCTGTGCTGGCAGCTGCTGTATTTGGAGGCAGAAACTTGCGTGAGGCCCGATTCTGCCCTGGCGCCACACAGGGAACCCCGCGCCGTCCCTCCCAAGCCCAACAGACCCTGGTGCACGGGGCGCTCTGTTTGCCGTGGGATCCAGGGCACGGCCACTTGGCGTGCGTCACAGCCGGGGGCACCGGGGGGCCGGGGGGCCGGTGAGCCACCCGCCACGTGTCTCCAGCAGGCAGAGCTGCGACTGGTCAGCAGACACGACGGCCTGGACGAGGGGGCTTGCCCTGTCTGTGCGCCCAGGCCCGCGGTTCCAGCGGAGTCTGCGATTGTCATCAGTCCGCCGGCACCAGCGGCCGCCGCCAGCTTGTTCCCAGGGCCGCCTGGGCGGGGAGGGTCCTGCGGGCTCCGGGGCGCCTGCTGACATGAGCAGGGGTGGGGGGGAGGGGGCTCTGGGCTCCGGGGGGGTGGGTGGAGAGCCCAGGGATGCCGGCTTGGAATTTCAGGGGCCTCCCTCTTCCGGGCAGAGGGTGAACCCCCAGATGTGACTCGTCCTACCCCGTTCCCATGAGAAAGAGGGCGTAGCTCTCTCCTCAAACACCTAAAACATGTGGATTCTTCAGACATAAGTTGGCTGCTTGGGCTGCGAGTTACATCATGCTGTTGTCTGGCTTGAGAGAGAGAACGGAAGGGAGCGGGTGGGGGAGAGACAGAGGCAGAGACACAGAGTGAGAGACGGGGGAGGGACAGAGACAGAAGAGACACAGAGTGAGAGACGGGGAGGGACAGAGACAGAAGAGACACAGAGTGAGAGACGGGGAGAGACAGAGACAGAAGAGACACAGTGAGAGATGGGAGAGAGAGACAGAGACACAGAGTGAGGGGGGGAGAGACAGAGACAGAAGAGACACAGAGAGAGATGGGAGAGAGACAGAGACAGAGTGTGAGATGGGAGAGACAGAGACAGAAGAGACATAGAGTGAGAGATGGGGAGAGAGGCAGAGACAGAGACACAGAGTGAGAGACGGGGCAGAAACAGAGACATAGACTGAGAAACACTCAGGGAGAGACAGAGACATGCTCACGCACAGGCACACGCATGCACACGCACACGTACTCATTCACACATGCACCCAGGCACACGCACGTGCACACACTGACGTCCTCACGCACACTTATGCACACGCACACGCAGAGGGAGACGACACAAACGCAGACTTCCGGGGTCCTCGCAGGCTGCCCGCTGTGTCATCTCTGCTGAGGGCTCTTCACGGGAAAGCACCCCCCCCACCCTCCCCGCCTGCGTTCTGTTACCCCCGCAGCTTCGGATGAAGACGTTGTGTTTTAAAGGCGGAAAGGAACCAGGGTTTGGAGATGGCCAGTCCCATCGTGCCGGGCCGCAGGCTTCCTTTCTAAGGGACTGTCCGGGCACCCCCACGGCGCAGGAAGGCCCCTCCGTGACCTGCAGAGGAGGAGGGGAGGGGAGGGGAACCTCGCCCGGGCGCTGGGAGACCAAGGCGAAGGAGGCCCCGCTCCCCTGGGCGTGCGCGCTGGCCCCAGCCTCCGCCCTGCCCTCTCCCCGGGGCCCCGCAGCGTAGACAGGTCCATCCCTCATCTTCCAGGCTTTTCCGGCTGCCCACGGAAGGTGGCTGTGGGGAGGACCCTGCCAGGGAATCATTTGGCAGCCATTCGGGGCACCTGGCTGTTGACGCACCTGTCCACGCCTTCCATCTCCAGGGCACGTGGTGGTCCCGCTTCTGGGCAGAGGCAGCGGACGAGGTCATTTCCCCTGCCGTGGAAACGGGCAGTATTCCGGGGCGGAACCTCCGGCAGCCGCCTGGGTCAGTGCGTGAAGGCGTCAGGACCTACGTGGAGCGTGAGTGAGCAAGAGACACGCTTCCTTCTTGTTTTCGTCCACAGAGATGCTGGGGACACTTGTCTCTGGGCGTACCCGAGCCTGTGCTAACAGATACTGGCAGAACATTCTCTCCTTATTAGAAAGCAGTGAAGTGTGCCTTGGGAAGGTGGGGTGGCTTCTCAAGGTCACAAGCCCAATTAGCGACAGAACAAAGTCCAGGCTGTCTGACCCAAGCCTGGCCCTTGGCGTAAAGCAGGACCCTGGGAAGCACGGCCCGTCTGGGCTGGCTTGTTCCTCATTTCTCGTGGGAAACATCAAGCCTCCGTCTATCGGTTCAGTCCTCACGGGATGGGGAGAGAGCGTTTTCACAAAGAGGCAATCAAGCGGCCTCCGCATTTCTCTGCGGCAAGAAGGGCCAACAGAGCTACCTGGCAGTGAGGTCGAAAGTCAGATGCTGTAATCCTAAGATCCCTGCCCAGCGAGCTGTCACTTGTACAGGAAGGCGCCCTCCCATGGGCGACGCGTCTTTCTTGAAAAGTGTGCCTAGAGGGTGCACCCCGGCCGTGCGACAGAGCAGGATGGGAAGGCTGGCGAGGCAGGCCGGGCCGAGGGCCGCAGAGGTGAATCCGTCCCGTGTACATTCTCGCACGTTTGGTTGCAAAGCTGAAAATGCATGCACGGCTCCAGATGGTCCTTAAGGAGTAAGCCCAGTGATGGAAATTTCTAGAGTAGACCCGTGCCACGTGGTTTGTGTTGTGTAATGCTCTAGGACCTCGGTGGGAGGGGGAGGGGTCCTTTTCCCTGTTTGGGCCTCAGTTTCTCTGTTTCTTGAGGGCCAGCCTGCCCACAGCCGGATCATTGGGACACCCTGGCTGTTTGGGAAGGAGACTCCCCTGTCCCCTGGCCTCTCGCCAACGTCCTGCATGTTTTATGCGATAATTCACCGCAGGGATTTGGTGTGCCTGCTTCAGCAGTTCTATTCTGAGAGTTTCGGGACATCCCTGGAAATCGTCTGGGATTGTGGAGCCAGGAGGCAACGGCTGTGTCCGTGGTTTGGGATGGCTAACCGGATGGACCCAGAACTTCTGGGAAGGGTGGGCTGTCCCACCGAGCAGCCCCCGCCTCGCCCCAATAGAGCCGAGAGGGACGGCGCTGGCCAGCCTCCAGAAGGGCCCCCAAGCCCGCCGCCACGTCCGGGCGGCCCCGAACCTCCCTCGGCTTTGATTCTGCAACTTTTTCCAAACCCGAAGCATGATTCACGTCCCAGACCAACTCGCGGAATTTCTGAAACCCCAGAGCGGAGGCATCGTCTGGGCTTCTGAGAGGCTCCCCGGCTCCCACCTTTGGAGGCAGCTGGAAAAAGAAGCTGGGAACACAGGCACCACATTCTTCCTGGATGAAGCAGTCCCCCGAGGGGAGGAAGTGATGGCCAACAGCCTGGGTGACTACGGGGCCGTGGCGGCTCGGGAACGTCGCTCGGACTGATCTTCCTTGACAAGCCCGGTCCTAGTGGGGACCACAGGACGGCGCACGGCCCAGAAAACTGCCATTTGCTGACCCAAACCGTGGGCTTTGTCTCCTTCCCGCCCACTGTTGCTTTCCTTCCCGGCGGGAGGAGAGTGGCTCTGTCCCCCGCCCAGCTGGGACACCACGGCCACCGCCACCGGGGGCTCTTGCTGCCGCAGGGAGCCCCTGCCTGGCTGTATGATTTCCTCCGGAGCCTTTTATCCGCGTGGGCACCCCCTGCCCCCGAGCCGGCCCACGGGTGGGGAGCAGGAGGCAGCCGGCCCTTGGCTTCCCCCGCTTCCTCTCCAGTTAAGGTTCGTGCGCCGCGAGCTGGGTCGTGGATCCGCGGGCCCCCCGGATGACGGTGTTTCATTAGGGGTTCCCTGCCCTCATTTCTGCACGGACGCCACGTGGTAGAGAGGGGTCAGGTGGCCGTCCGGGGTCAGGCCACCGCTAGGAGCTAGGACGGGCCCCGAGTGCGTCTGGGGCTCAGAGTCCGCCGATGCGCCAGCCCAGGTCCCCCCAGACGGGGTCTCTGCCCTGTCTCGCGCTCACGCACGTCCCGAACGGGGATCCTCGCTGCTGGGCGTGCGGCGTGAGGCCCGGTACAAGCGGGCGGGCGGAACCTGCCACCCCGTCCCGTCCGCCGCTCCGACACCGCTTCTGTCATCTCTCACGACGGCGTGCACGTCTTCTCAGCAGCCGCGTAGTCCTCAAAGCCTGAGTTTATTTGATTTATTTTTTTAGCGAATACCATGTATTTTTCAGGTCGGTTTTAGGTTGGGAGCAAAGCTGCGTGGGAAGTAGAGAGATTTCCGGTATCCCCTGCGCCCTCCCACCCCCAGCGTGGCGCCTCGGTGACAGTGGATGAACGCGCACCGACTCACCACCGCCCAGCCGCACCCCGGGCCGTGTGCTTCGGGGCTCACCCTGGTGCCGCACGGTCTGTGGGTTTGGACGCGCACGGGATGACACGTAGCCACCCTCACGCTGTCACAGACGTAGCGCCACCGTCCCGAAGTCCCCTGGTCTCTGCCCGTTTACTCCCCTGTCTCCCCAGCCCCTGGCAACGCTGGCTCTTTCGCCGTTGCCTTCGCTCTGCCTTTTCCAGAATGTCATAGAGTTGGAATCGTCCAGCCCTTTCCCGTTGGCTTCTGTCATTCAGTTGTGTTCAAGTTTCCTCCCGAGCGTCTCCTGGCTCTATAGCTCGCGGTCCCTTCAGCGCTGAGCGTCGCCTCGCCGTCTGCACGGACCACGCTTTCTCCGTTCACCTGACGAAGGGCATCCTGGCTGCTTCCAGGCGCCGGGGGCCACGGAGGAGGCTGCTGCAGACATCCACGCGCAGGTTTC
This sequence comes from Panthera leo, assembly GCF_018350215.1. Taxonomy (NCBI): domain Eukaryota; kingdom Metazoa; phylum Chordata; class Mammalia; order Carnivora; family Felidae; genus Panthera; species Panthera leo. The sequence continues at coordinate 90,996,190 of NC_056691.1, read as the reverse complement.
CGCGCACCCGTTCGGCGTTCGACTCCTTTGGACACACACCGAGGCGCGTGGCTGCCGGGCTGTGCGGCGAGAGGGTGCTTAGCTTTGTCGAGAGACTGCCGAAGTGTCTTCCGACGGTGGCTGCCCTGTTCCACCTTCCTGCCGGCAGCGAGCGACAGTTCCTGTGGTGCCACGTGCCTGCCAGCGCTTGACCTCAGCGCTCCGGGCTGCCCACCGCGCGTGTGGTGGCACCTCGCTGCTTTGCCTTTCCCCCGATGACGTGGGGCGTGGAGCATCCTTTCACGGGCTCACTTTCCACCTGTCAGTCTTCTTGGCCGAGCTGTCTGCTTACGTCTTTTGCCCGTCTATTTTAGCCGAAGTGGAGGTGACATACGATATTATATCGGTCCCGGGCGCCCAGCACAGCGATTCCGCATTTATTACACACTGTGAAGTGCCCGCCACGAGAGAGCTCACTGCCCTCTGTCACCGTACGCGGTCATCACCGTATTCTCAACTGTCTTCCCGATGCTGTGCTCTCCTGCCCATTTTTAATCAGGCAGTTCATTTTCTGATTGTTGGGTTTTAAGAGGTCTTTGTAATGTTTACTTATTTTTGAGAGAGACAGACAGACAGACAGAGTGCAAGCCCGGGAGGGACAGAGAGAGAGAGGGAGACACAGAATCCGAAGCAGGCTCCGGGCTCCGAGCTGTCAGCACAGAGCCCGATGCGGGGCCCAAACTCACGAACCGTGAGATCATGACCTGAGCCAAAGTCAGTCGCTCAACCGACTGAATCACCTAGGGGCCCCCTTTTTAAGTTAATTTTTTGTGACGGGTGTAATGTCTGCGTCCAGATTCGTTGTTTTGCACGTGGGCAGCACCATTTGTGGGAAGACTGCTTTGCTCCGTGCTACTGCCTCAGATCCTCTGTCCAAAGCTTCACTTTTAGTACTCGATTCTCCACGTGTCCTATTCTTCGGATATCCCGTAACACGTTCAGCTCGTTTCTGTCGTGGGCATTGATTTTGCGCGTGTTGATCACCGTGCAGGCAGCCATCCTCGCGTCGTGTCTTTGCCTGAGCCCGCCATCCCGGGGATGATGCCATTCTGCGAGGGGGAGTTGTGAGGTCCGAGTGTTGAAATGCTTTTGTAGCTCTTAGTACAAAGTGCCACTCTGTCCTCTGGAAATCACAAGTCGGTCGGTTTACCGTCGGCGTAGGAAATGCCCATCCGCCCAAAGCTCCCTGGCATCGAGGATTATCCCTGACAAATCTGGATGGGCCTGGAAGTTATACTCTTCAGCAAACATTTCTTTGATTACTGGTGAACTTGAACATTGGTCTCACAAATCTGTTGAGCATTTTGGGCGTATATTTTCTGCTTGTGTCTTGTTAAGCTTGTGCTTTCTTAATCTGTAAAATTCTTCAAAGGCGAGGGATGCAAATCTTTGTCTCTCATAATCTCCACCTATTTTTCCTGGTTTTTTACTTTGGTTCGTCATGTTGTGTTACAAATAGAAATTTAAATAGTTAAAAATTTTCTTTTATGTCGTCAGCTTTTGCCTTTTACGCTTACAAATGTCTTTCCTACCTGGAGACTACATAAACATTGTCCTCTGCTTTTAATGTTATTTTGTGCCTTTACTTTTAAAAAAATTTGTTGTGATGTTTATTTATTTTTGAGAGCGAGAGACAGAGTGTGAGCAGGGGAGGGGCAGAGAGAGGGGGAGACACAGAATCTGAAGCTGAGTTGTCAGCACAGAGCCCGACACGGGGCTCGAACCCACAAACTGTGACCTGAGCCGAAGTCGGACGCTCAACCGACTGAGCCACCCAGGCACCCCTAGACTTTTATTCATTTTACTGATCTCTACTTGTGACACGAGAGGGGGCCACATGTTTAAAAGTGTTGAAGATTTGGGGCACCTGGGTGGCTCAGTTGGTTGAGCGCCCGACTTCAGCTCTGGTCGTGATCTCACGGTTCATGGGTTCGAGCTCCGCATCAGGCTTACTGCCGTCAGCACGGAGCCTGCTTGGGATCCTCTGCCCCCCTCTCTTTCTGCGCCTTCCCTGCTCGTGCTCTCTCTCAAAAATAAATAAAACGTTAAAAAAATAAAAGTATTGAAGCTTTATATCGTGCTTTAATGTACATATTAATGAGGGTTCTGAGAGCATCTGAACCAATAGGGCACATATGCAGATAGATGGGTAGGAGAGGAGATTTATTCTAGAAATTGGCTCACACAATATGGAGGCTGAGCAGTTCCAGGATCTTCCTTCAAGGTGGAGAATGAGGGAAGCCAGTGATGTAACTCAGTCCAGGTCCTAAGGCCTGGGACTTGGGAGGTTGACGGTGTGAGTCCCAGGTGAGTCTGAAGGCCTGAGACCCGGAACGCTGGTGTCCGGGGGCAGAAGAAGGTGGGCGTCCCAGCTCAAGCAGAGAGCAAAGTCTCCTTTCCTCCACTTCTGGTTCTATTCAGGCCCTCGGCAGATTGGGTGACGCAGGTGGCACATGCGTTTGGGAGGGAGACGTTTACTCAGTGCACTGATCCAAATGCGAACATCTTCCGGAAACACCCCCAAGACACGCCCAGTGTAATGTTTCAGCAGCCACGTGGGCATCCCTTGGCCCAGCCAAGCAGACACGTAGCATTAACGCTCACAGTGCAGAGCAGGGAACGTCACGACTCGCTGTGATTTTCCCCAAAAGGCCTTGGCTACTAGCCTCACCTGTTTATTCTTTGAGGTTAATTTTAAAATCACCTCATCAAAGTTCCCTATCTTGCTGGGGCAAGAAAAAAGGGATCCCCCGGGGCAAAATAACTCCGTATGAGCTGGAACCTGTGCTCCAGAATGGGCCTTCACCACAACGGCATCAGGTGGGCATCAGCACCTGTGTTCACGGCCTTCCAGGAAGCAGGGGACAGCCACAGCCTGCCCAAGGAGTTGGTTCGGAGAGAGTCCACCGCCAGGACGCCAGAGGGCTCACATCAGTGTCCTTGGACACACCCAACACGCCCTGGGGCAGTCAGAACACCCATTCATGAAGAATTTGGCGCCTCCCGAGAATTCCGAACCACAAGCCAGTGCTCGCGTGGTCTGCAGCCCAAGTTAAGGCTACCTGGGTGGTCCAGAGATCCTCGACCTGAAAATTTAGCTTACGGCGGCCCCGGACTGGCACTTTGAAGTCCTCGACAGAAGTGAGTAAAAAGCCTCTCCGAGGAAACTCACCTTCAAATGAGGTCTCAAAGAAGTTCCCCCAAGTAAAACCACTTCAAGGGGTGTGGGTCTGTAGTCAACACTACATTATACAGGAGGAAACATGGCCCCAGGACCAAGAACAGAAAAACAGAAAACCAAACACGGCAACTGGAAGAACCACACATCAGACTCCACATATTGGAAGCATGAGAGAAGAAGAATATGGAAGCATGTGCTTCCATACGTTTAAAGCAAGAAATGAGGCGATTAAAATAAGGGTAAGGAGGGAAGTATGAAAAAAAAAATGACCAGGAAGGGTTTTTACAAATCCAAATATAATCACTAAAAATGAAAATCATTTTTTTAATTTTAATTTTTTTTTAATTTTTAATTTTTTTTTAACGTTTGTTTATTTTTGAGACAGAGAGAGACAGAGCATGAACGGGGGAGGGGCAGAGAGAGAGGGAGACACAGAATCGGAAGCAGGCTCCGGGCTCCGAGCCATCAGCCCAGAGCCTGACGCGGGGCTCAAACCCGTGAACCGCGAGATCGTGACCTGAGCCGAAGTCGGACGCTTAACCGACTGAGCCCCCCAGGCGCCCCAAAAATGAAAATCATTTTGACGGAAATTGAAAACTCCCCGATGGATTTGACCACAGATTAGATGCAACTAAAGAAAGAATCGATACACTGGGAAATGAGCTGTAAAAATGACCCTGAATGGAGCACAGAAAGACAACAAGCGTATGATCTCAAAGAGAGATGAGAATCCTAGGAATCGAATGAGAAGGTTTAAGTCACATCTCATCAGAGGGAGAAGAGACACCACCTGGTGGAAACATGGCAAGACTTCCAAGACCTGTTGAAACACACCAGTCTTCATGTTCGTCAAGCCCATTAAATCCAAAGCAGGACAAAAAAAAATCCACTCGACACCCAGCGGCATCTAAGTGGAAATGCAGAACCCCAGAGAATGAGAGGTCTTAAAAGTGATGAAGAGAGGAGACAAATTTCCCACGAGGAATGACAGTTGCACTGGCACCTACCTTGTCAACATCAACAGTGGGGATCAGAAGAGAGTGGAATCTTACTTTCTTAGCCAAAAAAAAAAAAAAAAAAAAAAAAAAAGGATCCTTGAATGTGTATCCAAAAGAAAATATCTTTCAAGAATAAGGGAAACATAGGGGCGCCTGGGTGACTCAGTTGGTTAAGCATCCGACTCTGGCTCAGGTCATGATCTCACAGTTCGTGGGTTCGAGCCCCGCGTCGGGCTCTGTGCCGACAGCTCGGGCCTGGAGCCTGCTTCGGGTTCTGCGTCTTCCTCCCTCTGTCTCAGAAATGAATAAACATTAAAAAACTTCAAGAAAAGAATGAGGGAAATAGAAAACATTTTTGGAGAAATGAAAATCTCTCCATCAGCAAATTTTCCCTGGAGGAAACTCCAGAGGATGTATGTCAGGCTGAAGGACAGTCATCTCAGGCGGGAGACAATATGGAGGGAGCAGTGACGACCAGAAGGAGTGGTGCATATGGAAATGCGATTAGACAGTGGCTGTGCAAAACGATAAAAATGCCTTACGCGGCTTTAAGAATTGAAATAATAGAAAAGTCGGAAACCGAGAAAAGATGTGGCATAGTGTGTTGAATCTTCATTGTTTGAGAGCAGGGTACATGTGTTGATTGCCTTCGGATTTTGGTAAGTTCAACGCATGTTAAGATGTTTAGGGAGCCACTAATGGTAGAGAAGTGTGTGTAAAAAGGGAAAATTGAAATATAGAAGAGATCTAAAACATAAGGGTAGACCAAGTGAACACTAACAACAACAACAAAACGACAGATTAACGTCAGATGAACGGACTTTAGACAAAAGAATCTTTACCTACCCACACCCTTTGGGTCCTAGTTGCCACGAAGTCTGCTCTTTCCTGCATTGTCGTACTGTTGCTTGTAGCGTGTGCATTCTGGTGGTAAACTCTTGAAGCCCCCCTTTTATTGTATGAAAGCATCTTTATCTTATCTCAATTTGTGAAACTCTTTTCCCTGGTTATAGAATTCTACGTTGGCGCTTTTCTTCTCCAAGCATTTTAGAGATGCCATTCCATTGTCTTCTGGTTTCCATAGTTCTGAGCTAAAGTCAGCCATCACACCCACTGCTGCTCTTTGGAACATGGGGCACTCCTCCCTCATTCCCCCCACTGCTCCTCCCTCCCCCCCCCCACTGCTCCTTCCTCCCCTCACCCCTGCTCCTCCCTCCCCGCCCCACCCCACTGGCTGCTTTTAAGATTCCATTTATGATTATGATGTGCCTAAGAGACTGTGATAAACTGAGAATCCGTATTGCAATTTCTAAAGTATCCATTTAACTCAAAAGCCAATGCAGGAGGGAAAAGGACCGACAAAAGGACTTTTATGGAGACTTTTGAGTCAATTCTAAAATTTAAATGGAGGGGCGCCTGGCTGGCTCAGTCAGGAGGGTTTGTGACTCTTGGTCTCAAGGTTGTAAGTTCAAGCCCCACGTTGGGTGTAGAGATTACTTAAAAATAAAATCTCTTAAAAATAAAATAAAACCTAGACAGAAACACAAAGGACCTAGAGTAAATTGGGAAAACTGTTTTGGAGAAGAAAAAGAGAATTTACACTCCCCAAATTCAAGACTCATTATGAAATTAACAGTTCTTAGGGCAGTGGAGTTTTGGTGAAGCAAAAGACAGGTTGATGGAATAAAACAGAAGATCTGGGAGGCACCTGGGTGGCTCAGTCGGTTGAGCGTCCGACTTCGGCTCAGGTCATGATCTCGTAGTTTGTGGGTTCGAGCCCCGCGTCGGGCTCTGTGCAGACAGCTCGGAGCCTGGAGCCTGCTTTAGGTCCTGTGTCTCCCTCTCGCTCTGCTCCTCCCCTGCTCATGCTCTGTCTCTCTCTGTCTCTCAAAAATGAATAAACGTTAAAAAAAAATTTTTTTAACAGAAGATCCAGAAAGAGAGACTTACAAATGACCAACTGAATTTATTGCAGAAAATGAAATTCTTTTCAACAGATGGTGTTGAAGCAACTGGCTACTGCTTCAGGAAAAAACAACCTTGCCCCCCCCCCCCCCACTGTACCGCATGAACAAAAATTAATTTGAGGTGGACTTTTAAACCTAACTGGGAAAGCCAAAACTCTGCAGTCTCTCAAAGGCAATATCAGAGAACTCCTTCCCAACCTATGGGCAAGCAAACGTTACCTAAACAAGATACGAAAGCCACTAAGTGTAAAACTAACAATTAACATGTCGGATTTAAGAAAAATTAAAACTCTCCACTGTTCAAAAAATACCGCTAAGAAAGTAAAAGACCAACTGAGAGATAAGGGGAAAATATTTGCCATATATGTGTAGCTATATACAAGGACCTATATATCTACGAAGAATTTTGATCAGAATACTTAAAGGACATACCATTCGTTAATAAAACTCGTTAACCGCTCATTAATAAAAAGATAAACAGCCCAAGTTAAAAAAAAAAACGGACTAATTAAGAAAACTTTGTGACGGAAGTTGCTGCGTAGCCAATAAGCCCGAGAAAAGATGTTCTACATCATGAGTCACCAGGGAGGTGCAAATAGAAAGCCGTGAGGAGATACAAATACACACCTACCATTCTGGTTCTGATCTACACCGACAAAGAGCCAGCCACCACTCCTAGGTAAACGCTCCAAAAAAATATGGCATAAAGTTTATAGAAGCCTTAGTCATGTATCCCAAATATCCATGAAAGGGGAATATACGAGCAAATGTGTATGCATAAATGGAATACCCTTCCAGGAATTAAAACAAACTACAGATACATGCAGCAACGTGGACGGATCTCAGAACGTTATCCTGAGCAAAAGAAGTCAGACACAAAAAAGCACATACTGGGGCGCCCGGGGGGCTCCGTCGGTCAAGCGTCCGACTTCCGCTCAGGTCACGATCTCGCGGGTTCGTGGGTTCGAGCCCCGCGTCAGGCTCTGTGCGGACAGCTCGGAGCCTGGAGCCTGCTTCGGAATTTGTGCCTCCCTCTCTCTCTGCCCCTCCCCTGCTTGCGTTCTCTCTCTCCCTCTCGAAAAAAGAATAAACATTAAAAAAAAGAGAGCACACGTACCGTATGATTCCATTTATTTGAAATTCAAGAAAAAGGAAGACTAATCTTCGAGCTGATGACAGCAGTGACCTCTGGACACGTGTGTTAGTTGGAAAGGCATGGGGAGCCTTCTGGAGCGATGGAAATGTTGGCTATTTGACCTGGATAGAGGTCTTATGGGTGCAATCATGAAAAATTCGTTGCGATGTACATTAAAGATTACTGCATTTTACCCCATTTAATTATACTTAAAAAAAAAATGGTTAAAACTTACCATTAATAATACTTGAAATATGAAATACTCAGAAATGAATCCAATAAAGCGTATGCAATGCTTTTGCAGAGAAAATGATAAATTATATTAAGAGACTGGAGAAAATCTAAATCAATGGGCAGAGATGATGTTTGGGAATGACAGAGTATCATGTTAGCTCTTCCCGAATTTATCTATTAGCAGTGCAATTCCAAAAGGCTCCCAGGCATGTGTGTGCCCGTATGTGCGTGTACATGCGTGTGTGTGTGTGTGTGTGGTTTGGAAAGCTTCATATCTGAATATTTATATACAAGATCAAGGGATCATAAGTAAGAAAAATGCTCCTGAGGAAGAACAACATTTTGGGAGGATGTGAGTCTCCAATGTCAAGAATTATTATGAAACTAAAGGAATTAAGTCTTACAACGTTGCAAAAAGAAACAAAATGACCGATGGAACCAAATGGAGTTGTCACAAACAGACTTGTCAGGATTTGGAGGCTTGATTTGTGGAGAACACGGCTCTGTAGATCGAGAGGGGAGAACAGACTTTTAAGTGAGTTATTCAAGGGTGGTCGGTCACCCAGACCGAAGTAAATAAAGGGCACAAACCGGACAAAACCACCTCACACTATTCAGAAAAATTAATTCCGGGTTTATTTCAGCTCTTAATGGAAAGGCAAAATGGGACAAGTCTTAGAAGATCGTAGAGGACAGTAAATGGGTCACTTCAGGATGGGGAAGGGCCTCAGAGACCATATGGCAGCAGCCAATACAGTAAAGGGAAAGCTGACTGTCACCGCCTGCAACGAATCCATAACTTCCGTTCATTAGACAGGACGCAGACAGAAGACAGAGCCTCCACCTGAGGAATGATTTGTGACCCATGTAACCAGAAACAGTATTAGTGCCCGGAATTGAAAAAGAGTCGCTCTGGATCAATAAAAGGACAGCATATACAGAAGAAGGTCCAAAAGACTCGACACAGGCACTTTCCTAAACAAGAAACTTGAACGGTCAATAGACATAAAACGGCCTTGAATGCTGTTGGTAATGGAGGAGTGCAGACTCGGTCCTCCCGCCAATGGTATATGCTTTCACACCCACCATATGGGTAAAAATCAAAAGTTATAAAAATATCAAGCTTGGCAAGGATGTCAAACAGCATTCTCACGATTGCTCCTTGGCGCATAAACTGGTTCACCTGCCGTGGCGCACGACCAAGCACACGATGTCACGTTGAGTGGGTACGTGCCCGGTGACCCAGAAAATCCCCCAGAGGACAGGGCTTCAGGACGCACGCCCTGAGCCCTCACAGAGGAACCGTTTACAGAGGTGCATTGTGAGAAATCGTCCAGACGTCCGCCAACAGCGGAACGGGCACAGAAACCGTATTACGTTCATGTAAAGGAGCGTCCTACGAGGAGAGTGAGGGTGAACGGCCCAAAGCTGCCTGCGACTAAATAGGTGAATCGCAGAAATGAAAGAAATAGGTGCATCGTGGCCAAAAGTGCAGCAGGAAGGGAAACGCCCGGCAAGAGGCCACTCATCGATTTCAAGAGCGTGTCGGCACGTAAGAACGTGAGGCGAAGCTGCACAGGGCCGTGGGAATGGTAGGATAAGACTCGGGAGCGAGTTCCCTCCGAGGGACAGGGGAGGGGCCTGGGGAGGGCACATAGGGCGACGTCCTGTATCTTCCCCTGGGGGTTGGGGTGCAGGTCTTGGCTGTACTTTTCTGTTATAGGTGATAATTTCTTAACAAGTGTAATTTCTCATCGATCCAATGTGTAATGAAAACCTGTATTTATGTATTTATTTTATTTTGTTTTGAGAGGGAGAGAGAGGCCGAGCCAGGGAGAGACGTAGGGGGAGAGGGAGAGAGAGAGAGAATCTTAAGCAGGCTCCATGCTCAGTGAGAAGCCCGATGCAGGGCTCGACCCTGTGACCCGGGGATCATGACCTGAGCCAAAATCAGGAGTCAGGTGCTCACCTGACTGAGCCACCCAGGCGCCCCTGGAAAACCTTTTTTTAAATTTACAAAGTTAGGAACAATCTCCTGACATCCCTACCTGGTCCCGGTGTATGAATCATCTAGCATGGTACCCGTTTGATCTCCTGCGCTTTTTGGGGGGGGATTTTCCCTCCTAAACCCGTAAGTGAAGCCATTCGTTGTGAGTCAGGGCTCTGCAGACATTAAAGCCACGAGTTCTTTCGCGTGCCCTCCAGATTTGGACTCTGCTCCGGACTCGGGCTAGCCGTGCCTCAGTTTCCCTCGTGTAAAGTGGGTGACAATGATTTTACCCATGCCGTCCAACGAACAAAAGGCCCCAGGCAGTGTTCGGCCCGTGGAAGCACTCATACGCTAGGTTCAACTCCCCGTTTGTTTGATTTCGGCGGGAGGACGGTGCAGTTCCACGAAGTGAATTGAAAGGCTTTGCTCCCCTGTGGCTTGGAGCCATGGCCGCAGCCTGGGAACAAAGAGATCTCGTACGATAGCATTCCACGAAGAACCCAGAGTGTTTGAGAGATCTCTCATAAAGCTGTCTGGGCCCAGAGCTTTTGTTTCTGTGAAGGCGTTACTCAGACAAGCCCCCCTCCCCCCATCTCTCCCCGTTCCTTGGGTTTCCCACTAATTGGGCTACACGTCGTTGGCAGATACTGTTACTCCAGCACCTCTCTTTCTTGTTGACTGGCTTGCGGGGGGGGCTCGCGCCATTGCTGTGCTCAGAGAAGGCGGCTGTCCTAACCAGAGGCAGGTGCCCGCGTGTGCCAGCTCGATTTGGGGCTGCAGCCCCGTGGAGCAGACAGGAGGGGCGGGCTTTGGGGAGCCTCACGCCTGCTCACTCCAGGGGAGAGAGGGGAGGGTCTGTCCACCGGCTCTGCTCCCCTGGGTCCAAGGGTCACCGCAGGGTATCAGCACCCGCAGGCAGAGCTCCAGGCTGCCCGCGCTTGGCGCTGAGAGACATCCGTGGCATCCCGCGCTTCTGCCTGGTCAGGGAAGCCCGAGCTGGCAGGTAGGAGGCACACAGCTTAAACGTGAGGCGTGACAAGGCCACGTGGGCATGGCCCAGAGAGCTGGCCCCCAAGCAGGCAGGTCTTGGGAGGTGCCTGACCGTCATCCCGTACGTGGCCCTGTCCCCGCCCCAGCCAGTCACGGGGATTCTGCTCCTGTTCCCCGTAACCGGGGCGGGAGGGGCCAAGAGGGGAATCCTGGGAAAGAGCCTCAGCTCTTAAAACAGCCCCCAGAAAGATCTAGCCTTCTTCTGCCTCCAGACACCGGTGTGTAAGGTGGGCTGCCGGGGGGGTGCCTGGGGCCGAGCACGGACACGGGGAGAGAGCCCTGGCCTTGGAGGAGCCCCGGCTGCCGAATCGACCTGCAGCCCCTTCCTTCCGCCGGCTTCACTGCCTGCCGAGTTCCAGCGCCCGTCCGGGGCCTGCCGGTCGTCTCCTGTGCCCGAGACGTTGCAGCTCAGGAGACGCAGAAGGGAGCAGACCCTCCTCCCCTGCCCCTGTGGCCACAGGCGATGCCCCACGGGGGGCCTGGGAGGGGCCGAGCTGCTGGGCCGCCTGGCCTGCGCGAGCCGTCTCTCCTTCACCCCTGCAGCACTCCGCTTTCCAACCTAGGACCGGGCGTTCATGCGCGTCCTGCAGGCCTGCACATGCGCTGGCTCCCGCCCCTGATGCTTAGACCAGCTGCTCGGAGCCGCCGGGCCGGCCGGAACCCTCCTTGGCTCTGCTCGGTCCTTCTCTTGCTTCCCCTGCCAGAGAAGGGATTCGATGTTTTCCATTTCCTCAAGTTCACCGACATTTGTTTGTCCTGAGGCCCGTTCACTTCCCTTCCTCGGAACTCTGGGACGTGCCTCGCCTGCCTCGCGTGCCTCGACCGCCTGGGGACCGGGGTAGACGTGGAGGCCACGTGGCTCCCGTGCAGGGACCGGGCTCCCCATGCACCTTGCTCAGAGGGCAGCGTGGGCCGATCCGGGCAGCTCAAGACACCCGCCTGGCCTTGGCTCCTTTCCAGAGGGAAGAGGGGCACACAGGCTTTGGGGACGGCTCTGGGTCCTGGAAGGATGGTCCAGCTTCCAAAAGAAGGGCGGGAGAAAGAACCCCGTGAAGGATGTGTGGCAGTGGAGGCCAGGGTCCTGGCGGGGCGCATGGCATGCGGGCGGCCCTTCTGCTCTGGGCCCGGCCCCACCTGCGCCCCTGCAGTGATGAGGGGGGTGTCCGGCCTTGCTGTGGGTCACTGTTTAGCACCCCCCGCCCCGGGCAGTGCTGCTCTTTGCCCTGCAACCCGAGGAGGTGTTGGTGGGACCTCGCCATCGGCCTGCGGTCAGTGGTGGGGCCGGGGACCACCCAGACCCCGCCAGGCGCCCACTGGTGCTCCTTGCCTCCTCTACCACGGCGGACCCTTGTGACGTCCTGGCGGGTGGGGGCCGCACGGCGTGCAGCCTTGGAACCCCTGGACTGGGTGGCAGTCCCTGTAAGCTTCGGGGGCCCGCCGGCCGCCTCGGAGACCGAGCTGGGTCAGGATGGGAGAGGTCGTCCTGTAAGCACAAAGGCCGGATGGACACACGGGGACACGGGGACAGCGTTCTCGGGGCCCAGGCAGGACACGGAAACATCTAAGCTCTCCTCCCCAGGATGCGGTTCACCGGGGCGTGCCAGGCAGCCTCGTGCATGCGCCTCTGGTGTGGGACAGAGAAGCGTGGCCTCTGGAGAGCCTGGCTGTCCACGTGGGGCGCCCCCCTCGTCAGGAACGGTCCTCGACATGTGCCAGATTACGAGAAGCACTGCTTTGTGGAGACCAGGACTGGATCTGATCCTTTCCGGGGGACAGAGGGGCCCAGGAGGAGGCTTGGCCCAGGAGGGGCGCCCCGTGCCAGCTCCGGAGATGATCGAGCACCACCCAGGGGCACACGTCTGTGGGGCACTGGGGTCTTCCTCACTCACAGGCTCACGAAGGAGACAGATCCTGTGCGACACGTGGGAGTCAGGATTTGAACCCGCAGCCGCCTGAAGCCAAAGCCCAGGGGGGCCTGGGGGGCTCAGTCGGTTACGTATCCCATTCTCGATCTCCGCTCAGGTCACGATCTCGCTTTGTGAGACGGAGCCTCGCGTGGGGCTCGGTGCTGACAGCTCGGAACCTGCTTGAGAGTCTCTCCCTCCCTCCCTGTCTGCCCCTCCCCTGCTCGTGCTCTCTGCCTCAAAATAAGTCAGCATTAAAAAACAAGATTGCTTTGGAACCAAAGCCCACCAGCTTCCTGTGGACAGTCCTCTCTGATGTGGAGGGTCGGACTTGAGAAGGGCTTTGGCGTGGGGGCAGTTGGCTGGCATTGCTGTCGGGACCCCAGACCACCTACGGGCCGATCGCTCCTTTTAAGGCCTGGAGGAAGCCGGCCCAGAGCAGCTGACTGGCGTGCCAAGGTCCCTCGCTGGTTGCCGGGACGGTCCCAGCCCCTCACCCGCGTTGCCGTCGCCCCAGGCTTCTCCGGTGTGGCGCGTGTCCCGGTTGGTGGTGTTTTGGGAACACACTCGGCTCTTTTCACTGATGGGGCGTCCTTTGCAAGAGGCCTCGTGTCGTGTCTTATCTGTGCAGAATTCGGAGCAGCCGCCGGGACCGCGTGGGTGACCAGCAGACGCGTTCTTGGGTGAGCTGTGTGCCTCGCGTACATCTGTGAGGCGTGCTGGGGGCAGAACCTGCGCCTTGCCCAGTGGCGCATGCGCGGTGGGGCTCAGCCAGGGCATCCCAGGTCCCCGAATGTCCTGGCTTTTGGCTCGGGCTGCCCGGGCCTCGTCTCGGAGGCCGCTGGCCCGCACAACCTCTGGGGCTCCACCCTCGCCTGCTGTCGACGTGTCCTGCCCTCGGAAGAAGCCCTGGGCCGCTGCCTGCCCGGAATCCTAATTGCGTCCCCACTTTGGCAGCCCGACGTGGGGAGTGTAGTCATTGTGGCTCCCGGCACCCTCTCTGCTGACCTACAAGTACCAGTTTGGAAGGGGAGATTTATGGATGGGCGTGAAATTGCCATCTTGAGAAGGCCCAGGCAGAGCTATAAATAGGGCGGCCTGTCCCCAGAGGGGAGAACCCTTTCGGGGTGAGGGTGTCGTGGGATCAGCGTGGTGCTTTAGGGCAGGACAGCACAGCGGTTGAACCAGGCCTGGCGGGGGCCCTTGCCTCCAGGCTGAAGTTACCCTCCCCCCCCCGCAGCCCCCCCCCAGCCAGATGTGCCGAGGAGCCCCCCAGGTTCTGATAAGCGGCCGCCTGCACGTTTTTGATGACTTTTCTCACCAAGTGGGATTAACCCAGGCCCCTGATTAATCCAGCCCTTTTCCTGTCAATGTCAATCCCTTTCGGCTCACCTCCAGACACCCCCTCCCTTTCCCAGGAAGAGAACTCTGTCTCCAGCTTCAGGTTCGCCCTGGGACAGTAGCTGACGGGGCTGGCCCCCTCCCACGACCAGGGCAAAAGATCCAAGGACAAGCCACGGTCGCAGGATCGGGGCTTTGGGACAGTTGTCTCAGAAATGCCACTCTGGCTCCGTGACTGGACAAGCCCACAGGCGAGGCTGCCACAGGATGTGCTTGGGGTCAGCGAACTGTGGCCCGCGGGCCAAATCTACCGGCTGCCTGTGTATGGCCCACGGGCTGAGGGTGGTTTTCCATTTTTAGCTGGTTGGTTAAAAGAAGGAGAAGGAGTCTGGCTGTTTTATGACACATAAAAATGACACGATATTCACATTTCAGGGCCTGTGTGTAAAGTTTCCGTGGAACACAGCCACACGCATTACTAATTATTATCTGTGGCTGTTCTCGCCCTCTAACCACAGAGCTGAGTAGCTGCACCAGAGACCCCGCAGCCCGTGATGCCAAAAATATTTACTGTGTCACAACCCTTAACAGAAAAAGTTCCTGATGCTTCTAGGTCATGGGACTGAACTCTTAAGGACCGTGGGCCCGTGAGCATCTACCGGGAGTCACGGTCATGCTCCCTGGAAGGAGTCCTGGGTACGTGACCACGCATCGTGTGCACGGCGTGAGGAGGGACGTGACCTGCCAGGAGGGCCAGCCGAGCACTTGTCCCCAATCCAGGGACATCAGTGGCTCTCAACCGAAGGCAGTTTGGCCCCCAGGGGACACGTGACAGTGTCTGGATATGCTGTGTTTTGCCGCCAGCGGGGGAGGCTGGCATCTAGTGGGTGGAGCCAGGAATAACGCTCAACAGCCGCGATGCGCAGGATGGCCCACGGCGGACCATCACCTGGCCCCAGATGTCAAGAGCATGAGGCTGAGAACCTGCTGTAAAGAAACGTGATTCCGGTCTGCGCGCGAGTCGTCCTGCCAGACCTGCATCCGCTGGACGGGGCAGGAAAATCGAGGGTGGGGTGGGTGGCCGGTCCCGCTGGGGGCCCCGCCGGGCCAGGGGCACGCAGGCTGGGGGCTGGCGGGCTGCACTCACGGGTGGTCTGCTTCGGCCCGGCGGACCCGAGCCTTTTGAGGTCCCTCTCTGGCTCCTGAGCGCCGGGCCCTGTGCTCGACCCTGAGGAGCAGGCTGAGGAGGAAAGCCGGCTCGTGCTTTTGGTTCGTTTTAATGCCAGTTGGGGGACAAAAATCACACCATCGAGACAAGGCCTTTTGTGGTTAATGGCCCCACGCCCGCCATTGTTTCCTACGGCCCCGGCCCCTCCGTCCTCCCAACGCTGAGGCCCGCACGGCGCCCTGGACGGCCCTGCCATCGGAGGGCCCATTCGTCCTTCAGGGTTTCTTTTCCAGTCACTCATTCTGCGATTCTTCCTGGGAAAGCCTCCTCCCCGCACCCCCCCCCCCCGCCCCTTCTCTTCCTCCCCCCCCCACTCTCCTCCCCCTTCCTCCCCCCCCCCCCCGCTCTCCTCCCCCTTCCTCCCTCCTCCCCCTTCCTTTGCCTTCTCCTCCCTCCTTCCCCCTCCCCCTCCCTCCCCTTCCCTCATTCCCTTCTTCCCTCTTCCCTCCCTCCTTCCTTCTCTTCCTCCTGCCCTCCCCCCCCCTTCCCTCTTTCTCCTTCCAGAATTGGTCTCAGCCTTCTGTGGACACTCACCACTTTTTTTCCAGCCTCTCAGATGGAGCCCCTTGGGGTGCAGTGCAGTGAGCCGCAGACTGAGCGCCTCAGAGGCAGGCCCCGCGCTCTGTGTCACTGCCCGGCCCTGGAGCCAGCCCAGGCCGATGTTCCACAGCCCTCTGATGGCTGAATGGGAGCCCGGAGCGATCTGACAGCATAATGGGCATGAGGTCGTGTGAAGGAGGCTGGCTGTGGACCCGGACCACCGCGAGCTCTAGTAACTGAGCAAGGTTCCTTGGCCGTGGACAGCAGCTGCGGGAGGGAGGGCAGGGCCGCGCTGGGCGGGCAGGGCCAGCTGCGGACGTTCGGAGCCCTCCTCTGGGTCACGCTGATGAATTTTCCAGAACTCAAATGAATCCAGAGCCGACTTGACAAACTCTGAATGGACAGAAAGAAGCATCGGTTGTGCAGAGACCAGGGGCCTCACTCAAGCCAAACTACATGATTCATTTTCAAGAAACTGGGTTTTGGCTGCCTTGCCAGTTCCCTCTGTTTGAAAGTTATTTCCATTAAAACATTCTGGAGGGTTGAGGATATTTTTCAGCGGACAGGGCTCATGCTGAGCTTTATGGCAGTTACTGTGTTTCTGAGCCACTGGTTTTAACGTGGAAACGACTACTTGTACGAAGCTGTGTGCCACGGGGCTCACGACTTGAGTCTGGGGGCCAGGGAGTCAGGCTGAGTCTCTCTCACCCAGCGCACGTGGAGGCCTCGGAGGCACAGATGGAAAATGGGAGGAGCCTTTGGGGCCAACCGGGCCTGCCCGGTCCGTGAACATACGTGAGAGGGACCTTGGAGCCAAAGCCCCGTGAACGGGGCCTCCTTCGTCGCTGTGGGGTGTGGCAAGCTCACGGGCCTCAGTTGCCCCTTCTGTACCGAGTGTCTGTTAGCTCAGTCTGTTACTCGTCGGATTCAGCCCACAGCTTCTTAGACGTACACATCCTGGGCTTTAGCAACTGGGCTCCACGGAACAGGCTGGCCAGGGGTGAAACCCGGGGCTCTGCATTTTAAACCCACGTCCTGGCTGCCCGCGGGCTGACCGCGGGCCCGTTGAGGTTTTCTGGGCGTGCAGAACTCCATTTGCTGGTGGAAACCCGTTCAGTCCGTGCTGTGCCTTTGGTGGCCACCAGCTGCCCGTGGTCACTGGGTGCTTGCCGTGTGGCGAGTGCGGGTGAGGGACGGAATCTTCATTTTTGCGTAGTTTTAATGAATTTTAAGTTGATAGTAAATTGTCAAGGTCATGAGCCTGGTCGGGATTTACACCCGGGATTTCGTTTGCCTGTCTCTCAAACCATTTAAAGATTCCCACTACGATGGTGGGGGGGGGGGAATATAGTTAGCTATTTCATGTTTGGGCATTCAGAGTGTCTCAGAGATTCTTTTTTCAGAGCTGGAAAAAAAAAAAAAAGTCCCCAGACCCCATACAAGGGAAGGGGATCGAAGTATCAGCCGGCCATCCGGTCTGCCTCTCGTAGTGTCTATGCACAAAGGAACTGTCACCTTTCCAGAAGCCTCCATGGTGTTTCCCAAGTGGCTATAGCAGCCACTACGTGGTCTCAGGCAGGCTGGCACCACCCAAGCTTACTCCTGTTTGCACCTGAATCAGACTCTGCCAGTTCAGGGGCCACCTGCCGGCAGCTCTGCAGGACCCCATCCATGTCCCTTCGTCACCCTCTGGCCCCGTGCAGTGGAATGTGCCCGTTGACATCCCCACACTCAGGCCACCGGGAACAGTCTGTCCCTGCAGGGGCCCAGGAGCCGTCTCAGCGCCTACAGACGCCCTCCCCATCCCGGCACAGCTGCTCAGTGCCCAGAGTGACAGAGACTTTCCTGCCCATTGACTCACGCAGCCTGGAGGGGACAGCAGACGGGTGCAGAGTCTTGCTGGAGCAGTCGGTCTCATCCCAAAGAGGAGGAGGGAAAGTAGGTCAGCCATTTGAATTAGGCAATGAGCTGACCCCACAGGCCCTCCTGCCCCCAAAGCTAATTTTTCTGGAAGAGACCCAACAGGCAGCCACTCAGATCCACAAGTCCGTGTGTGCTGGAACTTACGTAAAGTCGCACGTCCCTTCTGAGGGAGCAGCATGGCTTCCCTGACCCCGGCTCAGGTATAAAGGTGCAGAGACAACCAGCTCGAGTGCCCTAAGCCGTGACGGCGTCACGGGGGGTGAGTGATGGGAGACCGAGAGCCAGCCGTGGAGCTGGGAAGGCTGGTCCAAATCCCAGCTGGGACACATGATTTTTCTTTCTTTCTTTCTTTTTTAATTTTTTTCAATGTTTATTTATTTATTTTGAGAGAGAGAGAGAGAGAGTGAGAGAGAGAGAGAGAGGCAGAGTAGAGGAGAGGCAGAGAGAGGGAGACACGGAATCCGAAACAGGCTCCGGGCTCTGAGCTGTCAGCGCAGAGCCCGATGCGGGGCTCGAACCCATGAACCGTGAGATCATGACCTGAGCCGAAGTCGGACGCTTGACCGACTGAGCCACCCAGGCGCCCCCAGCCGGGACACTTGTGCCCCGCCGTGAAGCGGAGGTGACAGCGTCCACGTTCCAGGCTCCTTGCAAGAACACAACCGGGTTTTGCGTCTCAAGCACTTACGTGGTGCCGGGCGGAGGGCAGACGCGCAATTCCCGGCATCGTTTCTTGCGCTGTGCGGTCACCTTTGTATCTCGGAAGCAGCCTTTCGCCGTGAGAACACAGACCGAACCAGCAGCCTGGAGCCCGGGGCTCGCGGTGCTTGGCCCCACACGGTGCTGATCCGGGGTTTCGATGCTGTCGTCACCCCGGTGAGTGTCTGCGGAGTACAAAATCATGACGCGGTCGAGAGCGTTGTATCAGCCGTAAACAACGTGCAACCGGAAAGGGAAGATTTACAGTCGCTGGATGACCCGTCACTTCCTCCGGTGACGTTGACTTAAGATTGAGCTTCGGACAAGTGCAGCCCCTGCCCCCTCAAAAGACCGTCAACCCAACTGAACATCTGCTGTTGTTTTAATGTGTTTATAAAGTAAACAAAACAGGGGCGCCTGGGTAGCTCAGTGGGTTGAGTCTGACTCTTGACTGTGGCTCGGGTCACGATCTCCGTTCGTGGGATCAAGCCCTGTGTCGGGCTCTGTGCTGACGACGTGGAGCCTGCTTGGGATTCTCTCTTTCCCTCTCCCTCTCTCTCTCTGCACCCCCCCCCAAATAAATAAATAAACTTAAACAAAAGTGAACAAAACAAAACAGCATGCTTTGTATCCAGGATGCCCAGTTGCCGGTCTGAATAAAAGCCAATCGTTTGCGAACACGGCCCCAGACCCCACAGGGAGAGGTGACAGTGAGCCTCACTGTCCCTGGTGCCTCAGTCAAGCACTGTGACAAGGGACCCACGTCTCTGGGTGTTTGCTGAGGGCCTGAGGTGATGTCATTGACACTTAGCCCGGCTTTGAAGTTCTACGGTTTGATGCCGATAAGGGCCTGTTGGTCGACACGCCCTGAATTCCCGCAGGTGACCACGCAGGAGGGGCTGGGCACGTAGGAGGGATTCACGCCCAACGAAAGTATCGCTGAGCATAAGCTGAGTTTTGAGAGGCTCTCAGACAAGAAAACCCTGGGGAAGGGTCCCTGCGGCTCTCAGACGCACGCGGAATGCAAGGAAAGGGGTTTTCCCCAAATATCCACCCAGCACTGTTGCCCTCCTCCTCTGGCACATCTGGAATAGCTCCTTTTCCACGGGACCGTCCTTCAAATATCTGAAGACAGCTGTTTAGAAAAGACAGCTTCTTAGGAAAGCAGATGGCTGCCCCACAGGAAATCTGGGCTTTTAAAATGGATAAGGGGAAGATTCTGGCTCCCATCCCCCCACGAGGGCTGGCTATCTCACTGAAACCTTCTGGGGAAAGATTGCGGCCCGCTTCCGGGCCTCCAGGAAGTAGGCCAAGGTCAGGTACCTGCTTACGGGCACCGCTAAGTGTTTAATGACGGACTCTTTACAGAGAAAGGCCCAGATTCACGGTGTCTGCCAATTTCCGTGGTGTAAATGCTCCCACCGTGGCCGATTTTAAGAAGCACATTTCAAGAAGCCAGCTGTTGTGAGTCTGGACACGCCAGCACCGGCCCAACGCTGAACCTCTCGTAGCATCTGGCCAGTGAGCAGACCTTGAGACGAACAGGGTCCACACTGGATCTTCCAGAGTCTGTAGAGGTAACAGAGAGGGGCCGACTGTGACAATGGGGGGCTCCTACCAGCTCTGAAATCATGCCCAGTGCCCAGCCCCCCGAGTGTCTGAGGCTCGCGCGCCACTGGGCCCCTCCCTGTTTGGCTCCCCCCGTGCCAGCCAAAGACTGATCGATATTAGCAAACGTGGGCCGAGGGCCTTCTGTGTGCCAGACCACGAGGGGGTTTGTTATCCCGCCAGATCCCCGTGATTGGTCGGTCCTAGGAGTGTCCCTGTTCTACAGACGAGACACAGGAAAGTCAAGTATCTTGGCCAAGGTGTGCGATCACTTGTGTTCCCGTGCGTCTCGCTCCCCAGTCAGGGAAGGGGGTCAGCGTGGGTGCGTGGGGTCAGTGCAGTGAGACGGCACGGTGGAGGGGTGGCGGCCGTGGGTGCCCGCAGCGGAATGGCCGGGGCGGGGACAGAGACCCAAGGTCGCCCCCCGACTTACCCTCTCCTCTCCCCCCTCCCTCCCTCCCCCCTCCACCCCCCCACCCCCTGCACAAAATTCACAGCTGCCCTGCGTGGAGTGCCAGGGGCAGGGGTGGGGGGGGGGCGGGCGGGCTACAGTTGAGATGTCAGGAGGGGAAAGTCTGCAACCGGGGTTCTGCTGGTTCCCATTAAGACAAATCTCCTTGTTGACAAAAATAAAGGGGCCCGAATCGACGCCAGCATTTGCCCTCGGCTGGTTGCTTTTATTCTCCTGCAAGGAGCTGGATCCCGGCTCCCAGCCCTCGGGCTTCAAAGGGGGAAATTCCTAAGCGGGTAGGGGCTTTGGCGAGGTGCCCTGGTGCCCCCCGGGGGGGAGCCGCTGGAGATGCCAGGCCCAGGGTCTCATTAGCGTCTCACACATTCTGTCTCATTTTCCTTGGCACAGAGTCTGGACTTCTCCGTAGCTGAGAGGTGGGACGTGAATGCCCAGTGGACGGTCGTGGCCACAGCTCGGGCTGCGGAGCCAGCGTTTTCTGGGCTCGGGCAGGTTGGCAAGATGGAGGTGCCACCTCTGAGTGTGGAGCTCACGGTGCCGGGCCCGTGGGGGGTGGGCCCCCGTATCCCTGGGTTGTGGCCGAGCCCTCAGCCTCTGCCTCCAGCGGCACGCGGCCTCCCCCTTTCTCCTAGTGTCTCTCCTCCACATGTCTCTTATGAAGACACTTGTCAGGGATGTAGGGCCACCCCTGCCTCTCCGAGCCCGCCCTCTTCTCCCCCCAGGCTGGTGCTTATCCCCAGCCCATTTAGGGGAGCTCGGGCCCAGTGCCCTCTCCTGCACCCACCCCACTGGCCAAGTGAGGGGAAAGATGCCCCAGGAGTCACTGGGCCACGTCAGCTAAGGGGCCTGGGCACAAGCCACACCTGCCACCTGGTACGTCCCCCTCCCCAGACCCTCTCCAGGTGCCCCATGCTCTGGGCCTGTCCACCTGGCCTGGAGGCCTCAGGTATATTAGTGTCCTTGCTGTCATAACAAATAACACCGGGTGCCTTGAGACACACAGATTCAATTTCTCCCCGTCTCGGAGGCCAAAACCCGAGATCGAGGTGTCCGAAGGGCGGCGCTCCTGGCCGAGGCTGCAGGGGAGGGGCCTTCCTAGTCTCTCCCGGCTTCTGGTGGCCCCAGATGTTCTCTGACTCGTGGCAGAGTTACTGCAGTCTGCCTGAACCGTCCTATCGCCCTGCCTTCTGTTTGTCTGTCTTTAATCCCCTCTGTCTTCCTCTTCCAAGGACACTTGCTGTGGCATTTAGGGCCCAGCTGGCCAAACCAAGATGATCTCCTTATCTCAGGGCCCTTAGCTTAAGCACATCTGCACAGACCCTTTTCCCAAATAAGGTCACATCGTAGGTTCTGGGGATTAGGGCTTGGAATTGTCTCTGGGAACCGCTGTCAGCCTCCCACGGCCAGACCTACCCAGGATGCCCCTGTTAGCTCTGCACCCACTCCTCCTGTGAGCTCCTGCCCCGTCCCCACCCCCCGCCCTCCGCCCCCTGCCCTGAGTGTCAGAGCGGATCTGATCTGTACCGTTTCTGCCGGAAGGCCCCACGGGCAGAGTGAGCAGCCTGGGGGTGCGGGGGGAAGGCTTGGGATAGGACCCCGGCTTCTCCACTTAAGAACCTGACGGCTCTGGGGCCCATCTCCCCGTGCTCCGGACTTGAATTCTGACCTGCACATTAGGGATGCTCTTTGTATCAGGAGGATTAAAGACGGTCAGCCCCGGTCAGTTCTTGCCACAGCGCCACCCCCGCCCCCCGACTCACATACCCGTACCCCCAAGTCACGTGCATACTCGCCCCGGCTCGGCTCGCGGACTGTGCTCAAGGGTTCTGGGGGGCAAATGAGTTTGATTTCTGGGTTTGGGAGACTCATTTAAATTTCTCTATCCCCTCTTATTTCCTCTTATGGAAGAAAATTTAATCTGGGAGCTATTTCCATTGAAAACATTGGTTTAATGCTAAAAATGAAAACAAATAAAGCTAGGCCCTCCTGGAAAAAACAACAGTCCCGGGCAGGGTTTGGCACACCCGGGCAATGTGCCGTCGCACGCATGGCTCCACTGAGCTCCCTCGTCCCTTTGCCAGCTTGAGTCCTGCCGATGGGGACGTCACCTGCTCTCAGGACACGGGAGTGCTGGGGTTTTCTGCACCTGAGCTGGATGGCCAGCAGGTGCCGCTGACCCCTTGTTCCAGACCGTGGCTGGCTGCCGTGTCTTCTCGGCCTCCCCGGTGGGGATGACGTGACAACTCCGGGGCTCTGGTGGGTCGGTTGTGGCCCTTGGAAATGGGACCTTGTTTAAAAGGACGAGGGGCTGAGGTCCGAGTCAGCCCCGCACACCCAGAAGGCCCTCTTCCACCGGCTTCATGGACACTTCCACCTTTGCCTCCCAAAGTGGGGGCCGTGGGCTGGGGAAGATCCAGTTAGGTCCCACGTGGGGTGCCATCACACGCACCCCAGAACCGCCATCTGAATCCGGGGGACGGCCCGCCGACCACCGGCAGCTCTCTCCAGCCGCACACACGGTTCTTTGCAAGAGGCAGCCGTAGAGAGCTGTCCAGCTGACATTTCCCCCGGGTTGCAAACTCAGCCTTGCTCTAGAAAACACTCCCTGGGAGGGCGGCGAGCCCAGCTCGTCACAGGCTGGAAGGTGCGTCCCTGCGTCGCGCTGTCTGGATAATCGCCAACGCTCTCTCCACGTTTAGAGTCTTACTGGGGGTCCGTCATGGACCGTTTTGCCTGGAATTCCTGTTATTTTGCAGAGTTCACTTGGCCCCTGAGAGGAACATCGAGGTGCAGTAACACCAGGCCCTCGTGGGCTTGGGGGGAACAAAGCGCCGTCCCGGCCGATTGAGCCACCAGGGTGCCGCTGGTCCCGGGCACGCCGCCGTGCCTTGTGCTCCGCCGGGTTCGCTGCCCGCTTCCTGCGCTCCCCGGGGCGGCCCCCTGGCCGTGGAGAACCTGCTTCCTGGCCTTCCGCTGGTGCCCTGCAGCCCCGACGCAGATCTCCAGCCTCCTGCAGGCTTGTCTGGTCTGGAGGATGACGGCCCGTGACTGCGGACTGGTTTGCCCCTGTAGGGTGGTGGTCCCGGCACCCTTGGGTCCTGGGTGTGAGCTCCGGGAGGAAATGGCTGCCAGAGATTGCGGGACTCGGGGTTGGCTGGGGCTGGCGGGTGTGGGAAGGGACCTTCTCTTGTCAGAGCGGTGGAAGGTTCCATGTGGGTGGAGGAGAGCCTCCTGGGGGACCCCACGGAACGTGAGGTGGAATCAGGGTGGCCCCGGGGTTCCGCGTGAGAATGAGGACCAGAGGGCTAGATCCCGATTCCCCGGCTCTTTGCGGCACAGCCTCTATGCACTGTCTGGTCCACTCAGCAAATCAGATGGTGGGCCGGGCCCGGGGTGCCAAGGTCAAGCCCCACAGCCGCCCTGCCGGAGCTGGAGGGACGTCTGCACACGGCCACACGGCCTTCCAGGCCCGGCTCCCACCCACAATGCTCAGGTGTACCTGCTCGCCCGCAGGCTGTTCACAAAGATTGAGACGTGTTCCTCTGCACCCCCTGGGCACCTCGGGCCGGGGCTCCTGAAGCAGGCAGGGGCACTCGTCCACAGAAAGGGTGGGGAGGGAGAAACGAGGACCCGGGAAGGACTCGGGAGCCTTCATAGGAGGCGGCCGGGTCTCAGCCTGTGTGCTGCCCCCCTTCCCCCCAGCGTGGTCGGCGTCACAGACGTTCAGCTCTATATGCACCAGGGGAGCGAGATTCCGGAGGGCTGGCCCAGCAGTCAGGGTGAGATGCCATCAGAGGCCCCTCCTGCTGGACGTGGTCCCACCCCCACCCCCACGGGCGTTAGAATGCCCTTATTGTTCTGGAAAACACAGTGCCCTGGATTTCTCCAAAAGGCCCACAGACTGGGATTGCCAAGGTATTGTGTGCTGAATTGCGCCCCCTCGTTCCCCTGTGGAAGCCCTAACCCCGCCCCCGGAATTGACTGTGGTGACAGGTCCTTTCAAGAGGAGACTAAGGTTAAAAAGAAAGTCATTTTCGTTGTAGGGTAAACTCATCCAATATGACTGGCTGTCCTTCTAGGAAGAGATTAGGGGCGCAGACACGCAAAGAGGGCAGATGGGGACCAGGGAGGCAGAGAAGGCCCCAGAAGCGCCAGGACACCTGAATGTGGGGCCCCAGCAGACTGCTGCCCTGGGGAGCCCAGCTTTGGCCTGTTGTTGGGCCCACCCGGTCCTGTCTCTGCCCTCTTCCGCCAAGTCCGAGTTGAACGAGGAGCATGATGGAAACAGGATGACGAAGGACATGCTGTGCCCTTGGCCTTTAAAGCAGTGAGTTTTGGGGTTCCTGGGGGGCTCCGGGCTCCTGCGGGGCTCTGTTGGTTAAGCGTCTGGCTTCGGCTCAGGTCATGATCTCGCGGTTCGTGGGTTCGAGCCCCACGTTGGGCTCTGTGCTGATGGCTCAGCTTTGGATTCTGTGTCTCCCTCTCTCTCTGCCTCTCTCCTGCTCACGCTCTGTCTCTCTCTGTCTCAAAAATAAGTAAACATTAAAAAAATAATAAGTAATGATTTTTGCTAATAATTGTTCAGAAGTTACCCTGGGATTAATAGCACTTGGTCCCCAGGGTGGAAGGAGAGCCCTGCGGTGTGCTGAGCCTCACAGCTGCACAGGGCAGGGGTGGGGGTCCCCAGAGCCGGCAGGGCCACCCCTCTGCAGACAGCCTCCCCCAGGGTCACACCCAGTGAGGCACCTGGTGAGGCAGGAGGGTCTCTGCTCAGGTCTGGCTCATCCACACCCTGCTGTTGGAACTCTTCCCTCAGAGGGAGGGTCCTTGCTCTGCTGACTGGGGGTTTGGGAGGAAGACAGGCCAGCTGTGGGGGGTGTGTGGGAGGGGGTTGGGCTGGGGGACGGGGAGCAGAGAGGGAGGGGCGCTGGCATCTCCGAGGCCTTCCTGGCTCACCTTCTTTTTTCATTTTTATTTTTATTTTTTTTAAAAATGTTTTTAATGTTTATTTATTTGGGGGACGTGCACACACACACACACACACACACACACACACACACACACGAGTACAAGTGGGGAGGGGCAAAGAGAGAGGGAGACACAGAATCAGAAGCAGGCTCCAGGCTCTGAGCTGTCAGCACAGAGACCGACGCGGGGCTCAAACTCACGGACCGTGAGATCATGACGTGAGCCGAAGTCGGTCCTTTAACCGACTGAGCTCCCCCCGCCCCCGCCCACTGGCGCCCCATCACCTGCTCATCTATGTTCTACTGGGTCCGTGGATGTGGGGTCCCTCTTCCCTGCTTCTCAGATAACAAAACCGAGGAGCAGAGGGGAGAATTCACCTGTGGCTGCCGCCGGGGCCCTAGCTGAGTCGGCCGCTCCCATCCCAGGACACCACCTGCAGGTGTGGGATGCGGGGTAGGAGCGTCATCCCTGGGTGGCCAGAGGGAACCCAGCCCCAGGCTGTGGACAGGTGTGGGGGCCACTCACTCTGCTGGGCCGCAGCCCCCCAGACGCCTTGGGCCCACCTGGGTGCCCCAGCGGACCGTGAACTCTCGGAGGGCAAGCAGACACCCGGGTCCCTCCCGCCTGTCCGTGGGGCCATGAGCTTCCACCCGCAGCGGGGAAAGGAGGGCGGGAACCTGGCTGCCTTGGAACGCTTCTCGGGAACGGGCCGGCCCTTTCCCAGCCAGGCAATGACTCTGGGAGGCTGAGTGGCCCCTTAAGATGGGAGGCTGGCAGCTGCAACAGCCCAGGGGAGGGCGATACCTGGTGCTCGTGTGGACGCTCTGTGGAGAACCACAACTCCGCTACATAGATAGTCAATAGAAGAACTTACGGCAGCAAGGGGCACGTTGGGTGGTCAGATCGCAGGTGCAGAGCTCGGGGCACATCTGGCCTGTCCCGTTCTTCACCGGGCACCGCGGGAAGTATACTGCGACCGTGGCCGGGGTGCACAGAGCCCCGGATCTTGGTGAGTCCCTCCCATGGCCAAGTGCCACGACTGGAGGTACAGGCACCGGGATGGGCCAGACTGGAACCTGGCATGAATTACAGAAGATGTGGGCTGACAGGCGGCCACTCCCCACACAGGTGATGACCGAGTCTCTGTGCAGCTGTCAGGCCCATGCCAAAGGGACCCGGGTGTCTTGCTCACTGCAGACTCTCTAGGGCCCAGAGCAAATTAAACAGTTCTCAAAGGCCGTCTGTTTTAATCAGTTGCGGGAGGGTCCGGGGGATGCTGGGCTTGGGGTCAACCACCACCAGTCACTGTTGCGTGAACCCGGGCGAGGTGATCAGCCTGTTTCGCACCCAAAAGGGACATCTGGGTGCAAACTCTGGCTGCGGCACACATGAGCTGGTACTTTGGGTAAGTCCCCGCACCCTGTTGGGTCCCCTGTGGGGTGGCTGACCTTTTCACTGTGCTCACTGGAATTGAAATGGTGACTCAGACAGTCAAGTTGTTCTAAGTCCTGGTCTGGCAGGTCAGGCCGCTCAGTTTAGGGACTTTTCTCTGCATTTCCTGGCGGCATGGAAACTGGCCTCCCCACCCAGCTCCGGGCTTGGATGGAATGGAGACGCACCTTCATCAGCTTGGCCAAGACCTCACACCCCTTGCTCTCCAGGGATAGGATGACATCTGTCCTGTCTGCTCAGGGCCGCGAGGGGCAAGCTTTCTGCGCATCACTGAGAGGGACTCCGGGTGGCTGCCTGATGGAGGGGCACGTGACTGTCCGAGAAGTGCCATATGTCCTTGGGAAAAGCTAGAACCCCGAAAGTTTTGTACTATTTCCTGGTAGCCAGGCCACTGACCTGTGTCAGCACCCCAAGTCATGGAGAGAGGCCGGCCTTCCCACTGGTGGGGGGCACTCTCGGGCCCGACAGGGCTGGGGCTGGGGGCTCAGAAGTGTCAGGTAGAATCTCATTAAGGTGCATACAAGTAAAGGACCAGCTCTAGCTTACACACACACACACACACACACACACGCGCGCGCCCCTCATGCATAAACACGAGCATGCACACCACTCACACACACAATTCCGATCATACATACGACTTACACAGAAAAAAACAACAACAAAGAAATATAAAAACCGGAAAGAACAATTTGCTTTACTTAATGCCCCCCAAACATCTCCCCTCTGTCGGTGCGGCCCTCCCCGCGCATTAGTGGCACCAGGAAGGGCACGTGCGGCAGATACGGAGCCGAGCTGCTCGGCGGCCAGCCGCCACCTGCCACCCACGCCAGAAGCCGCACGTGGCCGTCCGTCCCAGCAAAGCTAAGTACGCCCCACCCCCACCCCAAGTCCCCGTTTCTGGAATGGTGGGCAGGAAAGGGCGTTTGGGGAATCTCGCACCAGTCTGGAGATGTAACAGGGAGCGGCCCCGGCCCTGGCCCAGCACCCCTGGGGGAACTGTGTGCTCTAGGGGGTCCAGATTGGACGGCTCAGGAATGTTGAGCCCCTGAAAACGCCTTCGCCCCTTCTCTTTGTAAGAAGGGCCCTGCAGTTGTCCCAGACGGGAGGCTTTCTGGGCTGAGGAGCCTGGTAGAAGGGGCAGCCTGCCGTCCAGTCCAGCGGGCCCTCCCCAAGGCTTAAAGAAGTGAAGGCGGGCGCCCGGCGGGAGTCCCCAGGGCAGTGGGTCCCGACCCCTCACCCCTTTGCCCGCTGTCACCTCCCCGAGGGGCACCTTCCCTCTGATTTCCTTTTGTTGCAGAGGGGTCACGGGGGAGGGGGGAGGGCGCGGGAGGGAGCGAGGAGGGGCGTGGTGGTGGTGGTGGCGGCGGTGGGTTGCCGGCCGACCTCGCCTGATTAAGATCCCAGATGTGCAACCTCCAGGCTCCTTCTGGGACCCTTGGGAGGTCAGACCCTAACTTGGGCTCCCACGCCCAATCCTCAGTGAGGGGGAAGGTGGAGGGCGGGTCCTCCGGGCGGGTTGACAAGTCGGCCTCAGTCTTGGGCGCCCCGATCTGGCTGAATTGGAAGTTCAGTCTCCACCCAGAAGAGGAGCTCGGAGCTCGTCCACGTAAAAGAAAAAGTTGGGCTGAGCGGCAACTTTTTGTTTTTTTTTTTTTCCCAGCCCAGAGTGAGCAAACCCGGGGCCCCTCCACGCTGGCTCCCCGGGTGGGCCAGGTGCGGGCACCTGGGCGGGGAGAGCGGGGGGCCCGGGGGAGCGGCGCGGGGCTCGTCCGCGCGCGCTCGCCGAGGGCCGGCCGCCGCCCCCGCCCCGCGCCCGCGCCCGCCCCGGGCCCGCCCCTTCCTCGCCGCGACTCGCCCGCCGGCCCCGCCCCCTCGCCCGCGGCGCCCAGTGGGAGGCGGGGGCCGGCCCGGCCGAGCGCGGCGCCGGGCTCTGATTTGCTGCGGGCGCGGGGGATCGACAGCCGCGGCGGGTGCCTTCCAGGGGGGAGGGAGGGAGGACTAGGGGGGAAAAGAGCACGGCGCCCAAGGCGAGGTCGGCACTCTCCGTCCCCGCGGCTGGCGCAGGACCTCGCTCGAGCGGAGCGCGCACGGGGAGCGGGTCGCGGGGCGGCGGCGGCGAGGAGGCGGCGAGAAGGAGTCGGAGGGGGCGAGGAGGCGAGGGCGGCGAGCCGAGCGGGGTCCCGGCCGCCCCGCGGGCCAAGGTCGACCCCCCGCGCGTGGGCGAGCGCGCCAGCCGGCCCCGGCGCGAGGGCCACCGCCACAAAGAGAACGCCGGCGGCTGCTCCCCATGACTTCCTAGAGCGCGCGGTCCCCGCCGAGTCCGCTCCCTCCCGGGCCGCGCCCCGCGCCCCCGTGCGTCCCCGCGCGCCCCGACCCGCGCCCCGCCGGCATGGACGTCCACACCCGCTGGAAAGCGCGCAGCCCGCCGCGCCCGGGCGCCCCGCTGCTGTCCCCACCGCTGCTGCTGCTGCTGCTGCTGTGGGCGCCGCCTCTGAGCCGCGCAGGTAAGGCGCTGGGGCGCGGGGGCGGCTGTCATCCCCGGCCCCCGCCAGCCTCCGGGGCGCTCTCCCCCTTCCCCCCCCCCCTCCCCCCGCCACCGCCACCCGCGAGCTCGGGGAACGCGCGGGCCGCCTCTCCGAATGCCAGCCTTGGGGCCCGGGGAGGGAGACGCGCCAGCGCGGTACCCCTGCGCGCCAGAGGGCCGGCCGGGTGGGGCCGCGGCGCGCGCGGAGGAAGGGCCTGGCGCTGGATCCGCGAGAGGGTCTGTCCCCGAGGCCGGCAAACTTTGTCCCGAAACTTAGTATCTCCGTCCCACATCACTCGCGCCGGCAGAACTTCCTCTCCCGAAAACTGGAAAGGGTCGCCCCCTAGAGTCGCAGCCCGTCAATTCCGGCCGGGCTCCTGGGGCGGGGTGGGGGGGAGACACTGGCCCCCGGCCTGGGAATCCCAGAAGCCGAAGCCCCTCCAGCCCTGCTCCGAATCCCCCCCCCCCCCCCCTGACCCCGCGGAGGCAGTTGTTCTTGGGTTTGCCTCCCAGAGATGGGGTTTGCGGGGCAGAGCTGGGAGGTGGTGGTGGTGTCTGGGCAGAGAGGCTCAGATGGTCCACAGATGGGGCCCTTGCCTGCCAGAGGTCTGACTTGGAAGGAGCCCACTCCCCTGGGTGCCTGCCTGGACTCTTGTAGCTCTGACTCCCTCCCACTCAGCTTCCTGATGGGACCGTGGCTTCTAAGCATCACCTTGGTGGTTCCCTGTGGGATGGGTCTTTGCACAGCCTCAGACATCGGAGGTCTCAGAATGTCCCAAGTCCCCACTAACAAGCCTGGAGACGAGGCTCAGAGTTGCTGGTGCGAGGTCAGGGGATTTGGGGGGCACAGCTGGCCAGCCGCTCCACCGCCAGCCCCCTTGTCCCCGCCACTTTGTGATTTGAAGCCATGTGGGAAGAATCACTTTCCACGCTACACTTCCCGATTGAGATACCCTTTCCCTTTTTCCTGGCGCGATGGGTGTGTGGTGGGCCAAAGAGAACGAGCAGGAGTCAGGGTGTCCAGCCAGCACGACTGGGAGCCGAGGGGTGCCTAGCCCAGCTCTGGGGACTTGCTCTCTCATCCCTGGGCTGCCACCAACGTGCCCAAGGTCCTGGGCTAAATGACTCCCCCCCACCCCCACCCCCCCGGGGATCAGTTGAAGGCGGGGTCGGGGGGGACAACTGTGGCCTCCGGGAAAGTGATCTGGAGTCGGTGGGGGCCCCATGGTGGCCGGGGGCCTTAGCCCCGTCCTGCTCCTCAGATGGGCTTTCCCCAGGAACACAGGACGGAACCCTTCAGGGGAGTCGTCACCCCCAAAAGCCGGGGCCGGGTGCAGGCTGGGGATCACGCCTTTGGCAGTTTTGCAGTGGGCCCCCAGCTCCATTCCCGGGCTCTGTCTGCGCCTGCAGTCCCTGCCCCCTCTCCGACCCCCTCTTTCCCGAGGGCGGCCCCTTGGAAGCAGAAACGTGGCAGAGGGGATGGGGCAGCAGCCTGGCCCCTGGCCCGGGAGTTGCTCATTTGGCTTTTGGTCAGAAAGACCGTTAGAAGCGTGTGAAGAAGCCGCTTTCCCGAGCGGGTTTCCCAGACCCGTCCCACCTCCCAGGGCGGGACCCGTCTCGAAGTCATGGGCAGTGCGTGGCCAAGGAGGGCGGCTGTCCACCGCAGATGCGGGCAGGCGGGAGCGGTCCTCCCAGGCGCCTGTCCTTTTCTCCGTTGTGGGATGAGCCAGATGTTTTCCGAGCTTTCTCTGAACATGGCTCTGTTTCCTACCTTCTCCTTGGCCAAGTGTGTGAAGGAATGAAAAGTTAAGATTGCATTTGGGGCCCTTTAACATTGTAACGGGTGGAGGGGAGTATGTGAAATGAAACGTGACCCCAATATTTGGAAATTGAGGTCATCTCCTCGGCCCGTCATTGGTTGAGTCCAGTCACGTGCCTGCTTCTTGCAATAATTTTGTGGGAAGAGTCGTCCAAGCTTTGTGGGACTTGACAGATACGAAACGGTTAAATTTCCTCTGACTCAATCAAGTTGGCTGGAAAGACATCCTTTTCCATCCTTCCCCCTTTCCCTCCTCCCCAGAAGAGAGCAGTCAGTGGGAGGAGTTCAGAGGCCAGGCTGGCTCCCTGGAGCCCTGTCCCTCATCTGGTCCAGATCTCAGTGGCTGGAGGGGCCGGAGCTGTGGTCACTGCCCAGTGGCTTTGACCACCCAGCGGGGGCCCCAGGCAGGAGTTTCTTCGGGTGCAGGGCACGAAGTCCCTTCTCCTGTGATGTTGCTCCAGGGCTGTTCCTGGGGTGCCGGCCAGAGCCTGCCCCGTTACCCCACCCTTCAGATATTTCTGGACAAGCACCGCGGCCACGCCCTAGCCCAGCACAGCTGATGCCCGCCTGCCCCGCCCCTGCCTTCTGGCCGTCTGGCCCTGCCTCCTCCCTGGATCACAGACACTGTTGGCTGGAGCTGAGGGGGTGGGGAGCAGACTGTCCCCCCCTCCTCCCCCCCCACTTAATAACAGAACAGTTAGAGGGCAGACTAGCGATGATCACCTACACCCTGAGGCACCCTGGGTTTGCATTTAAGGAGCAAAGCAAGGTCCCCCCCCCCCCCCCAGTCCAGACCGCTGCATGTGTTAATTGCACATCACAACGGATGTGCTGGCATCTGCCTGGCCCTGTGCCCGCATCATGTCACCGGACCCTCCCACAGGCCTGCAAGGTGCGGGAGCCCATGTTCTGGGTCTGTGTGACCTCTTCATCTGGGTGCTGAGTGAGGGTCTCCTTTCTGCTTAGCATGGCCACGCCTTGGCGCCTTTGACTTAAGGGGGGAGGGGGGGATACCTTTTCACTTCACATCCATTTATCAGCCCTCCCTGGGGGACGCCTGGTGCCCAGAGCAGCAGATGCAGGGGAAGGGGGCGGTCCTGCCACATGTGCGCCCCCCCTTCACCCTGGGGCGAAGGATGAGTTGCCTTTGGCCAACAGTGTTTAGGTCCCAACTTCCTCCATCCCTTATCCCTCCCTCCCTCCCTCCCTCCCTCCCTCCCTCCCTCCCTCCTTTTTCACTGGAATGCCTTCAAGAGGAACCAGATTGAAAGCAGTCTGCACTGTCCTGTTCCTTCTCTTTAGTTGGCCTTTCACTCATCTGCATGACCTACCTGGACCCGGAAGGCCTTTGCACCCTGGCCTGGAGGGTTATGGGAGGACGGAGGTGAGCGGGGGCGGGCTCCTCGGTGCAGGAGCCCCAGGTCCTCTGAGCAGCATGTGTGTTTGTTTCACTGTTCATTTTGGTGCCAAGTGTCACTTTAAATCATCTGGGAGGGTTGGCCCCATTGGGGAGATCTGGGGAAACTTCCTGGAGGAGGTGACACCAAACTTGGCCTTTTCCTTCTTCTTCTTCCCCTCCCTTAGCAGGTGCCTTCATCCACCTCTGGCTTTACTCCTGTCCGCCCCTCCTTCTTGGCAGGACATCCCAAACTCTGCTCTGGGGCTGCTTCCCTTGGCTGGAAAGCCCCTCATTAGCTTGGTTGGCAGGGCGCCCCCAGCACCGCTTGTCCAGGGAGGCTGTGCCAGCAGAAGTGGCTGCAGTGACAAAAGAGGGGGTCTCTTGGGGGACGAGTGGAGACCTGGGGGGCTGCCCTAACCCTCTCTGCCCGTGCGTGGGGACCCATGTGCCAACTGACAGTCTCGGCTCGGGTGGGGCGCCTCTGGCCACGACTTTGGGTTCCTGTGCTGGGGATGGGCAGT
The DNA here is from genome assembly GCF_018350215.1 of Panthera leo. Taxonomy (NCBI): domain Eukaryota; kingdom Metazoa; phylum Chordata; class Mammalia; order Carnivora; family Felidae; genus Panthera; species Panthera leo. Next base: position 90,963,198 of record NC_056691.1, on the reverse strand, counting down.
TAGACGTGAGGGGAGATGAGCCCCAGGAGCAGTGTGGGCGGCTGGGAGGTCAGTGCCAACTGAGCGTTTGCCTCAGCTTTCCCCTCCGGAAAGTGGGGAGAATTGCTTTGACAGTTGCTCGTGTGGAATGTGCCTGATGCACAGTGAGCCCCCGAGTTACGTAGGACGTTATTCCGCGAGCTCTTCTGGGTGGTATTTCTGCAGAAGGGACAGAGCACAGTTGCCACGATGGGCTTTAAATGTGACTGTTCCCGAAGAAGCGCAGCGGAAGGAGGCTCGGTCATCCCGCTGAGTCAGGGTGGGACCCCGTCTGCGTGGTGGGGACGCTTTCCCACCCGCGTCACCTCCTGGGCTCATGTGGCCAGGCCACGTGTGGCAACATGTGTGGAAATGTGCTACGAGCCCCTTTGAGGGCGGTACACCCGTGTGGGTGTCTGTGTGTGCGTGTGGGAGCAGGTGCGTGTGTGTGATGTGCCCACGCGCGGGGACCCACGTGTCCGTGCGAGTGTCCGTGCGCCTGCACGTGCCTGTGTTTGCGTGGTTTCCCGAGGCTGTCCTGTGTGCCGGGCCTGGTGTGTGTGGGGAGCCGGGGGCCAGGTGACATTTCTCTCCTTGCCATGAGCCACGCCCGCCTGATGGGCGGTGCTGAGATGAACCGTGGCCGTGGAGCCCGAGGGGGGGGCGTTCGAGGGGGGGGGGGGACGCCGGGGCTGCGGGTCCTGCGGCGGGGCCAGCGGGGTCCTGCTGGGCCTGATCATTTGATGACATGTTTTTCCTCACAGGGGGGCAGTGTGACACCAGGGTTTCTCTTTTCCTCCTTATTTTTGTTCCCCCGGATGAGCCACTCCTCCGTTGTCCGCACTTTCTGGCCTGGCTCGGAGGGAGGGGAGCCTGAGGTCCTGAAGGTGGAGCCTGCTTTGGCCCTTCTCATGGGCAGATGTGCCCTTGCTGCGGGCACAGCGTGAGGACTGGGGTGTGGGTGATGCTCGGGGCGGGCGGCTGGAGCCGGCCAGCCTGGGTTTGCTTCCCCGCAGCTCCCCTCCTACCAACCGTGCATTTAGCCTCCCTGTGCCTCGGTTTCCCTTTTTTTTTTTTTTTTTTTTTAGAAGGGGGTGATGATCACGTGTCCTGCAGGAGTTTTGGTGAGGGCTCAATGCATAACATGTGCAGAGCGCAGAGTGAGCTCAGTGTCCAATTTGTGTTTCCTGGGCCCTGAGGCGACACGAAGCCGTGTTATGGGGTCTGGTGCCGGGCGCCTGGCCCTGCTCACCGGCTGGCTGTGTGAGTGGCTCCCTGTCTCTCCTGTGGGCAGTGGAGCCCGTGTCCCCCTCCTGGGAGAAACAGGAGAAGAGGTGACACAGGAAATGTCCCCCGGTGAGTGAACGAGACCAGCTCACGAGCCTGTGTGACTGACCGCGATGGCTGGTGCACTGGGAGGGTTTTTTCTGCGGGGGTTGCGGGTGGCGGCTTTGCAGACCCAGACGCTGTTTTTGCGCCGGCCCCGCGGAGGTGGCTGGAGAGCCATTTATGGAATGAATGAACGCCCGGTTGGACGTGAGTGGATGTGCGTGGACGTGTGGTCGTGGGGGTCACACGGTCTGACGCATCACCCCATCAGCTTTGACTCACCCGGTAGTTTTTCTGGCCGATTCCCATCCTAAGTAATAACCCCACATTAGAAGTGAATGTCGCCATTCTTTGGTGACTCAGACCCAAGAGATGGACCCAGTCTGACCCAGTTTCTCCAAAATCTCCTTCTGCGGAGCTCCAGGGGGCACTGCGACGTCTGCGTGCAGAACTCAGAGGGTCCCTTTGTTTTCTGATGCCAGGACCTGTGTTTCATGCCTGGGACTGTCACTCTTCTGGCCTGGTCTTCCCTGCCAGCACTTTGGCAATAGGGGTCCTCATGTCTTCTGTCGTTGTACCGAACGCCACAAATGTGTGCCTGCACCAGGAGTCACTTCCATGTTAAACCTCCCAGCCTGCGTTGTAAAAAGAGCGATCTCACAATGACAGAGAGAGGGCGTTTCAACCCAACTGGAAGGTGGGAAGTAATCGTCTTGCATCCTGCCGAGGGTGACTGAGAGGCGCAGTGGGCAGCTCCGGGGGGCGGTGCTGCTGGGGAGAGGGGTCCCAGGGAACCGCAGGAGAGGCTGGCCCTTGCCGGGAGTGGCCGTGCTTAGGCCGGAAGTGTTTGCGGACCTCTAACGCGACCTAGGTCTGGGCCGGGCACGGGCGGCAGGTGCAGGCGAGCGTCCCTGCAGCACAGGAACTTCCGGCGCGGTGCGCAAATCGGGCTCCAGAACAGGTGATTGTGTCCAGGGAAGTGCGAAGTGGGACGTAGTGAAACATTGGCCAGCAGGGAGGGAGTGCTATCGACCAATCAGAGAGAGGCACTAGCCAGCCCCCTTGGGGCGCTGGCCAATCAGAGGGAGGTACCTACCAGCTCCACGGGGCGCTGGCCAATCAGAGGCCAGCCTGCTTTGTCAGGCCCCGTGGTTGTTGGGGTCGGGCCCTGGGTGAGTTTGCCCTCCTGCTGGTGTAGGACCATCACCGGTGCTGGTGAGATGTCATTCTCAGATCCAGGCGAGGGGGTCTCGGCAGCTTCTGGCTTTTGTTTCTGGCCTTGTGCTTGAAAGCGAGGTCTGCGCCGCCCGCCCACGGTCCCAGGTGGGTAGCCTGGGAGCCTCTGCCTCCCGTCTCCTCCTTACTGATCCTGGGCCGGTCTGTTCCCAGGGCACTGCGCCTGGCTGAAGGTCAAGACCTTCCTGGGGAGGACAGGGGGTGGCTGTGCGTCCAGTGGGCCCTTGGTGCCCTGGCCAGCTTGGGTCGGTTCCCGGAACCCGGGTGTGGGGACAGCCGGGAGCCCAGAGCCCTGAGCCCTGCACGGGGGCAGGCAGTGCAGGGAGCTGAGGGACAAGGAAGGGCCGCCTGGACCTCAGTGTGGTTCAGGGAAGCCAGAGCAATGTTTGTGCCTCTGGGGAAGGTGTTTTCTCACGTCCTCAGGGTGTGCCCAGGCTGCAGTGACCACGATCTCTTTCCTGTTCGGTTTCTTCTCTGCTTTTCCCAGTTCTGTGTTTTCTGGACACAGCGTGAGATGCTTAGGGGAGCCCCGGCTTCCTCCGGGGGCTGCTTCTGCCGAGCCAGCTCCCTTGTGGACGCCGCCGTCCTCCTGAGGACAGTGTGGCCCAGCCTCAGCCTGTTTCGTGCAGAGGAGGAAGGGACGGCGTCCCCCGTGCCTCCTGGGCCAGAGAGCGTTCGCGCACCAGAGGGCCGGGGTGGCTGGCGCTTTCTAGGATGGAGGTGCGGGGACAGGATTTCCAAACGGGGTTATTTTCCGGGGACTTATTTTGTTGTTCAGATTTATAGTTTAAATAAGGCCCGTTACACTCAGTACTGCTGGGAGAGTGGCCGCAGGGAGTGTGTGGGTCCTCCTTGGGCACCCAGTGTGGCGGGGCCGGCTTGGGGGGTGGGCACTGCTGGGTGAGGCGGGCAGGGGGCTCCAGGGGAGGTGCTGGGGTCCGCCCGAGAGGGAGAGGGTGGGACAGGCCAGCGCTCTCTCAGGGTCGGCCTCCCTCACCTGAACAGGTAGGCTGTAGGCTTCCGCATAAATGGTGGGGGGGTGCCTACAAGGGGAGCAGGGCCGGGAGGGACGAGGAGGGGGCAGAGGCTCCCCCCTCCCTGCGTCTGCCCCGCATTCTTCCGGGTGGCCCTACCTTCCAGAAGCAGCGATTGGGGGAAACGTCAAAGGTAACACAACTCCCCATAATCCACACGGGGTCGGGTGCTGTCAGCGGCGGCTAGCCTCGTGCCATCCGGCCCCTACCCCCCCCAACCCCAGTGACTGTGGCACTGACCCCTGACATCACGTCACGCTCAGCTGGAGACTCTGCCCAGCACGTTCAGCGTGAGTACTTTCCTCTCTGTGACGTGTCCGTGCGGGAGGGAGGATGCACGGACGAGCTCAGAATTCAGGGGCCTGGAGAGGCGGGCCGTGCGGCCGATGGCCACCCTCTCAGTTCCCTCGGGAGCTGGGAGGGCAGGGTGCTCGCGTCTTACCTATCCCGAGTGCCTGGGCTCAGCACGGGTGCCGAGGCACCTCTGAGAACCTCTTTGTGCCTCAGTTTCCCCATCTGTGAAATGGGCATAGAAGCGGCACCTGTCTCGGAAGACTGTTGGAAGGGTGGGGGGGAAGTCACACAGGAATTGCACCGTCACAGTGCCGGCTCTCACAGTTATTATTGCCGCGTGGTAAGTGCAGGGCGTCAGTATACGTGGGTAGATGCAGGGGAGCTCATTCGGGCCGCGGAGCTGGGCCACGGGGGCTCATGAAGGTGCCACGGGAGAGAACTCAGACATCACCCTTCTTGGTGCTCCTTAGGCCCAAGGAAGACGTGGGCTGGGCTCCTGGGCTCTGGACTGTCCACCTGTTCCAGGCCCTGAGTGGGACACTCCCGAGACAGGAGGACACCGGCAGCGCTGTTCCTGCGTGGCTCCGTGTCCCCGGGGCGCGCAGGCTGCCGCCCAGAGCTGGCTGGGGCCAAACAGCAGAGCACGGTGCGCAGGCAGGCGAGGCTCGGTCTGCAGGCTGTGGGTGGGGTCCCCTCCCGGCTGCCCCAGCGCCTGTGCGGCTGTCGCTCAGCTGTAGCACGGCTTCCCCCAACCCTCAGGAATGTCCTCGCCCCAAGGGCTGGTCCCAAGGCTGCAGCTTTGCTGGCGTTTTGCAGAGGGTTGGAGTTCTCCGGGTCTGGGGCCCTGGCTTGCCTGGTGCTTTCTGGGACTGACCGGGAGCCAAGGAGGCGGGCGAGCAGGTCTGGTCTCCTGCGAGGTGGGGCTTTGAGTGGGCTCCACCGGGGATCCCCGAGGACGAGAGCAGACGACGGAGCCCGGGTCTGCACCTCCCCCGGCCCCCGCTCTTCCCGTCCCTCCCGAAGTCCGCCACGTCTTTGGCTTTGAAAGGGAAGTTCAGGGGATGAGTGTGGGAGACACCGATGAGCCAGCACACAGGGCCTAGGACAGCGGCTTCAGGCCGTCCACCTTCTACGGCACTGAATACCAGGGAACTACTGGGGGCCCATTTCCTTGGCCCAGCAGGGCGAGGCCGGGACGGCGGACATGCCCGGGCTCCTGGGGAAGGAATTGGATGTCTTACTGGGAGTCGGTGGTCTGGCCTCTGCCCTCGGGGTTGTTTTGCAGATGAATCAACTCAGAACTAGAGGGCTTGGGGGTTCCTGGGGTCGAAGGCTGCCGAGAAGTGGTGCCCTGGCATCCAGGCCCCGTGTCCCACGGCTGGGAGGGGAGCCCAGCGGTCTTGGGTGTGTACCGTGAGGGGATGGCATTGAACCTCACAGATTCGTCCCGGGACCCGCGGGGCTGGAGGATCTCAGGTCTGTCCAGGGCGGGTTTGGTGGCTGCCATTTGCCAGACACCTCTGGTGGGAGACCTCACGGCAGCACCCACGGTGGAAAGTGCTGGAACCCAGCCTCCAGAGCCTGTGGGTTTCACCCTTATGCCACAAACTGCAGGGCCTTCGAGCTTCCGAAAGCTTCCTTGCTCACCGGAAATAAGCGAAAGTCGCTTCAAGGTGGGGACCCTCTCCGTTTCCCTCATTTCGTTGCCTTCTGATTGTGTCAGTGACACACACGAGGACCGGCATGGGGAGGGGGGAGCACGCTGGGGGCAGCGCAGGCCAGGCCTGAGGTGGGTCTCCCGGCTCGGAACCAGCCGGCCCTTTCCCTCCCTGCAGCACTGCGGGCCTGTCCCTGTGGACAGGTGCTGGGAGGGCTGCTGTGCGGGGGCTGGAGGGCACATGCTGGCGGGTTCTTACCACCCCCCCAACCCCGAGAGGGCTGGGGACGTGGGGACAGGCCGATTGGCCTGTCCTGCGGGCTGTGGGGCCCACCCACCATTCTGATCGGCCGGAGGGCAGCTGAGGGACAGTCAGACCCTGGGCTCCACAGGCCTCTCCTTGGGAACAGAGGCGGGAACAGCATGTGACCCAGATGTGACCCAGGTGGGAGGTGTGCTTGCTTGCGAGGTTTCTCTGAAGGCCAAGGGTGAGAGTCTCTAGGACTTTTCTTCCTTCCGTTTCCCGTCTCCTGAGGGCTTCTGTGCATCGTTTTATCCTGATGACATGCTTCCAAGGGAAAAGGTGTCATCTCTATCCCCCAGGCCAGGAGACTGAGGCCCACAGAAACCCCAGCGCTAGTAAGTGTCAGAGTTGGGGCCCTCGATAGCGTTTCCATTATGGAACTCCCATGTATCCAGGCCCTGTTTGGGGAGTCGGAGTCCAAAGGGTAGACCTCATAGCCAGGGGAGGGGCTTGCGGCCCCATCGGAGGCATGATCACCGCCTTCTTCTCTGGGGTCTTCATCTAGGTAACAGGCGGCCGACGGGGGAAGTTGGTGAAGCCTGGGGACCACCGTGGGTGACCTCTCTGCCCGCCGTGTGCCTCCCCAGGTCCTGGTTGGTGGCGGGTTCCGGGCCTGAGGGCAGGACGAAGCCAGCCCGGGTCCTGGGCCCCACGGCGCCCTCCTCATACTTCTTAGATGAGGTCTGCGGGATTAGGTCTTGCGCCCTGCGTTCGGCTGCGAGGCCAGTGTTTGTACGAGGGGTGAGCTGCCCTGGTCTGACTCATTCTTTCCATTTAACTGGGAAGGAAAGAGAGGGGGAGAGGATCCTAGCCAGGTAGGTCTTGCCTGTTTAATGTCAGTTGACACACGATGAAAGGGGCATGTGGGGATCTATCTGTGCCAGCCACAGCCAGATGTTGCGAAAGATCAGGGTGGGGTCGCTTTAAGCAGCCTTGCCCTCTGTGGGCAGCGTGGGGGTCGAGCGGTCGATCGGGTGTCCCAAGAGGCAAGCCGCTGTGGCCCAGCCGTAACCTCTCCTAGGTCAGGGAGGCTGGACCAGCACCTCATCTACATCTTTAAACTGTCAACATTCCAGGAAAGGAAACTAAAAAGCCCCGAGGAAACCGATGCCCCGAGGCCTGATTTCTGGGCCCAGACTTCATCTTATTGGCAAAATGCCTACGTGGGGTCCCAGCAGCCAGGGAGGGTCTGCGGGCTTGCCAGGGACCGGGGATCAAGAGAGTTCTCCTCTTGGTTTGCTCTTAAAATGGATCGTGCCTCCTCGAGCATCGTTCTGCTGCCTCGGAAACTTTGCTGCTTGGGTAACACGGCTGCCCCACCGCACGGGCCAGACCCCTCTACTTGGAAGAGTCAGGGGGTTTCAATTTATTTGAGACCAAGGGGGCATGGTTCTAGGCACCCCTAGGCGTAGGTCCCGTCAAGGGGCACGATTCACCACACGCGGTGTCGGGGGTGGGGGTGGGGGGCTCTGTAGGTAGTCGTGTGGGCTTGAACCCAGAGGGCTTCCCAGACCCTGAGGGAAGGATGGGCAGGCGAGAGGGGGCCCGGGCTATCCTGGGGGAGGAGGAGAGTGCCACGCTGGCTGGCAGAGACGGCCGTCCCAGGTGTGGTACCCCTGGAGGGGCCCAGGGAGAGAGGAGGCGGAGGGGTTGGGATTTGGCCGCGCAGGTGTGGAAGAACGTCTCGCCTGGGTGCCCAGCCTGGGGAACGGGGCCCGTGGTTTGCCGGATCGGAGTCTGGGCTCAGGGCTCCCCTGGGTTGTCCTGCCCTGACGTGAATCTGCACTCGGTGACGCTTCACACGGCAGTCGGACCATCCCAGGTCTCTCGAGGGATCCCCCAGCAAATGACCAGCTTGTGCAGGGTGTGTGCCTGTGTGTACGTGTGCCCTTAAGCAGGTGTGAGCACTGTTCTTCTGGTGTCTCTGGTCCCAGGGACACGTAGCTGGCTGGTGTGCCGAGCGCCTCCTCTGTGCTGGGGGCTTTCCACCCGGGATCGCTTGCTCCCACCAGGTCCGTATGGTGGGGATCTGTCCAGTGACTCAGCTAACGAGGAACAGACCTGAGATTGGAACGTGGCTTTGAGCACCCCAGGCCGCCTCCTCTGGCCAACCCCTTCCCACTTGGTCTTCTGGAAAATTTCCCAGTCGTCACCCAGCTCCTTAGCTGCCAGCTCTCCAGATGACCCTCTCCAGGCCTCCTTTAATTCTGGGATCAATCATCTTACCCCGTAAATCACTTCCAGAATCTCTCTCCTCCCCGTTTTGGAATTCCTTAAATAGGCTCTGCCTGCCCTTCTCCAGGCCTCTGTTTCTTTCCTGAGCCCTTATCTTGAACCACTTCGGTTCTGCGGGACGTGCAGGTGGGTGACGGGGTCGGTCCTGTTGCCTCCGGGACGCTGCCTCCCGCACGCGGACCCCAGGATCGCACGCGCGACGCTCTGAGCCGCCTCCCGGGGCGGCTGCTTTTGCAGAGCCCAGGCTCACTCCTCTGTCCACCTCTTGGTTCCCATGACCCAGTCCTCCCTGTGCTGAATTCGAGCCCCAGCGAAAGCCCCGGCCTCCAGGCTTGTGCCTTTCTCCATAAACACTGGTGCCTGGTCAATATCTCGGCAAGAAAATAAAGATGAAAACCCTCCGAAGAGGGGTAGTCTGGTCTTTTTCCAGTCACTTGTTAAAATATTTCCTGATCTGATTTCGGCGGTAGTATAAACAGCCCGTGAACGACTGCACCCGGGCAGGGCCCTGAGGCCCGCGCTGTTCGGAGCAGCGGCCCGTCTCTGGGGTATGTCAGGCACCAGGCTCTCGCACATTTTTCTCTGACGACTCATGCTTGCTCTCTGTCCTGCTGCCCCTTCCTCCCCACTGTGACTTCTCGGCGTCTTGGGAAACTCTGAGCTGGAGGGTTGGCCCAGCGGGGCCCAGCTGCACGGGGTGAGCTCCCTCCCTGAGTGCTCCTGACCTTGCCCAGCGCACAGCTAGGGCCCAGGGCCCGCGGGGAGGCCGTGGGGCGGGGGTGAGCACGGAGACGGAGAGCAGGCCCGAGAGAAGGGCTTCCGGGGTCCTTCTCCGCCCCCACGTCCCGTGGCCCCTGGGCCCTCCTGCCTCTTCCGACCCGGGCCCGGCCTCAGCCGTCACTGCTCTGGAAGGAGGGGGCGGTGTGGCAGCTGCCCCGTCGGGATGGGAGGGAGCTGACTCTCCCGGAGCGCTCTGGCCCGGAAACGGCGCCCTGGACCTGGCATCCGTGGCGTCTCCGCTGGGCCGCAGACTCCGCGTCCGAGGCTGTAACCGGACTCCGGGGCTGTGGGCGAGCGTGCGGCTCACCTGCTCTGTGCGCTTGCCTGCTGGGCGGGCACCGTGCGCAGCTTTGCCCGGGGGCTGGTTGAAGGCCGCCGGGCATTTACCGAGCACCAGAGCCTGCACACGGCTGCGCGGCTCAGTTGGATGCAGGGACACGCCGCCTGGCCCCGGGGCGAGGGGGAGACCCGGGCTGCCGTGGTCAGTGCGTGGCAGGCCCTGGCGTGCCTCGGTCTCAGTCTCAGCAAGGCTCACCTCCCTTGTGCTGCCCCGTCCTGACCCCCCCCCCCCGCCCCCTGCCGCCCCGAGAGAGGAAGAGCAGTGCCTGTTGAGTGCTGGGGAGACCAGGGGTCAGAAGCCAGTCGAAGACCCCTGCTGACGGCATGGGCCGGGCCAGGACCGGGCTGGCCCCCGGCCTGTCTGTTTCTGCGTCCCTGTCCACGTCCTTCCCGAGACTTCCCAGCTGTGTGCACGGTGGCTCCGAGGGCATGTTGTGGCCAGGCTGCTGGTGTGCCTGGACTTGGGACTTGGGACTTGGGGGTGAGCTGTGCTGCCCAGGGCGTCCGGGGGACACGGTGTGGACGCTCAGAGGAGGGGCGGGGCCGGGAGGGGCGGGGGGAGCTCCCACCAGGCCAGGTGTTGGGGGGGGCTCTGCAGAGACGCCAGCTGTGTCCCGTTGAGGCCATGTCCGGGAGGGAGGGGCGCACCCTCTCCTTAGATGCCTTCCCCTCCTCCTCCTTCTTTAAAATGGTGTATGTTTTTTAATGAAAGAGGATGCATTTTTGTAACAGTCCTTGTGGAAAGAGAAAAGTATAGAGAAAATAAAACTCACTGGCAATCCCCACACTCAAACTACTGGGTCTGAGCACAGAGAGGAGGGGACTGAGGGAGAGGCGTGGCGGCTGGCCTGGAAATCAGGGTGCAGCCCCGGCCCCGCCCAGCACCCTCCCCTGCAAGGAGAAGGCTGAGGAGTCCCAGCACAAGTCCTGATTTGGACGTTCTCCCCTCACTCTATAAGGACAGCATTCCGTCCTCTGTCACGGCCGCTGTAAAAAGCCTGATTCCCTGACAGCGTCTCCTGTGGTTGGACGTGGGTCGTTTCCATCTCCTGATACTGTAAGGGGCTGTGTTCGTGGGGCACGCTGCCTTGGACTTGACCCGAGCTGCATCTACCCTGGTGGCTCATGCTTCCTCCCTCAGGCTGCTCTCTGGTGGGGAGGAGAGTGTGCTGGGGGCTAGGTGAGCAGCAGACTCCCCCCCGCCCCACGTGGGCATGGAGGGGGGCTCTGGGTGGCCTTTGCTCTGTGGGTGTTAAGGCACAGCCCCGCAGGAATTCAGGGCTTGATAAAGGTGGCCTTCACGTTGGCCGTTGGCCAGGAGCGAAAGGATTAGTCACTGAAATGGGCTGGAAGAGTGAACACACCATCTGGACCCTGCCTTCCTCTTGCATCTAAACGCGTTCCAGATGGATCAGAGATGGGAACCGTACAAACGAAATTGCAGAGCTCTCTCCCAGAAGGAATCGTGGGAGACTGGGTGTTACAATCTGGGGGTGGGAACGCCATTCCCAGTACGACAGAAACCCCAGAAGTTGTAAAAGAAAATAAAAGTTTTACTCCATAAGCGTCAAGAGTTCCAAAACAAAACCCGAAACAACCAATCAGAAAGAAAGAAAGAAAGACTGAAAGAAAGAAAGAGAGAAAGGAAAGGAAGGAAGGCAGAAAGAAAGACAGAAAGAAAGAAAGAAAGAGAAAGAAAGGAAGAAGAAGGAAGGAAGGAAGGAAGAAAGAAAGAAAGAAAGAAAGAAAGAAGAAGGAAGGAAGGAAGACAGAAAGAAGAAGGAAGAAAGACAAAAAGGAAGACAAAAAGAAAGAAAGAAAAAGGAAGGAAGGAAGAAAGAAAGAAGAAGGAAGAAAGACAAAAAGAAAGAAGAAGGAAGGAAGACAAAGAAGAAGGAAGGAAGAAAGAAAAGGAAGGAAGAAAAGAAAGGAAAGAAAGAGAAAGAAAGAAAGAAAAGAAAGAAAGAAAAAGGGAGGAAGAAAGAAAGAAAGAAAGAAAAAGAAAGGAGGGAAGAAAGACAGAAAGAAAGGAAGAAAAAGGAAGGAAGAAGGAAGGAAGAAAGAAAGAAAGAGAAAGAAAAAGGAAGGAAGGGAGAAAGAAAGAAAGGAAAACAGAAAGAAAGAAAGGAAAAAGGAAGGAAAAAGAGAAAGAAAGGAAGAAAGAAGAAGGAAGGAAGGAAGAAAGACAAAAGAAAGGAAGAAAAAGGAAGGAAGAAGGAAGGAAGGAAGAAAGACAGAAAGAAAGAGAAAGAAAAAGGAAGGAAGGGAGAAAGAAAGAAAGGAAGACAGAAAGAAAGAAAGGAAAAAGGAAGGAAGGAAAAAGGAAGAAAGGAAGGAAGGAAGAAAGACGAAAGAGAAGGAAGGAAGGAAGACAAAGAAAGAAGGAAGGAAGACAGAAAGAAGGAAGACAAAAAGAAAGACAGAAAGAAAAAGGAAGGAGGAAAGAAAGAGACGAAGAAAGAAAGAAAAAAGGAAGGAAGAAAGAAGAAGGAAGAAAAAAAGAAAGAAAGGAAGCCAGAAAAAGAAAGTGGAACGTGAGCGTGTGTCACAGAGAAGGGGTTGATCTGCTGTATACTTACAACTCCTGTAAGTCAGTAAGAAAAGGCCAGAACCACCCCTCCCTCCTCCAGAAAAGGAGACGCAGAAAAGACCCGAAGAGTTCTTAGGAAGGAAGATACGGATAGTCTTTAAACGCACGAGCGGATGCTGGCTCCCTGGCAAGGAATGCAGGTGAGACCCCGGGGGACACGCTCCCCGCTGGGCAGGCGGATGAGGAACCGACACAGACAGCACACACCTCGGCTCCAGGGAGGGAGGCGAAGCGGGTGCCCTCGCACGCTGTCCGTCCACGCCAGGCGGTCGCGGTATCTGTCAGAACACGAAAACCGCCTGGCAACTTCCGCGGGTCTTGGCTTTTTCCCCGTTGATACGCGAATGTACGCAGACACCTGTAGCGGGCCGGCGGGGTGGCACTGGCTGGCAGGGCAGAGGACTGAGGTGGCCCGTTCCCGTCGCCAGAGCCGCGTAGACCGGAACGTTCTGCAGCCACGGCACGGAGCACAGCGCGGCAAGGAGGAGGGCCGGGCTTTCCTGCCTTCCTATTTCCTGCAACCGATTGGTCTCCCGGGTCTGAGTCTGTCACCATCAAAGGGAAAAACACATCCGTGGGCTTGTGTGCCCATGGGTGATGAGGACAGAGGCACAGACATGGGGACCCGTGGTTTTCGCTCGAGTGGAGGGCTGGGTGCAGCCCTGTCAGCATCTCGTGAGTCGGGGGAGGGCTCATTGGAGCACGTGGGTGGCGGCAAGGTGGGCAGGTGTGTGGCTAATGGAGACGGGGGACAAGGAGGTGTGGGCTGGCCGCTCCGGGAGGAGCCGCGGGCCTTTCCTGCTGGCAGGCGGCTGCTTTGGGCCCCAATGGCTTAGTCAATTGAAAAAGTTGTGGTTAAAAAGAAGGGGAGGGGCCCGGGGGGCTCAGTCGGTTGAGCATCCGGACTTCGGCTCAGGCCACGATCTCACAGCTCGTGAGTTCGAGCCCCGCGTCGGGCCCTGTGCTGACGGCTCGGAGCCCGGAGCCTGCTCCGATTCTGTGTCTCCCTCTGTCTCTGCTCCTCCCCTGCTCGCGCTCTCTCTCTCTCTCAAAAATAAATTGAAAAAAAAGGGGGGGGGAGTGAAAAAGAGACAGAAATGAGCAGTTCGGGAAGGGACTCTTACCAGATGGCTGTGCATGTGACAGTCGGTGATCTTTTGACAAGAGGAGCACACACGCATAGATCTGTGGAACCGAAACTGTCCTCCGTGACCGCCATGCACTCGTTGTGCAGGTGGGGAAACTGAGGCCGGCCCGTACCTCACCTAGAGCCACGCAGCGGGTTGGGGGCAGAGCTCCAGAGACATCGTCTGTTTTAATCCTCAGAAGTAGGTGCTGGCAGTGTGTTCACTTCAAAAACGTGGAAACGTGCCAACGTGCCAGCACCGCGCAGCTGAGAGCGGGGTCTGAGATTTGGCCCCGTTCCTGTGGGAACCGCACGGCACGTGGAGGGCCGCACACCCGCCTGGGGACCGAAGGCTCGCGCATCTTCCTTCTGTGTGGGTGGCAGCGTTCAGGCTGTGAATGGCACCTGCCCCGCCCTCCAAAAACCAGCTGGGACATGAGGCTTTGAGGGTCCTTCATCTGGTGAGTTGGGGGAGGGGCATTGTGACGTCAAATGACAGCGGAGTCCCCTCTGCCCTGGAAGAGCTGACATCCCCACTTGTCCCTTAGGGCCCTTTGTGTCCTGTTTCCACAAGGTCACTGCTGGGAGGTAAACTTTGGCCCCCAAACTTGAGCCACTCTTATTCCCACCGGGGAGGTGGTCTGTTCTGGCAGAGCACAGAACTGTGGGGGAAGGAGCTGAGACCCCTTCATTTGCTTGCCCATCGTGAGAGTGTTATGGGCGTGCCAGGCTCATGGGCAACTCACAGGAATGTGCGACCGGTCTGTTCGGCCAAACCATGGCGAAGTGCCATCTTGGGGGCCGAAATGGTTCGGCATCCATTTCATTGGTTTAATCTAATACTCGAAGAGTGAGCACAGAGGAGGGCCACCGGTCCCCCGCGTGGGGCCTAGGGATACCTTTCCAGAGGTGACACCTCTAAGCTGAGGTCCACAAGATGAGTGGGGATTCACCATGAGTGGCGGTTGGGGCAGCAGGAAGATTCCAACTATAGGGAATGGGATGTGCAAACCCCTTGATGCTGTGTGACCTTGGCCTTTGAATTCGGAGTTAGTGTGACTGACGCATAGTATGAGTAGAGTGGCAGAGAAGAATGTCAAGAGATGAGGCTTTCGTGCTTTTAATTGAGTTTTCATTGGCAAGGGCATATTGCTGTCTTTATCTACTGATCCATCCATCCACCTACCCAGTGTACCCACTCACCCGTCTGTCCATTGCTTATCCATACCGTTAACCCACCTGCTCATCCATTCATGCATCCAGACTATCAACCCATTCTACCACCCACCATCCATCCAGACCATCAACCTATTCCACCACTGACCATCTATCCAGACCATCAACCCATTCCAGCCATCCATCCATTTTTCCACACCATCAACCCATTCCATCCATCCATCCATCCATCCATCCCTCCCATCAACTCATTCCACCACCGACCATCTATCCAGACCATGAACCCATTCCACCACCCATCATCCATCTAGACCATCAACCCATTCCACACCCACCCACCCATCCAGACCATCATCCCATTCCACCACCCAGCATCCATCCAGACAGTCAACCCATTCCAGCCATCCATGCATCCATCTATCCAGACCATCAACCCATTCCACCACCCACCATCCATCCAGACCATCAACCCATTCCACCACTGACCATCTATCCAGACCATCAACCCATTCCACCACCCACCATCCATCTAGACCATCAACCCATTTCACTACCCACTATGCATCCAGACCATCAACCCATTCCAGCCTTCCATGTATCCGTCTATCCAGACCATCAACCCATCTACCCAGACCATCAGCCCATTCTACACCCATCATCCATCCAGACCATCAACCCATTCCACCACCCACCCATCCATCCAGACCATAAATCCATCCACCCACCCATGAATCTGGACCATGAATCCACCCCTGACCTCCATCCCCTCTTCTGTCATGGCACTGTGCTGCCCCATCCACCACACCACGGCCCGCTCTAGTGTCAGGGTGGTATGACCACGCAGACGTCCACTTTGAGGGTCCCTGAGGGCGAGGAAAGACTGACTCACTTGAGCTTCTGAGTGCTTACTTAGCACAGTACCAGGCACAACTGGAGTCTCAGGCTGTGTGCATTGACTTGAATTGAGAGACAGGATGCTTCTGGCTGTAACAGCAGCTGGCAGAGCAGCCAGGATAGTGATGAGGAGCTGACCGTGTCTTAGGAGTTAGTGGGGGCAGGGACTGGCTCTGGAGTAGCTGGGGATGTGGAAGGAATAGGGGCTCTCAGCAGAGGCGGGACATGGACGGGGGGCGAGAAGGAAGGAAAGCCGTGTAATTGACAGTAAAATGTCAGAGAAGCATCATCTAGGGAACAGGGAAGTGGCGAGTCAGTGTTTCAGGATCTTTGGTTATAGATTCAGAGGTTCTACTAATTCCGCAAATAGTCTTGTTAACTGTTCTTGGCTATGAAACATAGCATACTTACTACAACAAATTGGGAAAATACGAAACTTGCTTTTACTTTTCCATTCTGTCTTAGTGTGTGCGGATTGCTATAACAGAACACCACCAACTGGGTGGCTTATAAACCACAGGAGTTTATTCCCTCCGGTTCTGGAGGGTGGGAAGGTCTAAGGTCAAGAGTCGGCGTGATTGGGGGAGGACCCTTCTTCCACTGTGTCCTCGCACACTGGCAGGGGTGAGGAAGCTCTTTGGAGCCACCATCGTTGGGGCTGACGATTTCACTGTATGAGTGCTGGGGGGCACAGGCATTCAGTAGCCCCGTCCTCACGCTTTCCCCTTTTCCTGGCTGAGCTCGGGTAGAAACAGTATGGCGCCTGCCTTGGTCGTTACGCTGTAAATATCGCCACGGCTGCTGGTCATGTACTATATTCGCCCGCACTGGGGTTTATGTCTCTGTTGCTCTCGTGCTGGACTTGGGTCACTTCCAATTGTTCGCTTTATACATAACACCTGGATGAACATCTTTCTGGTAAATCCTTTCTGCCTCTCTTATTATTTCCTTGGGGTGGATTCCTAGACGCTGACTCACTGCATCAGAGCACAGGAACGTTTTAAAGCCCTTTTGTTGCAGATGACATTCCAGCCAACGGCAGGCATTTGTCGCCTGAGCCGCTGCACCCTGGGCAGCATTATCCCCGGGTACCCACCCCCTGGGGGGCCCGTGGGATAGACCTGGGCTACCCACCTGCTGGAGGCCGGTCGCTGCCTCCTTGCTGCTCCTGGGAGGCAGTGGGGGGCTGTCGTGTAATGCTCGGGACCTGGCTGGGCTGCCTGGGCATTGGGGCTTCAGTTTCCTCATCTGGAGAACAGAGTGGTACTTCCTACCCCACGGTGTTACCGTCAAAAGTGGGTTATTGATAACAGTTATGACTCACACGCATCCAGAGCTCCTCCCATTTAGTCAGAAAACGTAAGGGAATCTTCTGGAACCGAATGGGCAGTCAGTAGTTGCTCACTGTCACCCCTCTGCTCCCCTTCCTCTCTTGGGTCGTCTGTGCTGTGTCCCTGCCGTGGCCCGCGGAGTAGACGGTGATACCAGGTCCTGCTGCTGGCAGGATCTTCTCCCCGCCAGGCGGCCACATGGGATGAGCGTGGTCGGGGCGTGCGCTGGGGCACTGGGGAGGGGGGCGGGCTGGAACTGGTGTCTGGGGCGTCCCGGGCTGGCCTGGGCGGGGAAGGGCCAAGGCATGAAAGGAAGGGCGCGATTTCATTCGGACAGCAGCCTGGTGTGGGGCTGCGGGATGGGTTCTTGCCAATGATCCGTCCAGCCTTGCAGGTGGCTCCACGTAGCCCTGCCCGCTCTGCACCAGGGTCTGGAGGTGCCGACCGAGCCTGGGGACCCGGAGCGCAACTCTCATCCCTGGGGGAGGGGGGGCTCGGAACCCCAGTTCATCAGCACACGGAGCGTGGGCCCAGGGTGTTCCGTGGGACTGGTGGCCAGACTGGGGCATGACCGTGGTGCAGACCAGTTCTGAGTTCTGCCGCCACTTTGTGGCGCCTCCTTCGAGGGAGTTGATACAGTTTTGCACCGTTAAGTGCTCATTTTGCGTCCCTGTGGCTGGTTTTGAGTCATCGTCAGAGCGTTCTAAAGACTTGCTTGGCTCTAGTAATTGAAAAATGCCTTCTGGTCCTGAGGGAAGTCACGTAACGCATCCCTCCAAAGGTCAGAGTGACCCAGTACAATACTCTTTTCCTTGGATCGCATAAGCCAACAACATGATTTCAGTGCCGAGAAACATCTACTAGCAACAGAACTCCACCGGGATCCTTCCGCGGCCCGCGTTCCGAGAGCCGTTCCGTCTGGGCCGCGTGAGGAGCATTCGGGCGGGTGTGCAGGGCTCGCTCGCACAGACAGTGACTTCGATTTGTAACAGGAAATAGTTCTCTTACCTTCATTTGTCACGTTGTTTGCTTTGTGACATTTAATAGGTGTTACACCACCTCCAAGGGCTCATTTTCTTCCATTTCTAAAGTTGTCTCTTCCGACGAGGATTTCAGGGCAAACGCCAGCTGATGTCAGTGTAGAAAACCGGTGAGCCAGCAGATACATTTGCCTTTTGTCCACATTTCAGTCCGGAAGGGCAGGGGTAAGCTGGACCCGGGCCTTAGCAAAGGGGGGGCCCGTGAGGATGCGTGGTGTCGGGTGGCTCATTCCAAATGCAGACTCTGGGGAATGTTCCTGAGAAGTGCAAACACAGTTTTGCTTTATAAGTTAAAAATTACCCACCACTGGGACGCCTGGGTGGTTCAGTTGGTTAAGCGTCCGACTTTGGCTCAGGTCATGATCTTGTGGTTCATGGCTTCGAGCCCCGTGTCGGGCTCTGTGCTGACAGCTCGGAGCCTGGAGTCTGCTTTGGATTCTGTGTCTCCCTCTCTCTCTGCCTCCCCCCCCCCCCTTCTCTCTTTCTCTCTCAAAAGTAAATAAACTTTGAAAAAAAATAAACAAGTATCTTAGTTCATATATCCTTCTATACTATTGTCTTTACATAAAAAAAAATTGTCCACCATGAAGGCAAAGGTGAAAAGATCTGTGACTGACCTGCGGGTTTACTTTTAGCTGGACATGGAGAGAGGACAGTTACTTTATCATAATGCCTTTTCCTGTTGGACATTAGTTGGCATTTATTATTCTGTTGATTTGTTATAAAAACAATACACACCCATCACAGAAACATTAAAAGCTACTGAACAGTACGAAGAAGAAAATAAAAATGAACCTTAATCCCTTCCTTGTTTAAACCATGATCCTGGTGATAGTTTCTATTCAGTGAAGCCAAATAAATTACCAGCTGAACATTTTGATGTGTTTATTTTCCAGTATTTGTTCCATGCCTGCGTTTACAAAATTGGGATTACAGGCCACTTTGTAATAGTCTTAAAATATGAGTGAATCTCAATAAATGAGGAGTAAAAGGAAATTCCCTCAATCTGATACAGGACATTGATGTAAAATCTACTGCTGAGTTCTTTCCCCCCCTGGATCAGGGACAAGGCAAGGACATCTGCTCCCACCATGCCTAGTCAACATTGCATGGCAAGCCTTAGACAGTGGAAGAAGGCGAGAAAAGGGAATAAAGCATGTGAACTGGAAAGGAAGAAGTGAAATTGTCTTATTTCCAGACCACATGATTATTGGTGTTAAAAATTCTGAGGACTTCACAAAAAAGCTTCTAGAAGTAATAAATAAGTTTAGCATGGTCACAGGAGTCAAAGTCAATTCAAAAAGTCACTTGTATTTCTAGAGAGTAGAGGTGGACAATTGGAAATAGAAATTTAAGCAGCCATTGCAGTAGCATCAACGATATGAAATGTTTAGAGACATATTTGACAAGATACTTGTGCACTGAACATTGTAAAGCATTGCTTAGAGGTCTTAAAGGAGGTCTCAAGAATTGGAGAGGTATACCATGTTCATGGACAAGAGGATGTAATATTTCGAAGGTGTCATTTTCACCCAAAACCGACCTACAGATTCAGTGCAATGTCAGTTAAAATCCCAGCAGACATTTTCAAAAATAGATATTGATAACACGATCCTGAAATTTGTGTGGAAGGGCAAAGGACGTGAAAGAATGAAGAGAATGTTGAAAAAGAAGAATGCAGAGGGCTCCTTCTGTATGATTTTAGGACTTACTCTAAAGCTACCACAATCAAAGCATTCTGGTGTTGACATAAAGACATGTAGACCAAGGGAATGGAAGAGAGTCAATAAATAGTCTTGCTCATATGTGATCAGTTAATTTTTGACAACGATGCTAAGGTATTTCACTGGCAAGAGGGTAGTCTTTATCTACAAGTGGTGCTGGAACAGGTAGACATCTGTTTGCAAGCAAACAAACAAACTTGGACCCTTATTTCAAATCATATATAAAAGTTAGGATGGATCATAGGCATACACGTAAGACTTAAAACTGTAAAGAATCAACGAGACAGAAAACCCTTTGTTTAAATCTTGATTAGGCAAAAATGTCTCAGAAAGCACACACAAAGTACGATCTGTAAAAAAATCGACAGGTTGGACTGGATCAGATTAAAGCTTCTGCTCTGAAAAGAACCTGTTACGAAAATGGGAAGGTGAAGCCACAGATTGAAGCAAAATGCCTGCAAAAAACACACTTACATCTAGAGGAGAGAAAGGAATGTTGTAGCTCAACGGTGAGAAGATCGACGGCCCCATTTGAAACTGGGCAGAAGGCGGGCGCAGACATCTCATCAGAAAAGATGGAAGAATGGCCCATCTGCAAATGGAAAGATGCTTAACAGCTGCGGTTGTCGGGGAGCTGCAAACTAAAGCCAAAAGCAGGTACCAGGGCGGCGACGATGTGGGGAAAGTGCCGTCCGGGGTCGGCCGGACTACGAGCTGGGGCCATCCACTCGGGAAGACGGTTCGGCAGGTTTTTATAAAGCCCATCATGCTTAGCAGGGGACCCGGCAATTCCTCTGGGACGTGTTTACCCAAGAGACGTGAACGTATGACGTCCGTGGAAAGACACGTGTGAATGTTCACCTGCTGCCTCATTACCCCCCAAACTGGGAACAACCCAAGCACCCGTCAGCAGGGGGATGGCTGAACAAATTGTGGTTCACCCGAGTGGTGGGATCCCGCACGGCGGTAGCCAGAGTGCGCACGTCCAACAGTGCGGGTACAGACGCGTCTCGTTAAGTGGAACACGCAGACGCTAAAGAGTGTATGCGATCCGATTCTATTCGCGTGGCATTTGAGGAAAGGCAAAACTGTAGAAAGAAGATCACTAGTTGCAAGGGGCGGGGGGTGGGAAGAGGGACACAAGGGGCCCTTCTGAGGTGATGACAATATTCTGTATCGTGACGGTGGGTGGTTCCTGGACCACACGTTAGTCAGACTCCCTGGACCGAACGCTTAAGAAGAATGAATTTTACTGTGTGCGGATTATACCTCCAAAACCCTCACTTAAAATAAACAACAAAACCCAGGAGCATTTCCCCATACGATTAACTATCCCTCAATCAAATAAATATCACTTCATCAAACGTTAGTAACATCAGCTAACATTAACATGACAACAAATGAAACTCATGAGTGTGTGATGTTAATGTTATTTGGATGTACAGTAGTATTTTTGACACACCCGCCAGTTGCAACATTTACTTTCTTTCAACGTTTTTGGTGTTGTGCCTGATTTCACGGCAAGCGTCTCTAAGTATTTATACTTCTTCCTTACTCGGTGTTGGAGGTAAGTTCCCACTGGGTGAAGGGAGTGAATGCTTCGAGGAATCTCAGCCCCGAGCATCGCACTGTCTCCTAGAAAGCTTCAGTTTGGTACGTTAAAAAAAAATATCTATATTTTGCCAGTTTGGTGGGAAACAAGAGTCTCGCTTTAACTTGGGTTTATTGAACTCCTAGCGACATCAAACATAATGTATTTGTTTGTTTCCCTCCTTTGTAGCTGTGAGAGTTTCATATACGTCTGTCATGAGTATTGCTGTTAACAAATTTCCCCTTTGTTGCTCGCTTGGTGTGGTTATGCTTTGCCGCCTTAAAGCCACCCGGAACTTAGTCCTAGCTCTGCGAAAGATAGCAGTCTTCTGCTTGAGCAACCTTAGTGGGCTTGGGAGTCCGCGAGGGGGAGCGGCCGGCAGGGACCACGCGTCTGCCGCTGGTGTCCCGTCGAGCTGCTTTATTGGATCTGATTGAGCCGTTCCCAGGGTGGTTTCCCACACGGCTGGAGGGCAGCCCTGGGTGTTGGCCGGGGGCCTGGGTTTCTCCGCACATGGGCCCGTCTGGGGGCTGCTTGGGCTTCCTCCAAGCATGGAGTCTGGTTCTCGGCGTATCGCAAGCCGCTCAAAACCCAGACCCACAAGTTCGCACCCAGCACCTCCACCGCCTTCCCCCTGGTCACGCGGTCCCAGAGCCCACCTTGATTCAAGGGAGGGGACGTAGACCCCACCTCTTAATGGGCACTCATGGTAAAGAATTTGTGGCCATTTTAAAACTGCCACACTTAAAAAGCACATTTTGGTATTTTGTGGGGGTTCATAAAATACATGGGCTTTATGTGACTGTGGACTTCGAGCATTTTTCAGAGGGGGAGGTGTAGAGAGAGAGATGGGCAGACGTCCCCCTCACCCTCTACCAGTGCTCGCCCCTGCCTGGACAGAAGCCCCTCGCTATCTGGCTGGAATTGCTCTGGGCCTTTCTGTGTGTGCATTTATATGATGTGGTTTGCGATTACGTGGACGGCTTTTATTTAACAGGAGAAGGGATGGGACTCTTGCTGCGATTTGCTCTTTTCCCTTAGTGACCTGTCTCGGCCGTCTTCCCGGGTCAGGCCGGCTGGACCAGCCCCTTCCTGTCCAGCCTCTGCCAACGGTTTCATACACGCAGTTTACGTGACGGGCCCCGGCCGGTAGGCACTTACCTGCTTTCCATTCATTGCTCTCGCAGAAGCCTCCGCCTTTGCGAGCTCCCTGCAGAACTCAGCCCTGAGGGGGCGATGGCAGGTCGCCGTGCCTGCACATCCTGGTTGTTGCTGCTGGACCGCCGCCCCCGCCGAAGGGTTCCCTCCCGTTCTGGATTTATCTTGGATCCCTAGAACACGTCTCCCCTCCGCTCGTACGTCGGTTGGCTCTGTTCACCATACTGCGCATACGCTCTGGGCTAAGCGCTCCCCTCCCGCCGCGATTACGGGCGACACCTTTCTGACCAGGATCTCACAGTCCAGGAGACGGCAGGTCCCCCGGGGCGCCTCCTGCCAGGCCAGTGGGGGGAGGGCGTGGCGTGTGCGGGCTGGGGCCTCTTGTTCTCCTGGAGTTTCGTTAAGCCAAGGGGTCTCTTCTGGACACCGCGTTGACTCGTCATAGTCGCTCTTGAGGGAGGGAAGGAGCCTGGATCTGGTGTCGATGCTGCTGACTTCAGCTACCGTTCCTGGCCCTGTTATTACAGCCCCTTCGTAGCAGGGGGACTGAGGCTCAGGGTCGGAAATGCTGGGGCCAGCGCAGCCTGTGGATTCCGGAATGTCGGGACAGTCAGTGCAGAAATGGTGCAGGCCCCCCCCAGGTGCTGGATGCCCGGTAGGCCTCGGAGAGCGTCGCTGAATGAATGGGGCGCCCGCAGCCCCCCGGGCCCGCTCCGGTGACGGGTGTCGCTCGTCCATCACGGAGCCGTTGGCGAGTCCGGTCTGGAGCCGGTGCCGATCTGTCCCGCGCCCGCCCTCCCTCCTCAGCTCGGCGCCCTGGGCCCCACTCCCCGGGTGCCGGGCCTGGGCGAGGCCGTGGATGCAGAGGGCCCCCTGCCAGTGTGACCCCGGCTGGCCCGATGGCAGCCAGCCCGCCCCCCGGGCCTCGTGGAAGCAGGTGGGGCGGTGCGGAGAGCCTCTTGCCGCAAACACGGCCAGCCTGGGGCCGTGCAGTCTGGCACTTGGTGCCATCCCTCCCCCGCCCCTTCCCTCCAGAAAGAGGAGATAAATTACCTCCGGGGAAACTCAGAATAATCATCCGGTTCCCCCTCACGCCCGCGGGCTCCGCTCCTGGGCTGGCTCCTGCCGGCAGCGTGGGCCGGCCGCGGCCCAGCCCGCCCCTCTGCCCCGCGCCATCCCTGCAGAGGGCCGGGGGTTCGCGTCCAGCTCTGCTCCGTTCCCAGCCCTTTGTGGGACGACGGGAGAGACGTACGTATGCCCCTCTGCTTCCGGAAAGCCAGATGGAGAGCAGGGGGGACGCAGCGGAACAGGCACGCCCCCCCGGTGCTGGGGCCGGCGGGAAGATTCCTCTCGTCCCTCGGTGGTGCCCCGTGGGGCCCTCCCCGTGTGACCCTCCCGTGTGGCCCCAGCAAGCCCGGGGGCTTCTGCCGGCCTCCACGTGACGTCGCCTTCCCGTCCACTGCTCCCGTGGGACTCCTTCCCACGTGCTCTGACCTGCCAGCCGGCCCTCGTGGGAGTCCTGGCAGACAGCAGGACTCCCTCCCAGGAGCGTGAGAGGGTGCGACTGAGAGTGTGTGTGTGAGTATGTATGTGCGTGAGAGGGAGTGAGTGTGTAAGAGGGTGTGAGTGTGAATGTACGTGAGTGAGTGTGTGTGTGTTGAGAGTTACCTTCTGGTGGGGAGGGGCACCAGGCTGGACCGTACGTAGGTGCCCTCGGCCCAGGTGATGGCACGTACGTGTGTTTGGGCCCCATGAGGGCACCTGGCCAGCATTTGGCCGCAGCGTGGGGTGATGTGCGGGGGGCAGGTGTCCAGACCCTCGGGTCAGCCGCGGTGACGGGTGGAAGATGGGGGTCACGGTCCGGGGCAGGCCAGGAGTTACCTCCCCACCCTGGGGCCCTCCTTAGCCACACTGTGTTCCTAGGG
The DNA here is from genome assembly GCF_018350215.1 of Panthera leo. Lineage (NCBI taxonomy): Eukaryota > Metazoa > Chordata > Mammalia > Carnivora > Felidae > Panthera > Panthera leo. The sequence goes on along the minus strand of NC_056691.1, from coordinate 90,939,417 downwards.
AGGAAGCGACGTAGGTGCACGGTGGGTGTTCGGGGCCTCAGCTGCCTCCCTCCCCAGGGTATGTGGGCACGCGGTGGGTGCCCAGAGACTCAGCTGCCCCCCTCCCCTGGCCATGGAGGTGCACGGTGGGTGTTGAGGGCCTCAGCTGCCCCCCCCTCCTGGACCAGGACCACTGCACTCGCAGCCCCACTGTGCCCCCTGTTGGGAGGCCCTGCGAGGAAGGGGCACGAGCTGGTGCCAGCTCAGGGAGGCCGTGCCTGCCTCTCTACCTGCTGCCCTCCGTGGCCTTCCAGAACCTGTTTGCGTCCTGGCTGCGTCACCCGCTCATGGAATCCCCGTGTCCTGAGGACTCACAACCCCCCCCCCCCGCCCCCGCCGCCCCCAGGACCACAGTTGCTGCGTGGACGGAACGCCACGGCATCTGCTGGAGGGAAAGGACCGGCCAGGCCGCTGCGAAGGGACCGGCACCAAGTGTGTTCTAACAGGACGGCCCAGAAGCGCCCGCTTTTCCCAAGGCTGAGCTGCAGCCTGGGGGGCTTCTGGGCCCCCGGAGGACGGAGCAGGAACGAGGGAGGTCAGGGTCTCCCGCCAGCGGGGCGGGTGCGGCCTGTGGGCCGAGGGCGTCCCGCTTATGAGCGAGGACCCGGCCGTTTGTGTGTGCCGGCCGAGCGAGGTCAGGCTGGGGGGCGCCCCGCGCGGTGGCCCTGGCCCGCTGACCGGCCGTGGGGTGGGCTCCGGGTCCCCTCTGCCCTCTGCTGTCTGCAACGCCGTCCGGCTTTCAGTTCTGACGGGTTCTTAGCTCACCCTGCCCCCCGCCACGACTACACTTCACCCTTAGCGTGACACCATGAGGTCAGAGTGAGGAGCAGACTGCGGCCTTCCCGCTCCCCGTCTCCGGGCCCTCGTGTTGGCTCACGGAAGGAGCACTCCCAGGGAGCCCGTCCTGCGCCCCACAGTCCCTGCCCTCCTCCCCGCACACGGTGGGGGCGGTTGTGGGGGGCACGGGGCAGGTGCCCCGTGTCGTCCAGCAGTCCGATCTCAGGCCGGGTGAAGGGAGTCAACGCTGCTTGTGCTGTGGCCGTGGCCCCTGCCGGCCGGCATCCCGGTGCCGGCCACCCCTTGCGGTGTCCTTTCCCTTTTGCGGATGGTGACGGGGAGCCTCCGGATGGAACCCACTTTCCCCAGGGCCGTGGGGCTTGTGGCGGGGGGAGCTGGGACCGGAGCCACATTTGCCGAGCCCTAATCCCGGGGCCTTCGGAGGCCCCCCGGGGGAGGCGGCTTGAGGAGGCCCGTCCTGGCCGTCCGGTCGAGGACACAGATGCTGCACAAATAGTCACATGCGGACACAGATGCTGCACAAATAGTCACATGCCACGAAGCTGAGGCCGTGTCAGCGCCCCGAGCTCTTGCTTAGAAACCGGAAAAGGGGCCAGAAACACCTGACAGACAGTGTCATTGAGCACGATGGGCTCCGTGCTGGGCTCACCCCCAGGGAAGACAGACTGGCAGGTGGTCAGGGATGTCGTAGGGGAGGCTAGTGGGGTCTCTCAGTGGGGGAGGGATGATGACAGCGAGCCCCCGCCAGGTGCACCCTCCCGTCTGTTCCCGCAGGGGACCCTCCACTGCCCATAGGGCAGGGTGGGCAGAGCCAGGCTCCAATCCAGCCCCCTCTAGGCACAAAACTGCCTGAGCTGGGGACCAGGGGTGCTAAGGCCCTGCGGCAGGTCCCTGGGGGCTCGAGCAGGGCGGTCGTGCTGCCCGCCGCACAACCCCAGGACTCTCTCCTCAGGGACCGTGGTGGAGTGGTTCCCACAACACCGTGGCATCGGTGGGGTGGCGGCCGGTGAGAGCCGGGGCCTCCTGGACGGGACCGGGCCCCCATGTCCGCAGAGGAGTGCTGGGAGCCACCGAAGGGGGTCACGGGGCGGCTTCAGGCACAAGGAGCCCGTCTTCCCCGTGTGGCAGCGAGCCTGGCCTGCCCCCAGTTGATGTGAGCTCCAGGGCTCTGCCCTGTGGCAGCCCCGGGGTGCGGGAGGGGGAAGGACTTGGAGACGGTCTGAGCGCATTTTCCACCCCTGCCTGTTTGCTTTGTTCCCACAGTTTGGTCACTGAAGAGGAATTTCTGTCGGAGCCTCCGAAGGCCTGTTTGTTTTCCAACCTGCTGGGCTGACCTTCCTGATGGGGCCACGGAGGGCTGGTGGGAGGAGCCTCGGCCCTGGGTCGGGTTGGGGGGGGGGGCTCTGCCCCCCCTTCCTCGCTGGTGTCCCTCGTCCTTCTTGCTTCTCGAAGCGTAGGAGGGAACTAGTAAGGACAGAGCAAGGGCTGGTGCTTCCGCGGGTGACCGTGTGGCGCTCTGCTGACACGGGACAAGTGGAGCCCTGGGGGGCAGTGGCCGTGTCTGCCGGGACCGGGGCTGCGGGGATCCTCCTGAGGTTTGCAGCCCAGGGGAGCAGACCGCACGCGGGCCTGAGGTACCTGAACTCACGGAAGGGCGCATCTCTGAGAGCAGCGAGGTTACCGCACGCGGGAGGCGGACGCGCCGTGATTCGGGGACCGCGTCATGAGCTCCGTGTGTCCCCTGCCTGTGCCGAGTGGACGCGGGCTCGGGGCTGGCATGGATCGGAAGCTGTGGATGGCTCTGTCGTGGTCCCAGCCGGGTCCCAGCCTGCTGGGGCCACTTGGGGTGGTCACTCCCCGTGTCCACTCGTCCTCGCTCTCGGAATCGAGGGCGCTGGCACTCAGGTTATTTATGACTCCTTCCAGCTCTAAAATTAGACGGTTCTGAGAATTTTGAGGATGTAAACCTTGGTGGTGGTTTAGAGAACGCTTCACGTTTTCTTTTGGCGGTAACGGTGTTGACTCAGGGGTGCAGAGCGCCCGCCACTTGGCTCGTCCCATTGGGTTTGTCCAGCGGCCCGCAGGCACCTGGCAGGATTTGGCCCTGGTCTCCGTTGAGAGGAAACGGTGGGCTGTGGGCCTTGGAGGGTGAGCCGTGGCGTTCTGGGGCCGGTGGCAGGGGAGGGGGGGGCGCAGGGGGGGGGAGTCCCAGCACGCGGATGGAATCCCTACGGGAAGGATGGATCGTCCCCGCCGGGGCGCCGAGGGCGCAGGCTGCGTGCCCCACTTCTCCCAGCAGCACTGTCTGGGACCTGGGGCCTTCAGCGCTCCACGCGTGTGTCACAGGAGGGCCGCAGGAGGGCCACCAGTGAAGGCAGGGGGGCGGACAGGGGCTGTGCAGGTGAGCGCAGGGCAGGGACAGAGCCGCCCAGACCAGCGCCCGTCCTCAGAGATCCCTGAGCCCAGGGGCCGATGGAGCCGGTCACCGTGGGGGACGGCGCTCATGGTCACCTTTCGATGAGGTAAAGGTGCCGTGACGCCCCCACCCATGCCGCCCGGCGCCTGGGGTCTGGTAGGAGCCCGTCGCCCGAGAAGGGGACCCGGGGTCCCGGAGACGTGGCAGGTGGACGGGACGGCACAGGTGCGCGCTCCCTGGTGATAGAGTGGCGGAGGGCGCTGCTCTGGCTTCGGGGCCCCGGGACTCGGAGGACTGAGGAAAGGGTCCTCTCCCACAGGGCCTCTGTGACCTGGTGGAAACCAAAGGCACCTGATGGTTCCAGGTCCCGGGAGAAGGTTCGGACAGCCCACGAGCTCCTCCCCGAGCCCTCAGGACGGGGGCAACAATCAGCCGTCGCACCGTCCGGCCGGGATGGGCAGAGCCGGGGCTTCAGAGGCGGTCTTCACCCTCAGCAAGTGTCTGAGAACACGTGTGGCCTCTTTAGGGGAAAGCGAAAAGCGAAAAGCAAAACACAGAACAGAAGGAGTGGAGCTTGAGCCCAAGCCGGACGCAGGTGCCCTGTGCAGGGGGTCTGACCGTCAGGGCCCCGCGCTCGTGCCTTCTGGGCAGACGTGGGGGCTCTGAGCACCCCCCTCCCCCGACGGCTGGCCAGCTTGGTGTCCGTGTGGCCCGCTGGCGGTGGGGCCGCGCATGCCCCGGGCGTGCCGGGCGTGAGGTCACTCCCGGGGGCCGCTTTGGGGTCTCGCGCCCTGCAGTGTGCCGCGGGGCGGGGGCAGGAGCCCCGGTGGCGTGGGGCGCCCTGGCTCTGAGTCCCCAGGGGCTCTGGGCAGATGGCTTTCGGAGTGACTGTGGAAAGTGCAGAAGCCGCCCCGTGTGGTTGGTGGCCGCGCTGGTTGACCAGTCAGCCGACCGGTTGTAAAACGTGTCCATGGCGCCTCCGGGCCCTGATCCGGGCCGTTCGTTTCTGCTTCGGCTCGTCGGTAGGCCACTCGGTCCCGCGTTCCTTTCCAGGCTCCTGGTGCCGCCTTTTGGGCACAAAGTGCCTGTGGCTCCGCCCCCCGGGTGCTAGGACCTGGCTTGCTCCCCGAGCCTGACCGCCCAGGAGTCTGCCGAAGGCGGTTTTCGGCTTCCTGGGCTCCGCAGAGCCTGAGTGGGACGCGGGTGCCCGCTGCCCCCAGCGCACAGGGGCCCGCGTGCGGCGAGGGTGGCGTGGTCTCACCGTGGTGGCGGTGGCCTGGTTTTCACACCGGCGGCCTCAGGCACCCGAGCGGGTGCTGGGCGGGTGCCGAGACGCGGCCAGTTCCCTCTGTGTCTCCGTGGGGTGCTGAGACGCGCAGGGGGGAGGCCCGCCCAGCTGTCGTGGAGGGAGGAGGAGGGAGGGCTCGCGGACTGTCCGGGGAATGTGCCCGGGCAGCCTTTGCTGGCAGAAGTCCTCTCATTGGCCTCAGCGAGGCGGTGACCTCAAGACCTTCTCCCTGGGGACGGTGGCGGGGGGGGTGATGCTGGTCTCAAACCAACGGGCACCTGTCCCCAGAGCACTGTTTCCTGGCAGTGTTCTCATCCTCATGGAGGCACCGAGGACCTTGGTTTCTTAAGAAACTGCCTTTTTGACAGGGAGGCTGTGTCAACGGGAGGGAAAGTCCACGGAAGTTCTGTCCTGCCAGATGCCTCCCAGGCCCTTCCCACACCTTTTATAAAACTTCAAAGTATTTTTTTTTTTTTTTTTTTTTTTTAGCTCTGGCACAGGGAGCCCCTGGCCGGGAGGAGGGGTGGCGTTGGGCCTGGATGGTCTGGTGGCCTTTTCAACTTGTTTAGCAGAGGCCTATGAACATGTCCCGGAGGCTTCTGGAAAACAGCTCTCCCCCACCAGCGATGGAGAAAACAGGTTTGCGAGCTGCCCATCTGGGAAGAGCACGGCCAGCTATCGGGATGGGGGCCCCGAAAGCCCAGCCGGGATCTCTGGTCGCTTCCCTGGCCACCGCCCATGCTGGAACCGAGTTTCAGAGATGAGCCAGAACTACGTGCCATCACTGTGGCAGGTGAATGGGCGGCTGGCACCGGCTGTCCCTTCCCACGGCCCAAGTCCAGTTCTGGGCTCTGCCAGCGCCTGAGCCCGATGTCAAGTGGACAGACGTCCGGCAAGGGTTGTGGGCAGCCTGTAGGACGGTCGCCAGGGCCGCGAGCTTCAGAGGTGCCGCCCCCGCCTTGCGAGGGGGTGACCGCGCCATGTGGGGGGCTGGGTCCTGGCAGGAGCCGAGAGCCACCCAGGGAAAGCACAGGGGCCACAAGAGGCAGTGATCCTGTCCACGAGCGGAGGTCAGTCTGGACCGAGAGTGTCCTGGGTCCCCACGCTGTCCCTTCCTCCGCCCACCCCTGTATTTCCTTGGTTACAGCGACAGGGGTCTGTGGCAAAGCTGAGTTGTGCAAACGGCCGCTGGCGGCGCAAGTCTGGGATCGAGGTGACGTGGTGCCTTGCAGGGAACTGAGGGCGGGGGCGTGCTTCGTGCTGGAGAAAAGCAGCTTCTTTTCCTTTCGGCCCCGGTGTTCTCGGAGCCTGGCCCGGGCTGCCGCCTCCCCCATCCCAGCCCGTCGCCGTGTGGGGAGGGCAGCCCACGGGATGCCCTCTGCACCTGCCGCTGCCCTGGACGCTCCCCTCCGGGCCTGCCCTCTCGGGCACGGAGTCTCTGTCAGGGCCTCGCTGGGCAAGCACTGAGGCTGCCCAGCCTCTGGGGCCCCCACGCTCTCATGTGGTTATGCTGAGCTCCCAGTGAGGCAGCTGGCTGCAGGGTTCCTGGGATGCGGGAAGGGGAACCGATGCTGGGGGTCCTTTCTCACCTCCACATCCTCCACCCCTGTTAGGAAAGTGGGACTTGCCTGTGGAGCGAGCTTCGGGCATGTGGTAAGCCCTCTGGGGAGGAAGGCTGGGGAGCCGATGAACTGAGTAGCTGAGGAGGGCCCAGGATCCGGGACAAGCCTGCGTGAGTCCACTCAGTGGGGGCTGAGTTTTTAGTAGCAGGTGTCAGAGTCTAATCCAAGTTGTTACGAACATAAGGACGGATGTATTGGCTCATGTGGATGATGGCTTCAGGCACAGCTTGATCCAGGAGCAAAAGCAGTGTGGCAGGAGTCTGTCTCTGCTTGCTGACAGTCCCTTCAGCCCTGGCAGAGGGCTGCCTGAAGCTCCTGCTTCATGGTCCCCAGTGTGTGGGGCCAGAAGAGAGGAGAGGATCCCTCCTTTCCAAAGGAAAAGCCCCAGGATGGAGCTTTGTTGGCCTGGGCCAGTCTCTGGTCCACCAGGGCACCAACCATCTGGGACCAGCTGGTGCTGTGCCCTGACTGGCCTGGTGGCAGGGGCGGGGCCAACCCCCTACTCCCTACCCCCACCCCCATCCCCACAGGGAGGTGCTGGGGCTGGGCTCCCCTAACCTGGGCATCGCCCGCTGTGATGTGGAAAACGTTGGGGTTCAGAGCCTGTGGCCAAGAAAGAATTCTCGAGACGTCTTCAGGGCGCAAAGGTGGCTTTATTAAAGCACACGGACAGGTCCGTGGGCAGGAAGAGCTGTGAGAAGCCACTGCTTACCCACCGCCAAGTCGGGAGGGGGCTGGGGACAGCACAGGCCTCCAAAGGATTTGGGAGCAAGGTTTCCAGGGCCCCGAGAGGGCTCACTCACTATTGTTGGGAAAAGGTCACGTATTACTGTTTAGCAAACCCTCAGTCATGAGACCTTTCAGATGCGTATCAGGGGACTTTACGCTTGGAGTCTGATTTGCTACCTTGTATCTTGGGGGTTAGAGGTGAAGGAAGTTTCCGAAGGGATTTTTACGCGATGAAGGACACTTACAGGATCCCGGAGGTCGGGATGGGGTTAAGCTAAGATCGCCTTTTGCCCTTAGCGAAGTGTCATCTTCGAGGCAGCTGGGCTCCCAGAGGGCGGTGACTCTGCCTGTCCCAGGGACTTGTCCAGGGGCTGGACGCAGTGAGGAAATTTAAGGTTTTCCTTCTGACTCTACGTTGGAGTTTGTTTTCTCCGCGGGGACTCCCGGGGCCCCTTGCAGTAACGTGAGCTGAGCTTTCCATAGGGAGCCGCCTTTGTTTGGGGCAGGTGTGTGGACAAGCCTGTGGTCCTCGCAGCCTGGAGGTCCCTGCTCTTTCTGATGTGAAGGAGGGAGGCCACGTTCGGGCCCGAAGGCCCTCGGGCACCGCGGCCCTTCTCGGAGGAGCCCCCGCCGGAGGGCCAGGAACTTTCCAGAAGGGAGGCAGGGACCTGCTCCTCGCTTGTTCTTGGTTCTGCTCTGTCTTGTAGGCAGAGGTCTTTTCTGGGGGCAAGCGGGAATTGCATCTTTGCTGTAAACAGTTATGGGAGAATGATGTGTTAATCGGGTGACAAGGGGGATAAAACGTGCTCAGGGCGCGGGGGGTGTGCGGGCTCCAGCAGAATCCACGCACGGTCAGTCTGTGTTCCGCCACCAGGGGGGTCCCACCGGCCCCGCAGCTGCCGGTGGACGAGGGAGCCGGGCAGGCGAGGGTTCGTTCCCGTGGCGGAAGCCGGGCCGGGAGCACGGCTCTGGGGGCCACAGTGCACGTCCCCCCGGCACCCGGCGTCTGAGCTGGTTCTGAGCCGCCTCCAATTCCCCTGAGCCCTCCGGGCGCTCCTGGGAAGGTGGGGGTGCCCTGTGCTGCTCCTTCCCTGCCTGTCTAACCCCACACCTCCCTTCCTTTGCCATTTCAGCTCAGCCAGCAGATCTCCTGAAGGTTCTAGATTTTCACAACTTGCCTGACGGAATAACAAAGACAACAGGTTTTTGTGCAACACGGAGATCTTCCAAAGGCCCAGATGTCGCTTACAGAGTCACGAAAGATGCTCAGCTCAGTGCACCTACCAAGCAGCTGTATCCTGGTAAGAGACAGGCGTGTGTGTCCTCACTGGTGGGTGGTGGTGAGGGGATGTGTGTTTTGGTGGAGGGCGTGGCTCTCCCCTCCTGCCTCCCGCCAGGGTGCAGAGCTGGAACCCCATGTGGCGGGAGAAGCACCCCTGATTTTCCAGGAAGCTCTTCTGAGGAGGCCGGTTTGAGCTGGTTATAGTGAAAAAACCCAGCAGCCATCACATGAGCCCTCACCACCGAAGGTGGGGGCGTGAGGCCTCGTCCGTCCCCCTCGCTGTTCCAAGCAGGTGTATCTCCCGCTGTAGACAGACTGCCAGGACCCCAGGTGCAAAAAGGTGATGGACGGTTCTCCGGTGAGGTGGAGAGAGAGCCAGGGTCATGGGAAAGGAAGCCCTCACACACAGAGGCTTAATTGGGGGCAGTGACATTGAGAGACGCATGAATCGGGCATCACGGCTCCCAGCAAGAGGGTGCAGGCTTTTAATGAGGAGTGATTGCCAAGCACCAGGCCTCTGCTTTTAATGACGCGCCCGGCACGGGGAGCGCCGTTGGCTGCTAAGACGTGGCATCCGAGTCGTCCCGGTCCCCCGGCTGCGGACCAGTGTGGCGCCCCCTCCCCACGCCCCAGAGTGAGTTCAACCCTCTGGGCTTATCTGGCCGCGGGGAGACAGCCGACGGTTGATAAGCTCTCCCCCTGCCTTAAAGGAGCCCTTTTCGCTTCGGGTCCGAAAGGGGCCGGGGCGCCAGGCGGATCCGTTCACCTTAGGAGACGCTCTGTAATTATTAGAAGACTGGGCGTCGTCTTTTTGGTGACCTGGCTGTGACCCCGACCTTGGGCGGCCCTTTGACAAATGGCGGTGTCTCTGCTCCCGTGTCCCCCCTGGGTCCCGAGGGACACATTCTTCCGGGGGCTGCTGTCTGCTCCCTGGATCCCTGGGTCTCAGCCGGCCTTTAATCCGTGGGCCCTTAGAAGGCTGTCCCTGAGAGAGGCCGGGTCGGCCCTTTACAAGAAGGTCGCTCTGGGTAGATGAGGTCAGCCAGGGACACCGGGTCCCCTGCGGAACCGTCAGGAGCCCACCTCTGGGTCAGGGCCCCCTCGTGCTCCCGGCAGACAGCCGCAGGGGCCTCCGTGCCCAGCATCCCGGGAGCACTTCCTCACCTTTGGGGCTGAGCCTAGACATGCGTCTTAGGATCGCCCTCGTTCTCGACTTCGCCCAGAAGCTGCCTACATCCTGCCCCACGTCCCCTGCCCTAGAGAGACTTGGGGGGCTGGGACCAGAGAAAGGCTCGAGGCGGAGCGGTGGGGGGCTTCCCCAGGCCCCCGGCGGCCGCGCGGAGCGTGTGTGATGCTGTCCCCGCGTAAGGCCTCCTGGGGAAGCCAGGTGGGCTGCCTGGGAGGTAGCCTGCCGGACGCCCGGCTCGGGGGGGTCTCTGTCACGACAGACTCCTGGGGTTTCTTTCCTTCTGTCTTCCCGGCCTCCTTACGTCACGTCAGAGAGATGGCGTGGACCTCGGAATAGAGACTAATTATCGGAGGTCTGGTCTGAAGTCAGGAGTAAGACACGGCATAGTTTTCAAGCCCTCGTTTTCCCTAAGCTCTCCAATTAGTAACTTGATTACACGGTTAGCGTTTAAACGCTCTGACGGGGTGCTCTGGTTGCGATTAGCCTGTGGAGTCGAAAGAGCCCAGACAGAGCCAGACAAAGCTGGGGACTTGCCTCGGGCTGATTTGAGCAGGGGTTTCTGTGGGGTCCCTTCTCTGAGTGTGGAGCCGCTGCGGTTTGCTGACCCCCGTCAGCCAGAGCGGCCCAAGGACGTTCTCCCAGGTCCGTGTCCTGTGACCGTGGCCTCGGATGTGAGGAAGCACACGGCTTCTGTCCCTTCTCGCGGAACCTCTGAGTGAGCCCGACGCCGGACGTCCTTTCCGCTGTGATGCCCGCCTCCCGGGGCGGGGGACGGTGTGGCTGCTCGGAGACGCCTGGGTCAGCTGGGCCGGCCGTGTGGCCCGGTGGCCACGTGCACGGTTAGAAGCGTGTCTTAGAGCAGAGGGAGGTCGACGTCCAGGTGATTTACTTCCGTGAGGAGAAGGCCCCGGACTTGTCTGCAGCGGGCCACCTGGATCCTCTGGGGAGCAGTGGCCCCTTCACAAGCCGGTGGCCAAGGCTCGCGGGTATTTGGGAGCCCTTGTGGGGACTCTTCCCCCAGCGTGGGCCAGACACGGGTTAACCCGGGTGCCCGCCTCGCCCGCTCATTTATTCTGCGGCTACGTACGAGCCTTCCGCAGTGCAGGCTTCTCTGGGGAGCCCGGGTACCGTCGGGGGGGGACCGCAGGCGGGCAGCCTGGTGCTGTGTGCACCTGCTAGCCGGACAGAGAGTCCTCCCTGACCCTCAGAGGTCTTCCTCGTCTCCTTGGGCCCGGGGGTCTGGGTCCTGAGGTCAGTGGACCCGGGACGGCAAGCGGGGACCTGTCCCGGCAGTTGGCCCTGGGTGGCCCTGATGCCGTGTAAGCAGTCTGTAGGGATTAAGGCAGAGCCCAGAGCTGTGACGCTTTGGGGGGCAAGCCGGAGAGGGTGGCGCTGCTTGCCTGGGGGTACCCGGGCGGCGCTGCTTGCCTGGGGGTACCCGGGCCTCGCCACTCTCTGCTTGCAGGAGGGACACCGTGTCAAGGAAGACAGGCCCGAGACCCTAGAAGATACCATCATGGATGCCCCGTGAAGGCAGGAGACCAGTGTGTCCCATCAGGCTGCCCCCACGTCCTGGACGGGCGTCTGCCCTGGGTCCCCAGTGACAGGGGCTCCTTCGTCCACAGAACCAGCTCGGCCACATCCACACTGTGCCCTCTGAAGGCTTCCGGAACATGGCACGCTTCCTCATGATCACGGGCCCCCTCCTCTGTTCTTGTGCCTTGGATTGGGGTCCCCTCTCCATTTTGTCCTCCACCTGGTACCCTCGGGGCCCCTGAGACTCCCTTCATGTTCTGGATCCAAAGCAGGGGCGGGGTGTCACAATGTGCCCCCACCCCCTTTCGCCTTCCCCCCAGACCTTCCCTCCTGGTGGGCCTGGGCCTCCGGATCAGCCTCTGTCCAGCGGAACATCCTGTCCGGGAGCTGTTGGCGAACGAGGATTCAGTTTAATAGTGATGCCCTTATTAAACTCCTACTGTATACTCAGACTGCCCCAGTGCCCTTGGGCCTCAGCAAAGTAGACAGGAAATGACTTAAGGAAGTCATCCCTTAAGGAAGTCATTCGTCTGCCCTCTGTCTCCACCTTGGGACCCCCCCCCCCAACCTCCCTGAGTTGGCCTTTGGGGGCTGGTTGGTTTCACCGGTCGAAGCAGCCACAGCGTCTTCCTGTTGGCTCGCCCTGGCAAGATCTCCGCACCCTGGGTCCTGCAAAGGTCACAGAGGCTGCAGCAGGCAGTTTTCCTGCCCGCCCCTCCCCCCCTTGGCCTGGTGCCCTGGAGGTCCCCTTGTCCCCAGCATGTTACCCTGCAGCTAGCTCTGTGCTCCAGTGAGCAAAAGCGGGGGCGGTGGCCTGGCCATGCAGCTCTTCCGTCAGCAGAGGGCGCTCACGGATAGCTTCTGGGCTGGACGCGGCCCCCACCCCAGCCCTGCCGCCCCTTGGACCTTGGGGCGGCTGCTTGACCGGGTTGCCATCCCAAGGAGCGGTGGGTCTGATAACAGAGTCCCTCCGCGTCCAGGTCCGTGAGCCGGGTCCACAGCCCCGCGTGACGCTTCTCACCCCCATCCCCACCCCCCGCCCCCGTCAGTCAGGGTGTGGGTGCCCACACCTCTCCGGGTGCCGCTCCTTCTGGCCGGTTCCGCAGAGCGTTTCTGCGTGGCTCCCCTGTGTCGGGACCAGCCACGCTCTCTCCACGCCTCGGGCCCCGTGCAGAATTGCGGGCTGTGCCCCTGTCGCGGCCAGAGAGTGGCGCGTGCGAGTGGGGAGGTCGGGAGCACATGGAGCGGGCCTGCGCGCACTCAGCGGGCTGCGTGGGTCTGGCTGTCAGTGACCTTGTGTTGTTTCCGTCCTGAGGTGTAAAGTGTGTTTTCTGCCATTAACATACAGGGTTGGTTTTTTTCTTTCTTTTTTAAAAGTTTGGGTTGAAGTCCTTTGATTTCTTTCTCCCTTTCTTCTGGTTTGCATATCAACCAGGAAATGGCAAAAAGTATGGTCCCTGCTTCTCGCCTTCCTTTCCCCTGCCCTCTCTCCCCCTCCCTCCCTCCTGCAGGCACTAAATGAGACACGATCTGCCAGGTCCAGCTTTAGGAACAGTGATGCATCTGGAACAGCCCCTGCTCAGAGGAAGCTGACATTCTAGGAGGTTCTAATTAGGATTTATACGCAGATGTGTTGAGGAACTCAGGAGATGACATTGAAGGCTCACAGCTGGAAGGAGCAATCAAGTTTGCCTTTACTGAGCTTCAAAGAGGATAGGCTCGGTCACGCGGTGATAGGGAAGGGCTGCAGGAACAGTTTGATCAAGGGGCAGATGGGTAGCAGATGGCTGTGCACCACCATATGCGTCCGAAGTTGCCAGGTCCCGAGCTGGTCTGTTTGCAGAGCTGCGGCTGCGTGCAGCTGAGTGCTTCCTGACTGCCCTCTTCCCTCTGTCTTCTGTTACAGCGTCTTCATTTCCTGAGGACTTCTCCATTCTAACCACTGTGAAAGCCAAGAAAGGCAGCCAGGCCTTCCTGGTCTCCATCTACAATGAGCAGGGCATCCAGCAGATCGGCCTGGAAATGGGCCGCTCTCCGGTTTTCCTCTATGAGGACCACACAGGGAAACCAGGGCCAGAGGACTATCCCCTCTTCAGGGGCATCAACCTGTCGGATGGCAAGTAAGTGGGCACCGCTCGGCAGCCCAGCCCTGCCCCCGCCGGAGGGTCAGGGCAGGCCGCTGAAAGCCTGCTGGCTGCTAAGGGACCTCACGGCAGGACGCGCTTTATAAAAAGCAGGGTAGTGCCAGATGCGCCCAGGCGGGCGCCAGGCAGAGGGAGGACGGGGCTCGAGTCTGGAGGCCTGGGTCCTGGTCTCGGGTCGCCCTGCGTGCCTTTGGGGAACCCTTTCTTCTCCCCGGGCCTCTCTGCTTCCCCTTTGTAAAATGCACGAAAGTATCTCAAATGCCAGGCTCCTGGTCTCAGCAGGGACGTAAAAAATTGTGTGGTTATACCCGACTCCTTCCAGAAAAGATGTAAGATACCCTTAAGGACACAGACACATCAGAGGAGGGAGCACACGATTTAAAAAAAAAAAACAAAACAAAAAAGACAGGTCTTTCCAGAATTCTCTGTTGGGGGCATACCTACACCCTGGTAGTTTGAAAGTCAGCTCGTCAGTGGCTGACACATCTGAGGCCCTGTGCGTGATCTTCGAAGAGCCTCGGGATGTGGTCCCTGTGCTTGTCGCTGAGAACTTCACACAGGCCCACCCATCCTCCCCCTCCCCTGCAAGCGCTGTCTTCTCCAGTAGCCCGCAGTCTGCCGGAGGGTTCGGGGGGCTCTCGCGAGGCAGGGCCACTGTGTCTGCCTGCCCTTGACCCGCTGGAGAGCCCGCGGAAGGTTCCAGAGCCCGTGCCCGGGGCTTCCCAGGGAGCTCACGGGTGCAGACAGCTGACCTGGTGAGAAGTGAGAGACGTGGAGACCTCCACGGCCCGAGTGGACCTCCCAGGGCCACGCCGTGTGGCCGACATCTGCACCCAACCTGGTCTGATGGCAGAGGCTCAGCTCGGAGCTGCCCGGCCCCGCCCTGACGGTGCGGGAAATGGCCGTTTGCCGCAGGGTCGCTTCTGCTGGCCTTCCGCGACACAGGCCCCCTTCACCCGCTGGGCTGTCTGTTTCTCTGCAGGTGGCACAGGATCGCTCTCAGCATCCACAAGAAGAACGTCACCTTGATCCTGGATTGTAAAAAGAAGACCACCAAGCCCCTCGACCGCAGCGACCACCCCGTAATCGACGTCAACGGCATCATCGTGTTTGGAACCCGGATCCTGGATGAGGAAGTGTTTGAGGTGAGATGGGGGAGGGGAGGCCGGCCCACGCGCCCCCTGGGCCAGCGCTGGCGGGTCGTCACTGCTGGATATGGCCGCCGCGGCTGCCCGGCTCCTCCTCGGGGACGCTGGCATCCCAACACGGCCATGCTTCCATCGGCCGAAGCCTCTACTGTCCCAGGGGGGGTTGTGGCCTGTGGGAGCGGAGAGGCCCCTTGAGGACAGTAGTCCCCAGCCCCATCCAGGGGGTCCGGGGACAGGCTTGGGAAGGACACGGGCTTCGGTGAGCGGGGCCCGAGGCTTGTGGACGCGTGCACGGCCCTGCCTTCTGGTATCTTCGGCCGTTCTGGGGAGGGGGCGGCTGTGACCGGGTGGACTGGGGGCCAGAGCCAGGCCGGTGCACGGGAGCTGCCGGAAGGCACGAACCGTGCCACCTGCGGCCTGGAGCCCAGCTTTCCGGGAGAGCGCCTCAGGCACGGGGAAGGGGCTGAGCGGAGCATCCCACGGAGTTCTGCATCTCTGTCCTCCCAGATGGGGGTTCAGTGTCAGGGCGTTAAAGCACTCTGTCCCGCTGGTGACCAGGGGCAGGTGACCAGCGGTTTCCGGATGCCCCGGGGGAGCACAGTGGCATCACCTGGGGACCTTTTAAAGCACAGACGCTCGGGCTTCGCCTCCTGAGGTGCTGGGGCAGCAGGCCTGGGATCTGTGTTCTAGAAGGCCCTCAGGACACCGGTGGCCCCTCCGGCTTGGGCGACGTGACAGCCAGGACCCCTCCGCTGGACGTCTTTTCTTTTATGTTTTGCTTGGGCTTTTTGCGGGGGGAGGTTCAGCTGCCACCAGGGCCCCGTGGCTGGAGCGTGTTTGGAAACGGCCGTGCTGGATGGTCTCTGAGGGCTTTGCCAGCTCTCGGGGTTCGCCCGTGGGGCCCCCAGAGACGGGAGGATGAGGCAGCATCTCCTGGCGGGACTCCCCAGCGCCAGCGTGAGCTCCCTGCTCACACACTTGGCCGCGACTGAGAGGTCGGCTCTGTGCCCACCACCCCTGTGCTCCCCCCTGAGGTGGGGTCTCTGGGTCGGTGCATCTGCTCCATGAATTGGAGACCCCGCCGCCCAGGGCTGGACGGGCGTTGACCGGATCCGGGGCTCTGTGGGGGCCCCCGGAGGGCGAGAGCACACACGCTGGCCACTGCCGTTTCTGTGCCAACGGCAGTGCCGTCTGCTGCCGATTCCAGGCTCTTCCGGCGGGGAGGGTGGTCACACTGCAGCTTTGAGCGGGCGAAGAATGACTTTCCAAAAGTGTCATCCTTCCGTAAAGTCATAACGGGGCGTGTGGCATCACCGCAAAACATTCGGGGACGGACGGCGGCCAGCCCGCTGCAGGCTCCCCGGGGCCACGCCCCCTCCTCTCGCGTGCGCTGGATCTGGGGCCTCAGGCAAGTGGCTCTCGCATTTCCCGGCCTCGGCTTCCCCGTCCGTGCACTGGGGTCACGGATCGTGAATGCAGCCGCGGCAGGAGTGGCCTGAGGTCGCACGTGATAGCGCGTGTCACGCTGTGTCCCTCGGAGGAAGCGCTCGATGAGCGTTAGCTGCTTGTTCTCGATTTTAGTTCAGCGCCAAGGCAGGTGCGGAGGGGGGACAGAGCCCAGGGGCGTCGGACGCGATGCACCAGCAAGGAAAGACCAGAACGGCGGCCTCTACGGGAGGATGGGGCGGGAGGGTCCGCAGAGGGAAGGCCGGGGAGCCAGTGCGTGCAGGCGGGTCCGGGGGCCCTGCGGGGTGCGTCCCGGGACGGCAGGGCGGGGTGGGGCCCGGAGCCTGCTGGAACCGCCAGATTCTGCAAGTTACGGAGATACACCCTCTGGGCGCATTTCTGACCAGACTTGCCCAGAAACCCGGGATGAACTGCGAGACAGCCGGGGCCGTGAGCCGGGCGGGAGGTGGCTGTGGGGTCCCCTGGGGAGCTGGCATCAAAGGCACGGGGGCCACACAGACTGGGGCTGAGCTGTCGCTGGTTCAGGTTGCCTGCTGGTGGCAGGACCCGGGTAAAGCAGATGAGCCACAGGACGCTCGTTTGTGTAATGGGGTCCCGGTAGCGGCACCTGGGGGGTGTCGGGGGGGGCTTCCCTGGGCTCACCTATCGGAGCCCTGGGTGCGGGTGCCCGCTGGGCGATGGGGAGCCAGGGTGCTGGGACTACCCATTTCTCGGTTGGTTAGGAAGTTCTGGATAACCGGAGGCGGGAAGGTGTGTCAAGGGAGGGCAGTGACCGCGTGCGTTTGAGTTCACTCGTCGTGCGGTGGCTTTTCTGTGCCGGGCAAACTCTTGGTGATTTCTAGTGCCCTTTGTGTGTTCACGGCGTAGAGATTCGGGAACAGCCTTTATCTCTCTTTAAAGAAAAAAAAAGATCCTAAAACCAATATTGCTTCCTTGATATCCTGACCGAGCCCAGAGGCGCTCAGGAACACGAAATACTGAGACTCCACGGCCGTCGGGAAGGGCCGGGCGGGGCCAGGGCGGGGGCAGGGTCCCAGCTGTACCGTTCACTTAGCTGGGGGGCGCCGGGTGAGTTGCCTGGCCCCTCCGAGACTCGGGATCCCCATCTGCACCGCGGTCGACCCTGTTGTCACGCGTGTGCGTGAGGCAGTGTGGGGCTCGCGGCGCGGCTGAGGACAGGCTGTGTTCAGTGGCAACGGCAGCTCAGGAGCCCTTGCCGTGGCACTCGTTCTGAGCGGGAGGGGCTGCCGGGGTCGCGAGGGCTCGTGGGCCACGCACGAGGTGTCCGTGCTCTGCGGGAGGTGGTCCCCCG
Source organism: Panthera leo (assembly GCF_018350215.1). Lineage (NCBI taxonomy): Eukaryota > Metazoa > Chordata > Mammalia > Carnivora > Felidae > Panthera > Panthera leo. The sequence continues at coordinate 90,922,447 of NC_056691.1, read as the reverse complement.
GACCTTCCCGGCTGGGAGACTTGCTCACGTTGGGAAACGTGACCTGTCTTCCGCAGTGAGGACCGTAGGATGCAGTGACACCACGCTGGGATGGAATCTGTGTGAAATGCCTGCACCCGCCAGGCCACGGCGGACCACACTGACCCGGACCCTGGGCCGTCAGAGGCCAGGCCGTGCCGAGGCCCTCTGGCCCTTTGTCAACACTGACCAGCCAGTGTGCTCCCTGTGTGGCGGCTCGGGGTCGAGAGCTGTCCCTTACCTCCGCTTTTCCAGACCCCCCTGGCAAGTTCAGTGCCAGGACTCCTGCCTTAGAGACCAGGGCCTCCAGCTGGGCAGGGCCGGCCGAGGGCGTGCAGGCCTGAACCCCGGGCCCTGCGCTGGCCCCTGCCTGCACACCGCCGTCTCGGTGCCCTGGGGGCGTGAGCTGCCGGCTGCTGTCCTCGCCTCTCGGGCAGAGTCCTCTGGCCAGGCCGGCCCTAGGGAAGGGTCAGGGGCGGGCTGGCCTGGCCACTGCCTTCCACCCACCTAGTAGGTCCCTGTCCGCACGTTCTCAGGAGGAGGGTGAGCCCACGGGGCTGCTCGGGGGCACCGTCCTCCAGAGGATTCCTGGGAAGTTCTGTGTCCCGTGTCCTCTTCCTTCCCCGGGATGTGCCTGTGTCCTGGGACCAGCAGGCAGCCGGGGTCCCGGGGCATTTCTCCTGTCCCCCGAGGTGGAGTGGGTGCCGGGCAGGCCGAGGGCCCACTGTGGGGAGGGGCTGGGGAGCTGTTCTTTCAGAGGAGTGGTGCTGCGGCCTCCCCGTGCAGAGAAAAGTCTTGTTTTCATCCGGGGCTCAGGAACGAGCTTTGCGCGTTTGGAAACACACACAAGAGTGCCAGGGGGAGCGAGTGCGACTGGTAGGAGGTAGGAGTGGTTGTTTCCTTCAGTGGTAGAGCTGGGAGGGAGGCCGGCCAGGTCGGCACTGGCCAGCAAGGCCCCGCGACATCACCCGCCGGCGTGCTCTGCCCTCCCATCGAGCCCGGCCACTCCGGGGACACCGGCACCAGAGAGGCTGCATAACCTAGAGAAGGTCACCCAGCAAAGCTACAGCGCAGCAGGGCCGGCCCCCAGATCTGTTGTTGCCCAGAGTATCTGACAGGATGCTGTCGCAATGCACAGCAGGTGCCACACTCCCAGCAGCCCCTGTGTGTCTTTAGCGACCCGACCAACAGAACTGGGTCCTCAGAAACTGGGTCACGACCTTCCCCAGCCGGGGTGAACCCCCGGTGGCCCCGACGATGCTGGTGGGTGCTTGTTCCCTTGGCCCCACACGGGCCCCGAGGACATCGGAGTCCCCTGACCTGTGGGGTCTGTGAAACCCCGGAACCTTCCAGGAAGGGCCAGCGCAAACTGGGTTTGCAGGCTGCCCCACCTGCCCAGCACCCTCCCGGCCCCGTCTCTGAACCGTGCGGAGGGCCCAGCATGGCCCTCCCCACCCTCAGCTCAGCTGCTGTTCCAGAAGGAGGGGTCTGGGGGTGGGGCTCAGCAGGGGTCGGGGAGGGCCTCTGTGGTAGGAGGACCCTCGTCTCCAGGAGGGAGGCCCGCCCCAGGGGACAGGGAGCCAGTGAGCTCTGGGCCAGGAGCCAAGTCTGCTTTTAAAGCTGCTGAATGTTTCAAGGGGGAAACGAGACCAAACAGGCTGTAAACTGGGGCTTTCTCTGCAAAGCTCCAGGGGCCGGCGGGAGGAAGATGGCATCAGACCCGGGTGACGGTCCTCCCGTCTGTCTGCCTGCCTCTCATTTGGAAAGACCAGCGATTTACCTCATCCCTGATTCCCATTTTCCAGAGGCCTGGCTTTTCCACTGACATGTTCTTTCCTGGAATTCAGCTTTCCCGGGGCAGGAGCGGGGCCTCCGCGGAACAGGGCTTCCCCAGCGATGCCCAGGGTGGCCTGGGATTCCTCCGGGGAGCACAGAGCCACCCTCCCTCCGTGCGCGCGGTTGCTGGCCTCGGGATCTCGCCGGGCTTGGCGTCTGAGGCCCGGGTCCACGCGCTGGCTCTCGCTGTCCCAGCCGTGAGCTCTGCAACCGTCCCGTCACCTGCCACAGGGGCGCAGGCGAGGGACCCAGGGCTGGGGAAACCGCAGTCTGGGGGCCTCTGGAGCCGCCAGACTCGTCATGGGGCAGCAAGGGGGGAGTCAGAGAGTGAAGAAATGCCACAGGGACGGCGGGGTGAGCCATTCGCGTAGCCTGGGACTGCTGGAACCGGCAGGGGCCCCCGTGCCCTGTGACCCTGGCGACCGTTTGCAGGCCGCCTGGCCCTGCTGGATCCGAGGCACCTCCCTGACCAGCGCTTTCGGTCATGCCGCTTCTGTCAGCCTCCCCGTGGCGTCGTCGTCTCGACCCAGATGTCTCTGCAGAGCGGAACCGCGGACACGTCCTAGGGTGTGCTTTTCCTGTCCTTGGAAGGTGGCCGGGAGGGGCGCACTTGTGGGGCTGGCGGGGCCAAATCCGCGTTGGGTTTCAGACGCCAGGTGGGCAGACGCACACGCAGTGGGAGGGGACCCGCCCGCGGCTCCCGGCTCTGCTGGCGGTTGCCGGTGTCTCCCACCCACGTCCCCACTGGTTGACGGTGTTGAGGGCCCAGTGCCCCTGCCCCCTACCCCTGTCCACAGTGTCAGGCCCGGCGGGGACCGCGGCTCTGTCCCCCTGCTGCCAGAGCGAGGTCCGGGCCGCCCTAGACATGGCCCCCTGGCCTCTGCACGGAGCCCGAGCTGTGCAACCGTGCGGGCCGCTCTGACTTAGCCCGTCATGACCCCCGACAGGCTAGACCCCAGGGCTAGGTCGAGGGCCTGGGGGAGAGGGCACCTCAAACCCAGGCTTTCTGACCGCAGATCGCATGTCCTGGACGGGCGTCCAGCAGGTGGAGCCTGGAAGGGCCCGGACCCTCCAGCACGTCCGCTCCCGTTCCCGCCCAATCCTTGGGGACCCTCTGGGTTCTTCCTGGGAGCGCCCCCCCTGCTGTCCGGCTGTGTGAGGGGACAGCCCTGCGCCCCCGGAGGCGGTTCTCGGGCGGACCCCACGGGATGTGGGGGGACATGAACGAGCAAGGTCAGGGCCTCTTGACTGGGTCTTCAGCTCCCCCCACCTCCCAGGGACCTTCCCTGATCCCCGGAAGGGCAGCGGTGTTGGCATCCCCACGAGTCTCCACAGTTTGGTGGCTTAAAAATACAGAAACTTGTTCTCTCCCGGTTCTGGAGGCCAGAAGTCTGGCCTCAAGGTGTCGGCAGGGCTGTGGTCCCTCCAGAGGACCTTGGTGGGGGTCCCTCCTGCCTCTCCCAGCTCCTGGTGCCCCTGGGGTTCCTTGGCTTCTGGCCACGCCGTTACAGTCTCTGCTTCCATGCGTATACCCCTTCCCCTCTTCTCGTCTGTCTGTTCCTTCTAAGGACGCTTACTGGATTCAGGGCCACCCTAATCCAGGATGGTCTCATCTCGAGAGCCTTAACCTTGTTACATCTGCCAAGACCCTGTGTCCAAGTAAGACCCCGTTGGTTCTGGGGGTTGGATTAACACTTGGAGCTGTCTTTTGGAGTCGCTATTCAGCCCGTTACCCAGACCAGTACGGAAGGGGGTTCGCCCATCAATTCCCGTAGGACCCGTGTGGGTAATGACAAGCTAGTCCCTGGGCGTGGTTTCACACTGAGGCTTTCTTGGGACGTTGAGTCAGGCTGGCCAAGGAGGCAGGCTGCTAAGGTTTTCCCGGCTGGAGCGGGTGGTCAGGGGCAGTCCTGTGCGTGGCTCCTGGCTTGTCTGGGCGCCTGACTGGCCAATGAGGACAATGCGCAGGGAGTTTGGGGTACATTTCTGTGTCCGGTTCAGGTCCAGGAGGAGCTGGGCAGCGGGCAGGCGTGGGCCTGGATTCTTGCCTGGTGGCCAGCAGCCTGCAGGCTGGGGGCCCGTGACCAGCTGGGCGGCGGGTGGGGTGGCTGCCTGGCGGAGGCTGGCAGGAGCAAGGGGGCGGTGGGTCTCAGGCTGATGGCCACGCCAAGGGGCTCTCATGTGGGATTGCGCGTCGAGGGGTCCGGGGTGTCCGGGGTGGGGACCGGGCTCTGAGGATGTGCCCCTGAAGCTGGCCTGGGTCATGCCGGCTGCTCTCATGGTCCCTGTTGAGCCAAGCAGCTGGGGCAAGTGTCTCTACCCGGGGGTGGCGGTGGGGGGCGTACTAGGAGGGGTCAGAGAGACCCCGCGGGGTCGGACGGGTCTCGCTTCTGTCCCACGTTGTGGGACCTGGCATTTGCTGCGGCCTGGCCGGAGAGGCCTTCAGTTTGTTCCGTGGAAACCGTGAGCGCAGGACCCCGTCCGGGCCCAGGGGGCTGATGCAATGTTGGGAGCCTGGCCTGTGGGATGACCTTCTGGTGTGTGGGTCCCTGGGGAGGGTCGGCACCAGGGTTCCAGGGAGCGAATGTCATTTCGCGGTCACCTGTGGTGCTGCCGCGGGTACGGGCTAGGTCACATCAGGGGAGGGGAGGCGCATCGGTGGCTCTCCTGGAGGCGCAGGGCATCGCGGCCGATGCTTCTCGACGCAGGTAGCGGGGGGCAGTGGCCCAGGAAGGCCCCCTTGCCCAAGCTGGGGAGCCGCCCGTGTGGGCAGCTGGAGGGCAAAGGGGTCCCGCTGTGTGCGGGGGGTCTTTTTCTTGGCCGCTGCCAGCTGTCGGGGGGCGTGGGGAAGCTTCCGCCTCGCCCCGGCCCCCACGGACCCCGCGCACGGACTCGGGTGGGCCTGGGACCCCAGGGCGGAAGATGGAGCCACCAGGCTTGTGAGTGGCGAAGGTAATGCCTGACGAAGCCCCCAGCGCTGGGCATCAGTCCGTCTCCAAGGTGTTCTCCGAGGGCCCCAGATGCGGGCGCACGTGTGGCCGTGATTTGTGAGACTCCCCCGACCTCGGCGGTGGGGGGTGAGCTGCTTGTATCCGGACCGTGCCTTCGGAGAAAGAGCCTCCAGTGCCGGAGGGTCCACGCGTGCGCTTGTGGGGTACCCCCTTCCTGAGCGCGTGTCCCAGCCTTAGGGGGACCCCTGGGCTCTGAGAGCCGTGAGGAGCGTTTGTTGGAGGGCGGCGGTGGTTGGCCTCCGAGTCTGCGTCTCCGAGAACGTGGAAAGCCCGTCGCAGACGCATTCCCTGCCCGTGTCACCCCGGACTCGTCTGGAAGCTCTCGGCTCCGGGAGGCACAGGTGCTGGGGGCCTCTGCATCGGAGGAGCCCAGGCACCAGGCCGAGCAAGGAGGCTTGTTCAGAAAACCCGAGGCCCCGAGATGGGGCAGGGGCTGTGCCTCCGAACGTGCTTCCTCTGTTCCGCTTGGAAAAGCAGATAATAGTGACGTCCCTCCCGGCGTCCAGGAAGGTGCCTCCTGCCCTAGCTGCCGGTGGTCTTATCCTGATAATTGCCCTGACGATCCTTCGTAGCAGCCCAGGACACGCGTGGCGTTGTCTCCTCAGCACTCGCGGGGTACCTAGAGTCCAGAGAAGTAAAGCCACCTGCCCCAGGTCGCACAGACAAGAAGTGCGGGGCCAGACTTTGGGCCCAAGTCTGGACCCTTTTCCTGGATCCGAAGGGCATCCTGATCCTCAGATGACGTCGGGCCTCTGACGTCAGGCTTCCGTCCCTGTCCCTTAGGTCCCTTTAGGCGGCACCGCTGCCTGCTAACTTCCCTCTGGCGGTGACCCTCCAGCCGGCCTTCGTGGCCCCAAGGCCCTGAGTGCCCCACTCAGAGTGACCCTCCTCCTTCCTGCCCCGGCCATCTCAGGCCCCGGATCTTCCCGGCCTCTCCAGGCGGCATCTGTGCGGCGACGGCCAACCCCACAGTCCGTGCCCTTAACCACGCCCTTGAGCAAGGGCTGGGGGTGACCAGCCGGCAGCCGGGGGTGAGGGTGCATCGGGTGCGGAGTTTTCTCAAGTGCGGGAGCGCCCGGCCCCTGAGCCCCCCTCCCGCCCCCCCCCCCCCCCAACCTTCGCAGCAGGGATGTGCGTGCTCTGGGTGCAAGTGAGAACCTTCTGACGGCTGTGGACGTGCCGAGGGACCCCGGTTAGGCCTGACTGCCACACATGACCCCAGGTGACTCTCTCGGTTGACAGCGTACGACTCAGAAAGGTCTTTGGGGCTGGGACCGTGCTCTGGAACCAAGGAAATGAAATTCATCGGGGGTGAGTGTTTCTGTATTTGGGTTCAAAACAACCAGCTGCACCAGCACGGGGTGGAGAGGCGTGGTGGCGAGGCATTTCCTACGGGGGGCGCGGAGGGGTACGTGCGTGTGCGTGTCCATTAGGGGCCACGGTGTGATGTGCCACCTTAGTACGTTCGGGACAGAGGGCGGGGTGGTCGCGGGTGCGGGCCGTGCCCGGTGGAGGCTGAGGTAACGACCCGGGGCCTGAGCCTAGGGTTGGCGAGGCAGGGGAGAGAGAGAGCTGGTGCCCGAGGGTGGAGAGTCTCCTCCGGGGCGTGGGGACGAGCTGGTGGGCGAGCGAGGACCCGAATAGGCTCTGGACCTCGTCTGCCTGGGCCCAGCTCTGAGGCCGCTCCTTCCGGGGTGCGTTCCTTGAGCCCTCGGTGGTGGCTCATGACGACGTCACCTGGGCTGCCCCCCGAGGCAGCATTAAAGCCTGAGGGTGGAGGCTGGAGACGCCCACCCCCTCATCTTTGGGTCCGTCAGCCTCAGGACGGGGGTGCCGGTTGAACGAGTGAGAGCAGAGTGGTGGTGACGGTGGTGGCCCTCGTTCACCTGTCCCGGCCTCACTGGGTTCCAGGCCCGCCGAGTGTCCCGCACAGGCCATCACGCTTCGTCCCGAGCACGCTCCTGCCCGGTGGGGCTCACAGATGAACACGCGGAGGCCCGGAGGGATGAAGCGATCGTGCTTCAGGCCCCGCGGCCGGGGAGGGAAGGACCCAGCGCCCTGGCCACTGCGGCCTGCGCCCTGCGCCTCCCTGCCGCGGTGCCCGGGGTCCACGCTCCTTCTGTGCAGGTTGTCGCAGGGTGCCGCCCGCCGGGCTCGGAGGTCCCCCACGCCCCGTGGTCGGCCCAGTGGCGGCGGGCTCGCTGCCCCAGAGGGTCCGGAGGGGGGAGGACGGGACAGCCTCCCTCGTGGGCTGCCCAGGTGGCGGATGGCTGTGCTGGGGGCCAGATGCCCAGAGCGAGGTGTCCTGGGCCACACGGCTGGTGGGCGAGGGTGTGAGAGCCACGCCCTACAGAGAGTGGTGGGATACGGAGGACGTGGCCCGTCGTCCTGGCCCCTGCCTCTGGTTCTGCCGGCCTGTCGGTCTGGGGACGTGGTGTGCCCTCTCTGAGGTCACCAATCTGACCCTGTGGTCGCTTCGGCCAGTTTCGGCGTCTGACGAGGCTGAGACCTGACCCCCCACCCCGGGCCACCGTGCCCTGGCCTGTCGCGGAGACGTGTGTGTGTGCAGACGGGACCTAGACACCCTGGAGCAGTACCTGCGGGTGGCAGAGGTGACCATTGGATCGGGACCGGAGGTGGCCACGTAGCGGGGATGGTCACGGCTGGGCCACGGGCCAGGCGGCACCTGGGGGGCAGCACAGGGAAATATTTCTTTAACACCTGCCCACATAGTGTTAAACTCGCTCTCGGGCTCCACGGGTCCTCCGAAAATCATGGAAAAAATTATCTCGACCTCCTTTGGCTCGGGGCCTGCCTTTTCCATCGTGTGAGTCACGGGTCAGCGGTGTCGCACAGGGTTTTAAATGTGACTTGTTGGGGCCACAAGGGCTCGAACAGGGGCATACGGTGGCCTTTCACGTGTGGTGCCTCCCGGGGCACCGAGGAAGCGGCTCGTGAGGAGGGCCCCCCAGGTTCCCCCGGCCCCTGTGCACGGGTCGGGGTGGTCGGAGTTGGCCAGGGTCCCCGGGGGAGGAGCGCCGGGCCAGGGTAGACGATCGTGGCTGACGCCTGCACGCATGCCTGGTGCTCGCTGTGTGCGTGTGCCTGGTCCCAGTACGTGCTACCCCCTCCTGTTCACAGGGGCCGGGGTGGCCTCCGCTCTCCCGGGGCCCCCCAGGCCCAGCACCGCTTCCCCCGAGGCGAGCAAACCGTGGCTCGGCGCCTCGTGGGTCGGGACGGAAACCCCGGGGTGCCGGCCTCCCTCCCCCGTGCCTGGAGAGCCGCGCTGGGACCCCCGTGGCTGTCCACGCGGCGGGTGGCCGCACCCCGTGGCCCGTGCGGGGCGGTGCCGGTCTGTGGCCGGAGCCCGCGGCCGGCAGCCGGGAGGTCGAAGCTTCCCTCCCGGTTTGGCTCCGGGGACAGCCCGCTCGCCGAGCGTTTCGCCGGCAGTCTCGGGCGAGAAGCGTCCGCCTTCTCAAATTATCTGCGTGTCTCCGCTTCCGAACACGAAGGGCTCTGGCTGAAATTCGACTACGCGACCCGCGGGCAGAGCCGAGCGCGTGGCGGGGCCCCCGCGGGGCCTGTTTGGGTTGGACGAGGAGGGCCGTGGCTCAGGCGGTTTTGTTGACAGGAGGGGAGAGAAGCCGGCGCGGGACCGGAGGGAAACATTCAGCCGATTGAGCTGCACGGATGCGCCAGGCGGGGACGTGCCCCCGTTTGGGCAGACTCCGGCTTCCGGCTCCGCGGCCCCCACGGCCGCAAAGCTCTCCAACGAAAACCCTGCAGTTTCCTCAGCTCCTAAGCAGAAACGCAGCCCGGATGAGACCTCATTATCGCAAAAGCACAACCGGCTCCCTCAGCAAAACGCTCCTGGCTCGGCCGCGGCCAAGGGCAACACGCGCCCCGCCGCGTCCCAGTGGCTGCCGCCGGCCCGTCCTCGCCAGGAAGCGGGACCCCTGATTGTCGCCTCGGGGTCGAGGATGCGCAGCGGAGCCCAGCGGCCGTAGCGACCGTCGGGCACCGCGGCCGGAGCTTCTCGGGGCTCGGCACGGCTTTGCTGACCTTGCTGGGTGGGACAGAAGAGAGGCGAATGAGAGCGGAAGACTGGTCCGCACCTGAGCGGGAGTGCAGGGCAGGGTGGGCACTTGTGGGCCGGGGCCCAGATGGGGACTCGGGGGCAGCGGGTGGTCCTGAGGCCGGGGCGGAGCCACGGTTGTCGTACGAGCGGGACGTTCCACGTGAACTCCGCGGGGGCCGGGCTGCTCTCGGGTGGCAGCTGCAGGACAGCGACTCCGGAGCCCCCGCTCTGCCCGTGCAAGAGGGACCCCGCCTCTCTGAGCCTCAGTGTGTGCGTCTGCGAAACGGGGGGGAGACGGAGACACAGGGCGAGTGCACCCACGTGAGCACAGAGGAGCCACGGTGAGGAAGCGGTCATGGGGAGGGGGTCAGGGTCACCAGAGCCCAGGGATCGGGTGGCTGTTGCTGAGGGGACCGGGGCTTGGGCCCCTTGGTAGGCCAGCTGCCTGGCTGGGGCTGGGCCACACGTGACCCCGTAGGGACCCAGTGAGGGTGGGGGGCATGTCACCCACTGTCAGGCCGTGAGTCCAGGGGCGTGTGCCTCGTGCTCCCAGAGGGGGGCTGGGGGCGGATGGAGGGGCTGCCCCCTCGCTGGGCCCCGCGGACCGAGCCATCGGGCGGAATCGGGGCCGGGGGTTTACCCACTGTGCAGGACTTTGTGGGTTCCCCGGGGGCAAAGTCAGGCAAGGCTCCGTGGAGGGAGAGGGCTTCTCCCGGGGCCGAGGGAGAGCCGGGGCCATGCTGGGCAGGACGGAGGGGGCAGTCCATGCTGGGGTGGGACTGGGGGGCTGGGGGGAGGGGCACGGTGTGAAAAGGCATCACGCAGGGTCACTCTGGGGGACGGGAAGCCAGGGACTGCAGGGGGAGAACGCAGTGCAGCATGGGAACGCTCCGTGGATTCCGGCCGCTGCTGTTGGGGAGGTGGCCGTGGCTCAACTGTGAGACCTTGGTGGAATGCCATGGGGCGAGGAGTAAGTACACACTGGGTCCTTCTTGGCTCTGGAAAATTCTCGGGTCGCGCTGCCTCAGTTTCCCCATCTGTGAGTGGGGGTTGTGGGAAGGCTCAGGAGAGACACGGCCAGGGGGCCCCCAGCAGCAGCCAGGCACTCACAGACCTGGCGCTGTGGTCCCCAGAGTGGAAGGACTCCTGGCCTTGGACCCCGGAGCCTTTCCCCCGCTGAGGTCCAGGGGACCCACCCCGCTGACCTCGCGCTCCTCGTCTGTAAAATGAGACGGTTTTACTACACTGGGAGTTTGGGTTTTACTACATTGGGACTACTTTTTGAAACAACCCCGTACACCCTTTCTTAACAAACATCTGGGGGGGGCAGCCTGGCGTGTCGGCCTTCTCCACGGAACCCCTTTGGAGAAGCCCCAGCTGGGCTGAGCTCCCAGGTCCCCGTCCTGAGGGGGCGGTGAGGGGCAGGGAGGCCGCGGGTGCAGGACGCACGGGGCTCCCAGGAGCGCCCGGCAAAGAGCAGGCACCACGGCACACGTAGTCAGTGCCTTAGAGACACGACCCGGCCGTCGGTTTTAGCTGAGCAACAGGATCGGTTGTTGACGGGGAACACGGAATCATTGGCATGTGAGTCTCTAGGCCTCAGAGGGAGCCCCGCAGCCTGGCAGGTGTCCTTTCCCCGCTCGACCCTCCTGGGGCCAGCAGGCAGTGATGTCCCCTCGCTCTCTCCCAAGTGTCCCTGAGGACGGAAGCTCTCTGTTTCTGTCACCCCGGCCAGAAGGTCACGCAGAGGTCACCTTCTGCGCTTCACGTACACGCGTGTGTCCATGCACACACGTGCGCACGCACGTGCACGCACACACCCCCTCACACGACTCCAGACCTTACAAGCGAGCCATGAATCTTTGAGTTTGGGGGTTGCCAGGCTGCCTCCGGGGAAGGGGGCAGCAGACTTCCAAGGTCAAGGCCAGGCTGGTTGAGGGTTCCTGGTCAGGGTTCCCCCACCTGAGAGGGCAGCTGGATGGGAAAGATCCCGGGGTGCCCTCCATGCTTCCAGAGGGTCAGGGAACCCACCGGCAGCTCTGACCTGTGGCCAGCCTCACGGAGCTGGCGGTCAGCTTCCGAAAGGCCCAGCCTGGCCCCCGAGGGGCCGAGGCTGTGGGCAGCGGGGGCCTCTGATCCAGGCCCCCCAGCATCTCCCGCCAGCAGCTGCCGAGAAAGGCTTCGTCAGGAAGAGGGGGGCACACGGAGTGAATCTCAGGGTTTCCCGTCACAGCAGGCGGCGTGAAAACGCTCTCACAACCGTCACAAAGTCGTGATCGTTCGCGTTACATCTGAAAGACACTACGGACCAGAGCAGGGCCAGTCAAGGGGCAGGCCGGCGCCCAGTCTTTGGGTGGTGGCTGCTGGGAGCTCTGGGTGGAGAAAGATTCTGAGGTGGTGTCTGGTCTCAGCAGGAGTAAGTTCACTGGGGGCCGGGATCTCTGCAAAGGGCACACAGGTATTGGCGCCCTCCCCACCTGAGAAACAAACCGTCACGTGTGCAGGGAAGAGGTCACAGCGGGTTGGAAGGAGCTCTGGATGAGGACCCGGGCCCAGACCTGACCCAGCTTCCGTGAGGCTCAGAGTGTGAGCCTTAACACCCGTGCCTCAGTGTCCCCTTCTCACAGTGGGGCAGGGGATGGGTGGATCCCTGCCCTTTGAGACATGCACCCACAGCACAGAGGGGCACCTTTTTTGGTGTGGAGACCCACTCGGGGGGTTGTGGGCAAACTGGTTTTAACCAAGTGTAGGTGTCTGCGGAGGAGGGCGGGCCCTGGGACCGAAGGGGCCTTCGTGCTCGCAGGGACCCTGCGGCGGGGCCCTCTGCTGCAATGTGGGGAGTGGGCGAGGCAGGCAGGGAGCCGGGGTTGGCCGAGGGCCAGGTCGGCACCAACCGTGTGCTCGGATTCCAGAGCCCCGGGCGAGTCTCTAGGAAGCACCCGGCCCCTGCGTCTGTGCGTGGGTATTCGTGCCCTAGCCTTTAGCCTTGCTCCCTGCCTGGTGTCGGGGGGCTGCCCGGACCACCGTGCGGGGCCTGTGAAGCCTGGTTCTGGGCTGGGCGCCCTGGGGTGCAGGGACACGGATGTGCCGGATGTGGCCATGGCCCGAGGACTTGGGCTTCCTGGGGGGGCAGGCCCTTTACCCGACAGCTGTTATCCCCGTGTGCCACTGTGCACGCAAGGGGTGCACCGATGCCAGCTGCCCCAGCCACCCCCAGAACCCCCCGAGCCCCCTCTTCCTTACAGAGATTGCATTTGGAGAACATACGTTCAGATGTCAAGCTGCCAGTTGAAGGAAGAAAATGTTTTATTTGAATTGGATGAAAGTCGAACTCGAAGTCCTGTTGCTTAATAAAAGTGTGTGGTTTTGATTCACTGTTCCTGTCACGTGGCTCTCGTCTGTTGGAGAGTTTACAGTGTGGGCCAGGAGCCTCTGACATCCAAAAGGAGAGGGAGAGGCAGAGAGGGACGAAGAGGAGGGAGAGGGAGGGAGAAGGAGCAGGCGGGCAGCTCTGTGAAAGGGGGGACAACTGAACTTGGGGAGGGGAGCCCTCTGCACGGAGACAGGTCAGCTTGGGGGAGTTCTGAGCTCCTTGCTGGTCCTTAGGTTTTTCAAACTGAAGCGGGGAGGGGGAGGGTCACATATTTGGACCCATGTCTCAGGCATCAGGTAGGATGGGCCTTTTCTGGACTCTAGGACTGTCACCCAGTTCTGCCACTGAGTCATTCCCCCTGTGCCCCGTATCTGGGCCAGTTTTCCCACAGAGCCTTCTGGGAGCCAGGGAGGACGCTTAGTGACTTTGAGTGGCACACCCTGCCAGCCTCCCATTGTCCAGCATGGTCCAGGATCCAGCACAGAGGAGGGGTTCACACACCTTTATCAAATGAAGGTCAAGGAGGGCATGGCTTCCTTGCTTGGGCCCACGGTTTTGACATGTGCCAAATGAGCACCACCTCTTTGGGTCAAGCTCATGGGTACGTGTTCTATTGCTTCACTCATGGCTCTGTCTTCAGGAGCAGAACGTGCCTTTAGTTGGACCATGGGAGAGTGGGGGGGGGGGCGGGTACAGGAACAGGGCTAGTCTCAGGTCTTTAGAAAGGGACAGTGGGACGTAAGAGGCATCAATGACGACCAGATGAATACGCGGTCTGGGTGTGCATGCGATCTTACCCATGGGCATAAGGCAAGTGCAAAGTGTTAGGTAGAGTGTGGACACTGCCAGGCAGTGGTTCTGGGCCACGGCTTCATCCCTGTGTGTGATGCAGGGAGGGGCTGGCACTTAGTAGGTTCTCGATAATTGCTATTGAATGGATGATGGATGGATGGATGTTAGATGGCGGGTGTATGGTGGATAGATGATGGATGGAGGGTAGATGTATAGATGGATGGGTGGATGGATGGATGATGGATGTAGGGCAGATAGATGGTGGATGGTGGGTGGGTGATGGATGGATATACAGTTGATGAATGATTGATGGATTGGGATAGTGTGTAGATAGATAGATGTGCATGCGGCAGGATGGGCTCTGGGCCAAGGAACTCAACACCTGGCACAGCCCCTAATTATTCTTTCTTGGGCACCATCTCTACTGACATAGTTCCAACGTTTGGCATGCTTGTCCATACTCCTTTTCCTCTTTTTGAGCCCAGGCAGGTCGTACAAGTGATTGATATTGTGCAGGCTACATTGAGCTGGCCCCACCTCACCTGCTGTGTGACTGTGGATGCCAGACAGGTGACCTCAGGGCTTTGGGTTTCTCAGCTTCAGATGGGAATTAATAGAACATAATTCATAGGGTTCTTGTGGGCACAAAAAGAGTGACAGCACGCAGTTTCTTTGTCTCGTCTCTGACCTATAGTAAACATCACCTGTACGTTAGCCATTAATAAAATCATCATGACATCAGTTTATATCCATCTGGTTGGGACCCGAGGATCTTCTGCCAGGAGGACATCAAATGTTTGATAACATTCATGAGACCTATGGTTCTTGTTCCCTTTTGTTTGTCTGCTGTTGACACATCTTGATGAGATCAGCATAAAATAGAACTGCGTGCTTTTCCTAGCTTGCATGGTGGGACTCTTGGCTGCCATGGCAATGAGCCAGAATGCCAAACGGTGGTTGGCAGCGTGGGCTTATCCAGGTGGTAGCATGGGTCTGTTCTTCATTCCCTTCCATAGCTGAATAATATCCCAGTGTATGGACAGGCCACAATTTGTTTATCCATTCATGCGCTGATGGACCTTTGGGTGGTTCCCACCTCTTGGATATTGTGAATAATGCTGTTGTGAGCACGGGTGTCTGTGGACCTATTTGAATACCTATTGCGATACTTTATGGGTGAATTGTTTACATGCCTTGCCTTAGTTCCTAGGATTGGAATCTCTGGGTCATAGGTTATTTTCCTCTTTAAAAATACTCCCCCACCATAAGGGTAACAGGGAAGGAGGCAGCATATCCTCAAGCCCTCACTATTTAGAGTGGAAGTTACAGCTTGCGTTTATCACCCACAGTTCACAAAAGCTCTGAGAACATGGCTGGTACCTGGCAGGTGCCCAACAGGTGTCTGATAAATGGAAGTGGGTGGGTGGCTGGACGCATGGGTTAGATGGGTGATGGGTGGGTGGGTACAAGGGTGCAAGGATGAGTGGGTAGATGGATGGATGGGTGGGTGGGTGGATGGATGGAATGAGTGGGTGGGTGGGTGGATGGATGGGTGGGTGGATGGGTGGATGGATGGGTGGGTGGATGGGTGGATGAGTGGGTGGATGGGTGGATGGATAGATGGATGGATGGATAGATGGGTGGGTGGGTGGATGGATGTATGGATGGATGGATGGATGGTTGGGTGAGTGGGTAGATGCGTAGAGGGAAGATGGGTGGATGGATAGATGGGTGGGTGGATGGATGGATGGATGGATGGATGGATAGATGGGTGGGTGGGTGGATGGACAGATGGATGGATGGATAGGTAGATGGGTAGATGGATGGATGGGTAGGTGGATGAATGGATGGATGAGTGGATGGATGAGTGGGTGGGTGGATGGGTGGATGGATGGATGGATGGATGGATGGATGGATGGATGGATGGAAGAATGAGTGGGTGGATGGGTGGATGGATAGATGGATGGATGGATAGATGGGTGGGTGGGTGGATGGATGGATGGATGGATGGTTGGATGGATAGATGGATGGATGGATAGATGGGTGGGTGGGTGGATGGATGGATGGATGGATGGATGGATGGATGGATGGTTGGATGAGTGGGTAGATGTGTAGAGGGAAGATGGGTGGATGGATAGATGGGTGGGTAGATGGGTAGATGGATGGATGGGTGGGTGGATGGGTAGATGGGCAGATGGATGGGTGGGTGGATGCTTGGATGGGTGTATGTATGGATGGATGGATGGATGGATGGATGGATGGATGGATGGTTGGAAGGGTGGCTGGCTGTCTGGCTGGCTGGATAGATGGGTGGATGGATGGATGGATGGGTGGGTGGATGGATGGATGGATGCATGGATGAGTGGGTAGATGGGTAGAGGGAAGATGGGTGGATGGATAGATGGATGGATGGATGCATGGATGAGTGGGTAGATGGGTAGAGGGAAGATGGGTGGATGGATAGATGGATGGATAGGTGGGTGGGTGGGTGGATGGATGGATGGATGGATGGATTGATGGGTAGATGGGTAGATGGATGGATGGATGGGTGGGTGGATGAATGGATGGATGAGTGGGTGGGTGGATGGGTGGATGGATGGATGGATGGATGGATGGATGGATGGATGGATGGAAGAATGAGTGGGTGGATGGGTAGATGGATGAATGGATGGTTAGATGGGTGGATAGATGGGTGGGTGGATGGATTAGATGCATGGTTGGATAGGCTGGCCATCCTAGCTTGAGTGGTGATTCGAGGGCATCTTCCTGAAAGGAAGGCTGGTCCTGAAGACAAGCTCCTCCCAAGATTTGTCTGGGCTGCTCACCACCTCAGGGTGTCAGGCTGGCCTCCCGGATCCCCATGTGAGTCCCTGGTGCGCCACTTATTCAAGGGCTTTTGTCCTTTTCCAGGGTGACATCCAGCAGCTGCTCTTTGTCTCCGACCATCGGGCGGCTTACGATCACTGTGAGCACTACAGCCCAGACTGTGACACCGCGGTCCCCGACACCCCCCAGTCACAGGATCCCAACCCGGATGAATATGTGAGTTGGCCCCGTTGGTTCATGGCAGGGCTGTAGGCAGGCCCCTTGGTGGGGGGCAGGGCAGGCAGGCCGGCAGGGGTGGAGGGACACAAAAGCCGGGGGACCAGTGTTCAAAATAAACCCACTGGGCGAGAGTCAGAGGCTCGTGGTCTGTGGAATCCTGCTCACCCACCCGCCCCGCGTCGGCAGCACCTTGCTTAAGCCTACTTGGCGTTCTCCCCACCTTTTCCGAGTGGAGATCCTCCCACCTCCTGGTCACGGGTGACTCACGTCTTCTGTCGTGTTCAACCTGTTCTCATTAGTCCTCTGGCCTCCTTCTGTGGCGACCAGTCAGAAGAGGAAGGGTGTCCCTCGTGAGGCTGAGGTCCCATGGCCCAGGCAGGTCTTTGAGGCCTTCTGGCCGGACTCCTTCCCCAGTTTTGAGGGTGACACCTTCCCTGTCGCTATGGTTTGGGGCCTCAGCAGAGGGCAGGGGATCCTGAGTGACAGCAGCGTTGTCACAAGACGCCACAGTTTGACCGGCTGTCCAGACCCTTGGTCCCAAAGCGTCAGCACGTCTGTACCTTTTAGGACTCGACTTTCTTTGAAGGGGACCTGGGGCCCCCATGTCCTCCCTTGTGCTTCTCACGGGGCTGACTCTGCTGTCCAAGGAGCTGGAGGGGGCGGAAGCTGGTTCGGGGCCGCAGGCGGGTTCGCACCCGGAGTGGGGCACGACTCTCCGGTGCCCGCTGTTCCTGGCTGAACCTGGATGGTGAGGAGAGCAGCGTGGCTCCTCGTGGGGCCCGCCTTCCTCACACGGCCCCAATTTTCTCTCAGTACCCAGAAGGAGAAGGGGAAGGTGACGCGTACTACTACGAGTACCCCTACTACGAGGACACAGAGGACCCGGGCAAGGAGCCCGCCCCCACCAACAAGCCCGTGGAAGCTGCTAGAGAGACCACAGAGATTGCCGAGGTCTGGGCGCTGCAGGCCACGGGGCCCTGGGGGGCGGGAGGGCACCGTGGCCGCCGGAAGGTGGCGGGTGGACGCTCGGCAGGGGACCAGTGACCGGGTGACTGAGTGACCTTCTGTGCATTGTGCTGCGGGGGAGGCTGGGCAGAGGGCTTTCCACCATGGCGTGTGGACAGCAGACAGAGGTGTGAAGGGGCACGTTGCTTTGAGTCTGGCGTCTTCCTTTTAAAGCCGGAGATACAGGGGCACCTGGGTGGCCAGTGGGGTGGGCATCCGACTCTTGGTTTCGGTTCAGGTTATGATCTTGGGGCTTCGTGGGTTCAAGCCCCGCATTGGGCTCCGTGCTGGCAGCGTGGAGCCTGCTTGGGATTCTCTCTCTCCCTGTCTCTCTGCCCCTCCCCTGCTGTCTTTCTCTCTCTCTCTCTCTCTCTCTCTCTCAAAAGAAATAAACTTAAAAAAAAAAAACGTTTAAACCTGGAGATACAGTTTGCCCTTCTCAAGTGCAGGATCAGGGGTTTTAGGCCACGGACAGCACTCCCCTGGGCCCCCCGCCTCCCTGACTCCCGCTCCGTTCCCCGCTCTCAGGAGCAGACCACAGCCCCCACGGCAGCCCCCTCAGTGCCCGACACCAGCGAGGGGGCCGGGAAGGAGGACGACCCCGGCTTCGGGGTCTATGACTACATGCCCAGCGAGGACTACTACACGCCCGCCCCGTATGAGGACCTGAACTACGAGGGCTTCGAGAATCCCGACCTGCCCCCTGATCACGGCGCAGGGGCCGAGGTTCCCACCAGCACGACCAGCACGGCCAACGCCTCCAATGTAATTGCTTCCCTTGCAAGCGGGCCTGGTGCAGGGGGGAGGGAGGGGGGGCTGGATGAGGGCTCGGGGCTCCCTCTTTCCTCCGCTTCTGACCTCGGGGGTCCCGGACTGGCTCCCTGCTCCTCGGCCCCCGGGTTAGGGGCCCCTGACGTGCTGAGCCTGTGACACCATCGTCTGTTTTTATCTGCAGATGGGCGGAATGAGCCCCGTCTGCCTGGTATCTTGGGGTTCCCGTGGGGACGGATGGGGATGTGCGTGTTTGCAGCGTCCCTGTCTGGGGCCTGAGGGGGCCGGGCAGGGCAGGAGCATGAGCTGGGGGTCTGGACCAGGAGGAGGCACGAGGGCAGGTGGTGCCGGCTGCCACCGAGGGCTTTCCCGCCGGGCAGACCGGGCTTGAGGCCTGTCCGCTGACCCTGGGCGGTTTCGTTGCCTCCCGATCCCTGTCCTCATTCAGGAGGTGGCACGACGGGTCCAGGCGCTGTAGGCGAGTTGTAGGGTCGGGGGCCGGTGCGGGGGGGATGTTGGTGCAGTGCGCAGTAAGTGCATCGCATGGAGCCTGAGTCTTGACGGCCTTGAGCAGATGCCTGCGTTCTGAGGGGTCCAAACCCCCCCGTCCATGGGATGGGATGGGAGGCATGTTACCCCCAGACCGCGAGGCCCTGGGGCGGAGCCCCCAACACCACCCGCCTCCCCACGGCGTGCCGATCCCGGTGCGGCCTTAGCTTGCCATGGGGTGCTGTGGGGCTTGGGGTGACGTTTCCCTGTGGTGGGAGGAGAGGATGTGTGACTTGCCTGCCCCAGCACGTTCGACCGAGCTCCTGGGAGGCCCCCGTCCCTGCCGTCCTCCGGTGACCCCCCGCTTCCCCTCCCTCCCAGCCTGCTCCGCCTCCGGAAGATGACTTGGAAGGCGAGTTTACGGAAGAAACCATCAGGAACCTGGACGATACCTACTACGACCCCTACTACGACCCCACGGTGTCCCCGTCGGAGATAGGGCCGGGCATGCCCGCCAACCAGGACACCATCTACGAAGGGGTGAGGGCTGCAGGGCTGAGGGGCTCCTTCCCGCCCGCAGCTTCGGGGCTGGGGCCGGCCGGCCGTGAGCCATTGGGATCCCGTGAGGTCGGGCCTCCCTTTCCCTTCTCTGCCTCATTCTCTGCCCCCCCGTGTTCCGTGAACCCAGATCGAAGGACCCCGAGGAGAGAAGGGCCAGAAGGGAGAGCCTGCCATCATCGAACCAGTAAGGACGCTTTCTCGTCCCCTCTCTGAAGTCGGTGGGGGTGGTGGGTCGTGTGGATCATGCAGGACACGGCCCGACCCACGGGGCCCCTCGTGGACGCCTCATGTGCTTGGGGCGGAAGCTGGAGGAAAGGGCCTCAGGCGGGGGAATGTTCTAGACCTTGACCGAGGAGCCTGGGATTCCAGCTGGCGAGACCTCTGCGCTGAGCACGTGCGGTCTGAGCGCCTCACTCCATGCCAGCCTCCAGCACCTTGAGGAGAGGGACTCAGAACCCGTGGGGAGGAGAGAAGCCGCTGGAGGGGTCAGGGGATTGGCGGGGCCCCTCGGGCCGGGCCGGGCAGTGCAGGGGTTCAGCCACGGACTCTGCCGCTCCAAGGCCGGCACTGCCACCGCCTGGGGTCAGCTTGCGGCAACTGGTGAAGCCGCGTGCAGGGACTTTGATGAACTTTGCTCTACCAGGCTGGGGTCACGGGCAGCAAGTACAGGGCTGTGATGGAATGAGGGGCTGGGGGGGGGGTGGTCCCGGGGGCGCAGCGGCCGCTCCCTGCTGCCGGGTCCTCTGCCGGGGGCGCCAGGGGCCCCCCGGTGGTCTGAGAGCTGCCGAGCTCAGGCCCTGACCCCTGGGCGGACAGGCCGCCACGTGGTCAGCCTGCTGGGGCGGGCCCTGCGGCCGCGTGTGGTGGCCACGGCGTGTGGGCCGGGCAGCGGCCGTGGACACGACAACGGGGAGGGGCTGGCCGAGGTCCACCCTGCCACGTCGTCCGTGTGCCGGAGGGGAAGGCCGATGTCCTGCACCGAGGCTGGTCACAAGGGGGAGCTGGGCTAAGGCTTCTGCCGCCAGAACGTGGTTCCCGGTGGCTGGGCCTGGGACGGGACGTCGGGGCTCCCAGGGCCTCACGACCTCGGATTCCTGGGACGGGGAGTTTTGTGGCCTCTCTCCTCTGGTGCTTTTAGAACCTCAACCACTGGTCTCCCCCAGAGGGACCCGAAGCCCCGTGGCTAGGGCAGGCGGGACGTGGCCCGTCTCTGGGGTGGAGCCCCCAGCGGGCAATTAGGGCAGAGCCCTCCGGCTTGGCTCCCTGCCCGGCCTGCGGAAGCAGCTGGATGATGGCAAAGGCCGTCCCCCGGGGCTGTGTGTTTTCCCTCCGGGCCTGCCCCGGGGATGGGGCCTGTCCGTCCCACTGGGCCGTGGCCGCTGGACGCACATGCTTTTCTCAGGCTGACAACACCCTCTTCCAGTACCCCCTGCGGGTCCAAGGAGGGCTTATCTGGGGGTGGGGGGTGGCGGTGCAGGGGAAGGTGCGGAGGTGCACCAGTGCCAGGCGGCCTCCCGCTCAGCAACACGAAAGATCCCGACACCAGGCCCAGGGGAAAGGTGGGCTGGGGGGAGCGCAGTGCCGTGGGTGGCCTGGGTGGGGGCTCCCCAAGAGGACAGTGGGTTTGCCGCGGTCATTACGGGCCGCCCCGGCCAGAGGTGAGCTGGCAGCGTCGCTGAGCTGATCTCACTGACTGCACATGTGCCCAGACAGTCTGGTCCCCGAGTGCATCCGCTCTTGACTTGGGGTGCCTTTTGTGGGGTCCGCATGGCCTCGGAGGCAGGCAGGCTGTCCTGCCTGGGAAGAACGTGGGGCCCCAGGGCAGGTAGGTGCCTGGGCTCCGGGGAGGCCTGGGGAGAGGCCAGGCTGGTACCTTCCGGGTGAGCTTCCTGTCTGCTCGCAGCTGCCAGATGGGTCGCCTGGCGGTGAGCTGCTGGGGGGCGGGGGGTGCAGACGAGGGGCTGACAGAGGAGAGATGGTCCCACACAGACAGCGTGTCTACGCAAAGTGAGGGAAACCGAGGCATCTGGGCACAGTTAGGGGAGGGCTCCCTCCTCTGGCCCCAGCGCTGTGTCCTTCCCAGTCCCCAGTCGGTTCCACGTGTCCACAGGGGCCTCGCCGGTCCCCCAGGGACACTGTGTAAACAGTCGCAGTTTCTCAACCCAGAGATGCTCTCAAAGTCTTAGCTCTGTAAACAGATGGCCGAGTCCTGGGAGCCGGCCGACGTGGGTCTCACAGCTGACCGCTGACCGCAGAGGGCGGGGTGGCCCCTGTTTCCGCTCTCCCCGCCCTGCCCCAGCGCCCTGCCTCTGGGGAGGTGGACTCATGTCACAGGGGCTCTTGGAACCAGCTCCCTGGCTCCCTCCAAGCCAGGGACACGGCTGCCGTTTCCCCTCGGATCCACACGTTACGGCGGGGTCGGGGGCCCCTTGAAAGGCAGAAATCCTCTCAGCTCGGGGGACTCCGGTTTATCGGCTCCTGGCTGGCCTGGGCCTCCAGGGACCAGTCCCCAGACTCCGTGTCCTGTGTTACCCGGTGGACGTCCCTCGGAGGCTCTGTTCTGTGCTGTGTAAGGGGGGGGACGCCCCCGCACTCAGAGTTGTCCTGAGCTGGGCGGAGGCTGAGCCCGTCACTCGCGGGGACTCTCCCTGCCGAATTCTGAGACCGGTGCCTGCACCCTGGTGGGGCGCGGACCCGGCTAGGGCCCCGCGGGAAGGCCACTGCTCTCCCCCATCCACGAAGCCTTCCTCGTTCCCTTGGTGGGCAGTCTGGGCTCCCTGTGCTGGGCCCCTTCGCCCCGGCCTGCGGCCTCCTTCCCCGCCCAGGCTCCCGTGAGATCTGTGGCCAGCAGCACCCCAGCTCCCCAAGAACAACGGCCGGCGTGTCTGGGAAGACGGCTGCGGGCCCCGGGCCCAGCCGGGGCCAGAGGTCTCTCGCTTGACCCCAGCCCGGTTTCTGAGCCTTCTCAGCTGCCTTTGTCAGAGGAGGAAATTCGAAAGCTATTTGGATGAACTGCTGTGTATATCTCAAGCACAAATAGTCCTCTGAGCGCACATCTGTGTAAACACGTGTTGGCAGTGACCGGGGAGCCCCGGCGGGGAGGCTGGGGGGTCGGAGGACCTCGCCTGCGCGGGTCTGCGAGCCTCGGCGGGGCGTGCCCCGTCCTCCCCCTGGGAGACCCCCCCCCCCCCCCCCCCCCCAGGTCTCTCAAGGCCACTGGTCACCGTGGAAGCAGAGTCCCGGCACAGAGGCACACGCCACCTCCCGGGGTGGGGAAGCAGTCCGCACTCTCTTTGGTCTGGGGGAGCAGGGGTGCAAGGTCTGCCCCGGGGGGCCAGGGACATCCGGCTCCCTGACCCTTGTCCTGGCAGTCTCAAGAATCAGCGGCGGGGGGGGGGGGGGCGTGGCTGTGTGTGTCGCCGGCCCCCCAAGTGTGGCTGAAGCCTGCTGGTCCCGGGACCCCCAGATACTATGCCCCCTGTGTTCTCACAGGGGGCAGGAGACCTCCTCCCGCAGGGGGCAGGAGATCCCTTCCCTCCTACAAGGCTGTGCACTGCCTCGGAGCCCCCTGGAGTGGGAAGAGACACAGGGGGAGCTGGGGCTGCCCGGCCCGGGCATTGACAGCTCTCCCTCGTCCTGCGGGAGGAGGGTCCTGCCCTGGGAAGGGGCTGGAAGCAGATGCCCAGGAGTGGGGGGCACGACCCGGGCCAGGGAGCTCTGTCTTCTGACCCCCTCTGCTACGCATCGGGCCTCTCTGGGGCCCAGGCTGACGGGGGCGGGGGGCAGGAGGCCTTGTCCCCACTTGGCCGTAAAGGCCGTCAGGCAGGGGGCCTAGCGGCAGGGTGAGGGGCTTGGGAAGAAGGTGGCTGTGGGTCCCACGGTCTTGGCCACGTCCCCTCCTTGCTCTGGGCCCTGGTGGGCATGCACTCCAAGGCCCAGGTCTGTGACCCTCACGGGGTCACCCTGCCGGGGGTCCGGACCCGTGCTGCGATCTCAGGAGAGACGGGGTCCTGGGGTCTCAGACGCTGTCTCCTGTCTTTTCCAGGGCATGCTTATGGAGGGGCCGCCGGGCCCCGAAGGCCCCGCAGTGAGTGTCGTGTTTAATTTCCCGGGCCTGTGGGAGGTGCTTGGGGGTGCGGGGTCAGTGGCACCCCTTGAAGGTCCTGGATGGAAAAGAGGGGGCACCCACCTCTGCAGACCCCCCGGGGCCCAGCGCTGCCCTGGCCCACCCCCACCCTCCCCTGAAGCAAGGCGGGAATGGGGTGTTGCCCTGCGACTGTATCTTTGAATTCTGTCCTGATTTTGGTTTTAATTTCAGGGTCTCCCAGGACCTCCGGGAACGATGGGACCCACTGGCCAAGTGGGTGACCCTGGAGAAAGGGTAAGGGGTGACTCCGCTCCTTGGGACCACACGCTCTGTGGGCTGGTCCGTGTGCCTTTCCGCTCTGTGGCTGGCCTTGTCCTCACATGTGCACGGGTATATCGGCTTTCTTCCCCAAACTGCCCCTGGCCCCCTCACCCCTCCCGCCACCCCCTCATTGCGTCCGTCTTCGGAAATTTAGGGAGCTCGAGTGCTGCCCAGCCCCGAGCCTGGGGCAGATGGCACCTGCAAGGGCAAGAGTGTGCCAGGCCTGAGTCCCACTGAGGCTGCTGTGACCAGCTCACAGAGGGCCCTGTGGCCTGCGATGTCAGGCTGTCCATGTGTCGTCCACGTCACTTGGGATCGGGACCTACATCCGTTCTTCCTTAGTACGTGAGCTTCTTGGGCCTTGATTTCCCCGCACTCTGTCTTCCTTGTTGGAAACCAAGCTACTGAATAGGAGGGCTTGCCCCGGGTCAAAGGGACTCGTTCTAGGGTCTCCCTCGGTCAAAGGAACATGTCCCAGGATCCTCCCCAGTCACAGGGACCCGTCCAGGAGTCCCCCCCCCCCCGCCCCCAGTCCAAGGGACATGTCCTTCCCCCCTGCTCTCCCCCCTCCTCCGTCAAAGGGATGTATCCTGAGGTCCCCAGAGCAAAGGGACGTGTCCCCAGGTCGCTGCCCTTGAGGTGAAGGCTGAGCCACAATTTCTCTCTGACACCTAGTGGAGTTTTGGGGTACTGCGGCCGTGGGGTTCTTGCCCGGCTTGTCTCCTTTCTTCTTTCTGGTCCCGTGAATATCGACGTGGGCACAGATAGTTATCAGGTGGCCAGGTTGTGGACGGGAGAAACCAGGAGCGTGTGTGTGTCCTGATGGATGGCTGTCCCCAGGGCCCGGCACACCGCCCAGAGAGTGTGGACCTGACGCGCAGGGAGGGCGCGTGGACGGGGCCCGGTGGCTGCGTCTGGTCGTGTGGAGGGGCGGCTAGGGTCTGCTTCCGAGGCCACGCGGCAGGAAGTCCTTGGGGGTCTGGCGGTCAGGCTCTGGAGCGGTGCCGGGCACGTGGTGGGGGGTGCCCGCCGACAGAGCAGGTGAGCCCTGACCGAGGGGGTTGGGGTTAGCCGCGTTCTGTGCGGCGGGGTGGCCTCTGAGGACCGATCGCATGGGCACCAAACAAGATGGCGTCTGGTGGCCTTCTCACGCCCCCCGGCCTCGCCGCGTGCGGCCCCTCCTCTCTGCCACACGGCACGACTCCAGACACGGGGCCACTGCTCTGCCCTGGCCGCGGGACCAGACCATAGGGTTCTGCTGTCCCTCCCCCAGCTCGCTCTGGGGGCCCTTTCCCCAAAGATCTGTATGACCAACTGCCCCCACGGGGGCCGTCGTGAGACGGACCCACAAGCGTGCCTGAGCCCAGACGTCAGTGAGGGGGGACCACACGGCGTGGCAGGTGCTGTCGTCTCCGTTAGATGCAGGACGGGACGCTATCCACTGGGTGCACGGGTGCTGATGGACCTTGGTCAGCCTCGGTGTTGCTGCGAGTGTCCGTCCCTCCACCCGCCACCTGCCCATCACCCAGTTCTACGCGCTGTCTGGCACTGAGGACTCCTCCCCACTTGGCCCCTGCCTTTGGGCCGAACCGGCTCGGTGCCAGGGGTGGGTGGTCTCGTTGGTGACTGGTGCTCCATGCCTGACCCAGCGGCTCTGTTAGAGGAGCCAAGGCCGCTGCCGGTGGGATGTCGTTGGTTTAAGCAACTGGTGTCTCTAAATTCAAGCCAGGATCCAGGAGCACGGGGCCTGGGGATGGGGTCGGCAGAGGGACCCGCTCCTCTGAAGCATGCTGTCCTTGGAGTCAGAGGGAAATCTGCAGCCCACTCGGCCTCCCCAGTTCCTTTCCAAGTGGGGAGGGGGAGCCGATTCCAGGAGCCGAGCACTGCCCACCCTCTGGGCCCTGCGTAAGCCGTCGTTGTCTAAGGAGTTGTCCCTGCTCAAAGCTCAGCATCCTCTCTGTGCCCACGTCTCCCGGATACGCAGCTGATCAGCTGGCAAAGAACACTGGATGCAGGGTCGGGATCCTACCCTGCCACCTGCCAGCAGGGAGAACTCAGAATCCCTGTGTAGAATGAAAAAGTTTCCCTCCATCCTCTTATGTTTGGTGATGGGGGCCTATAAATTAAACGGACAAAAAGACGGCATCGATAGGAGAACAGGCACACGCTTTTATTACTGTTTTAGGTTTTACACGTACAGGGACTTGAGGGCTTCTGTACCATTTCGACCAAGGGCGATAAATTGTGGGAAAGTGACTAGGAAACATACGGGGAAACGAATGGAAGGCCAGGGTCGTTTTAGTAAGATCTGCTTGTGCAGCCTTTTCTCCGTGCCTGCGCTCGGTCTCCCGGTCTCCAGTGATCAGGAGCGTCCTCATCCTGGTACAGGTCGGGGTGGTGGGTGATTCGTGCCATCTGTCCAGAGGGAAACTTACGCGCTCCTTTAAGGCAGGTGAGGGGAGGGCAGAGAACTTTTGCTGATTCTCGGTTACCGTCAGCCCGATATCGTCCTCAGAGCAAAGTGGCACGTTTTGGGGTGGCACGTTCTGATCCCCTATCTGCTTGGCCCCATCTGCTTGTCTGGACGTGACAGGTTTTCCCTGGGTGATCTGGAAGGATCCTCCCCTCCCTCCCACTCCAGTTCCACCATCCTGGGGTTCTGTAGCCCTTCCTGTTACCAACTATTGATTACTTCCTATGTGGCCTGGACTAGTCGAGCCTGTCTTCCTAACTGGGTGGCTGTCAGCCCCACCGAGCTGCTGTTGCGCTTGGGCGGCGTCAGAGGTGAGAAGGGGCCTGAGCCATCACCCCGTCCAGCGCCCCTTGGTGACAGGCGGCCAGGCCCGGGTGGGCCGAGGGAAAGCTTGTGAAAGCCACGAGGCGGAGGCAAGGCAGGGGCGGGCTTGATCTGGGCCAGCTGTCCTGGTCCCTACTTCATCCTCAGGCTCAGAGGGAAACGAGGGACAAGAAAGCCGGGTGTCCCGAGGGCCCTGTGGATCCCACACGGGGCTGAGCACTCCCAGGGAGCCCGGATCCCACATGCAGGTTTCCTCTCAGGACCCTTCATGTCCAGAACGGAGGCCCTTTCCCACGGGGGCACCTCCCTCCCTGCGGAATCGGATGCACTCAGTGCCCCCGGCAGGGTCGCCCCCCCCCCCCCCCCCCCGCCCTTCCTTATCTTTCAAGGGTCGGGCTTTCCCGTGGGATTTTGCTTGGATGTGTTTTCTGTGCCTTACAAGGTTCGTAAGCCCTGCCCTAAGGAACAGCGGTCGGTACCGCCTCCCCCACGAGAGAGTGTGCATCACGGGTGCCGTGTGGGGTCCCCAGTACCACCCTGGGGACTGCACCCCACTGTGCCACCGCTTTCCCCCCCGGGTGGGCAGGATTTACGCCCAGTGCCGGGGGAATGGACCCAGGCTGGGTCCCTGGCACCTGACAGGCAGGTTCCGTTGCGGATTGTATGAGGCTGTGTGACTGAGTGAGGCTGGCAGGGCAGGTCTGTTCTCTCCCGCCTCCTGGGGCAGCCATGCGGATCTGTTCTCTCCCAGTGCTCCTAAGCGTCTTCCGTGGAGCCACCATTCAACCCACCACACCTGATTATTCACAAATTCCCCATGGCCGGTGTCTCTGCACGTGGACACAGGACGCGGTCACAGATGGACGTGGGCCTCCCTCGCCGCTCCCTCCCCGGAGGGCACTGAGCGCATCCGATTCTGCAGGGAGGGAGGTGCTCCCGTGGGAAAGGGCCTCCGTTCTGGACGTGAAGGTGTCCCATAAGCCGCAGGGCCGCGAGCCACGGTGGCACGGCCCTGCCCTGGGCGTGGCGGGCCATTGTCCTGCTGTGGCTTGAACATTCCCCCTCTGTGAGACGTGGCTAATCCCTTGAGCCCCCCGGAGGCCAGAAGGACCCACTTTCACATCAGGGAGCATGCTGGGACGCTCCTTTTGAGAGGGGGCAGGCTGGAATTAGAAACAGTCCTGGGCACATCTCAGTGCCTCTGTCCAGCTCTGCCAGCCTCCCGGGGCTCGGAAAGCCTCCACGGGCAGAGCTCGGGCGTTCCTCCCGGTGCCTGCTCCCGCTCCGGGCGGCGGGCTTGGCTGGGGCAGGTGGGGTCAGCAGGGTGAGGGAGAAATGTGCCAGCTTCACTCGAGGCTGTGACCCCAGCTGTGGGCACAGCTCCCGACCCCAGTTTTCAGATGTGCCGCGGGAAGGGGCCGCCGGAGCTTTACTGCCACTCCCGAGCTCCAGTTGCCCAGGCGCTGGCCTAAAAAGGAGGAAGGAAGGGCACACTTACTGAGAATCTAGAGAATTCATGCCACGGTCCCCTCCTTTTCTAGGTCTAAGAGCCAAGCAAAAATATCTCAGCGTAAAGACTTCTCTGGCCCTCGGGGCCCCCCTCCCCTGCTGCCCTTTTCAGGAAAAACGGCTTGGGCTGCCGCGTGCTGTTTGCACCCACACCGCAGCCCGGAGGCGGGCCCTGGGCGGCTCATCTGGCCCTGAGCGGAGGGCTCACGGGCCCAGCTTCGGGACTGGGTCTGCGGCCGCGGCTGACGGCGGCTTTGCCAAGGATCTGAGTGCCCTTGGCCTTCATCTCTGTGCAAACGCAGGGCCAGCAACGGCCTCCGGAAACCCCGTGAAACAGCAGCAACTTCTTAGATACCCCGTGAAACAGCAGCGACTTCTTAACATGGAGGTGGCCACCTGTGTCTACGTGTAGGTGTGACTGGAGCCCTGCCATGTCACCGCTTGGCAACCCTCTCCTCCGAGCCAGTTAGGGCACTGATTTGGGGGCCAGCCGATCAAGTGACACAGGAAAGGTGACATTGCTTACTTCACTTCTAATCCGGCGGCTGGAGCCGCGCAGGGTCCCCGCGACCTCCCCGCCCGCTTGCCGGAGCGTCCCTCGATGTCCCACGCGGGCTGTGGAACCGAGTGAGCCACACTGGGGGCCCGGGGTCAGTGTCCTGAGAAATGGGAAGGTGCCTCTGATGTAGCCCCGCCTTCCAGCTCAGGGGACGAGGTTGCAGACCTGGGCACGGGGCAAAGGTTTGCGGACAGTTTTTCAAGCAGTCGTGGGTTAGTTGCTCTGCAAGACTCACGTTTTAAAGCTTTGGGTGGATTCTTGAGGGCGGGGCATCACTTTTCCCTCCAAAGCCCCTCTTTCCCCCAGTTCCCGGGTCGTTCTCTGCCCGTTCCTTGGCATCATCCTGGTTGCGGTCGAGAGGGTGAGGGCTTTCCCACCAAGGCTGCGGTCCCAGCACCGTGGCTCAGGAAGAGCAGGGGTGGGGGGCATGGCAGGAGGGGCTCTGGAGGCGGAGAGTGGACGAGGGGCCGCCCCCAGTGGGCCCCCGGCCTCCGGTGCTACACAGGCCCACGCACGCCACGGAGACACCACGTGGCTGGTGTCTCGTGCCGGGGAGGCACGGACCCTACGTCTTAAATTGGGGTTTGATTTGGGACCGACTCCGAGGCGGAGGGCTCAGCAGCGAACGACCTCTGCCTCAGGCTGGGTGGGGATCTGCCAGGATTTGTGAAGAGGCTGGCTGATAATACGTTTTTTTTTTTAATAAACTGTCTCGTCCGTTTCACATTGGTAGCGTTCTGGAGCGGCCAGGGTCAGTCTAGAGAATCTATAGGGGGGTGTCTGTCTGCAGCCTGCTTTGGGGACCAGATTAATAGGACGTGTGGGGGCCACCATGTCATCTGGACACACGGGCTCTTGAGATTGCTCGAGAGGGGTCTGTGTCCCACGGACGTCCCCCCGTTCACTGGGGTCCCTTGTGTCTGTCCAAGCAAGGGGAAGCGGTCACCCCGACCGCCTTCTGTCTGAGCGACAGACACGCAGCGTCGTGGGAGCCAGGTCACTGGCAGGCGGAGGAAATGGGGGAAGTGGGCCTTGGTCTCCTGGGCTGCCTGCCCAGTCGGTGTGCAGGCCCGGAGGGGGCGCTCCTGGCTGCTGGGGGCCCTGGCTCGGCCGACTGCCCGCCGCCCGGGGTGGCCCCTCTGCCCCCCGCACTTGGGTCTCCCACCTCTCCCTGCACATCTCTGTGGATCCGGCTCAGAACCTCTTCCCTCCTCTTTCTCTCCCCCTGAAGCCTTTCCTCGTCCTCAGCCCACATCTCTCAGGCCCTCCTTTCCTCTGTGCTTGGATTCTGGAACATTCCGCGCCACGGGGGTCTTGCTGGTCCTGTGCTTGCCTTGTGGGTTTCCTCGTGGGCTGCGGCTCCGCCCTCCTTCTCTGGACACAGCCCTGCCCCATCCCCGTTGCATCCTGACCCAGCTGTCTCGGGCCCTCTGTCCACAGGGTCCCCCTGGACGCCCAGGCCTTCCAGGGGCTGATGGGCTGCCCGGCCCTCCTGGAACCATGCTCATGTTGCCCGTGAGTATCATTTGTGGGGGTGGGTGGTGGGGTGCACGGCAGGGTGCGTGGGTGGCAGCGTGGGTGGATTTGGGGCTCAGAATTCGGTGGAGAGGGGGCCCCGGGCTCTGTGTTTGAGGGGGACCATCCCCTGGCCACAGGCCACTCCAATGTGGGACAACTGTCTCATAGAAATAGGCTCTCCTGGGGTGTTTCCAGGATCCCAAGTGGCCCACCTCAGGTGCAGGGACACTGGCTCTGAAAGCCTGCTCCTCTTGTCAGACTCCCACCATCCCTGCGGGGACCCCCGAGCGGGCATGCTGCCCGCTGGTCCCTCCTTGATCTTGTGGGAGCCCAGGCCCGGGCCCGCTGGCCCAGAGGTCAGTCTTCTGGCTGGCGACCTGGTGCTACCCAGGAGGCCAGGTGCAGCTGAGGGTACCCTGTGTGCAGCCAGGAGCTAGGGCTCCTCAGCACAGGCATTTGCACTGAGCCCTTGGCTTTTTCTTGCAATAAATAGGGGCTGTGGGGTCTCAGAGTGAGATGCCGTGGAAGTCAGAAAGGTCTTTCCAGACTCGGGGCGGGTCTTCCGGTGGCCCTAGGGCTGAAGCCGGCAGGCGGGGCTGGGGCAGCGTGTCCAGGGAGGGGGCTCGGGCCAGACACTGTCCAACCAGAGGCCTCCCCACCCCCGCCAGGCTCCGCTGTCACCCGGGAGGCCCCGGGGTCCAGCGTGGGCACCCATACCGGTGCACCCTCGGTGACCCCCTGTCTTACGCCTGCAGTTCCGCTTTGGAGGGGGAGGTGACGCTGGCTCCAAGGGTCCCATGGTGTCGGCTCAGGAGTCCCAGGCTCAGGCCATCCTGCAGCAGGCCCGGGTAAGTGATGCGTGGTACCTGGAGGGGACAGGACACGGCTGGGAGAGGGGCGCGCCTCCTGGGGGATCAGGACATGTGTGAGTGTGCACTCGCCAGTGTCTGGGGGCCCAGGCGAGCACTGGGAAAGGTCGGGGAGGTGTCTCAGGGCTTCTCTGTGTATGCTGAGGGTCCAGGTTCCCGGATACGGACGTGCGGGGCCGTCTGCTGCCCTCCGCTGGGCGCGGGGGATGGAGAGACAGACCCCGTGCGCCCCTGGAAGGGCTCCCAGTGATGGGGCGGGACCGAGAAAGGGCCTCTGGGACGGCACCCGCGGGCCCCAAAGCCCCTCGCCCGGCCTGGGGGTCCCGAGGAGCGTTTGCTTCCTGACGGCTCTGCTCTCTGCTAATCGGCTGGTTAGTGAGCCGAGGTTTTGATTGATGACGCTCCAGATTGCTGACGGCCGGTGACCAGAGTGAACCCCGGTTCCGTGAGGCGGGCGGGTGGGTGATCCGGTG
Organism: Panthera leo; assembly: GCF_018350215.1. NCBI lineage: Eukaryota > Metazoa > Chordata > Mammalia > Carnivora > Felidae > Panthera > Panthera leo. The sequence goes on along the minus strand of NC_056691.1, from coordinate 90,891,335 downwards.
GAACATCACCTGTAACGGGGCATCTCAGGAAACTACTAAGTAAGCCCTCGTTTGGGCGGTATTTATGTGGCTCTGGCACCGTGGAGGTGATGTTCGCGATCACAGGGCGAGGATAATTAGAGGACAGCTTGAGCGTTGAGCTGTTGCCGTGGGATAAATTGTCCACGTGATGCCCTGAGGTGCGTGAAAAACCCCAGCGCCTGCGGCTGGAGTTACTGACGGGGCCTTGCCTGGCTGTGTGTTTTCACGGAAGCCGAGTGGGTCGTGGGCTTACAAGGTTTTATAACTGGAACGAATCTTTTCCAAAATGAAAATGGCATCGTGCGGGGGAGGGGGAACTGAGTCACAGGATAGAAGCAGGAGAGGTCCTTTTGGGAAAGGAGGCCGAGCTGGGCTGTGGCGGGGGTGGGGGTGGGGGGGGGGGTCACACTCTGGGCGGGGCTGGGGGACCGCCAGAGCCGAGGGCCGGCTGGGGACAAGGAGGAGGTCAGCACCCAAGCGGGCGGGACGCCCATCCCCACCGTGGGGCAGGCCACCCCCGGGTTCCACCTGCACGGCCTCCGTTCCGTTCGTGTTGGCTCACAGGTCCCAGAGGAGCTGAGGTGCCAGGTTCCTGGAGCTCCGTCAGAGACCCCTCCTGCAGAGGCCCCCGTCCTTGGTGCGCCCCGTCGGGCCTTTCCTGCCCGGCTGAGCCCCACCTGTTAGGACCAGTACCCTAGCCGTTTCTCAGTGTGCCCCATTTTCCCTTGCAGCTGGCGTTGAGGGGGCCAGCTGGCCCGATGGGTCTGACTGGGAGGCCCGGCCCCATGGTGAGTCCTACGTGAGGGACGGAGGGGGAGCGTGGTGGGTGGGGGACATCCTCAGCTCACCCAGAGAGAGCACACTTTAAGCTCTCATCAACCACTCATTTTGTCAGTGGTACCCCAGCGGGACTGGGGGCCTTGGGCAGGGGCTTGGGGGGCTGTGGTGGCCTGGGGGCTGGGCAGCCCGCCGCACCAGCTCTGCTGTCATTTTGCCTCACGACCCAGGGAGCTCTGAGCCTCTTTCTTTCCGGGCTGTCGTCAACTCTTGACGGTTCTGTTTCCAAAGTCAAGAGCACTTCGGTGAGATGGGGGGACGGACAGACCCGGATCCCCAGCCCTCCCCTCCCCAGCCGCACAAGCTGTGTGTGGTGTGTGCCCGGGCACGCTCAGGGCCCGCAAACAGGAGCCCCTGGGAGTGCCTGCGGCCTTTGCAGTTTGCAAGGAGACGGAGAATTTAACCCCCCACCCCCGTTCCCTAGGGGGCACCTTGGCTCTCTGCCCCCCCGGTCTGCATTCAGCACCTTCCTCGGCCATGCTGGCTCGGGGCTGCTCCCCTCCGTCTGGGGCTCCTGCCTCGTCGTGAGGGTGCCCGCACGCTGCCCTGAGCTGCGGAACGTGCCAGACCACTGTCACCTTCATCCTGGAGAGAGAAGCAGACTCTGTGTTGGGCTTTCCGGCTCTCGTGCCGTAAGCCCCACTGTCCAGAATTTGGTTCAAAACTCAGAGGAGATCCAAACAACTGGAAAGGTCCTGCTCAGCCCCCAGGCTCTGTCCAGGGCAGGCACGCTGGGCTCCGTGGACCGTGAGCTTTGCTGGTTCGCAGCGGGAGCCCTGCCCCACGGGGCGCCCCCTTCCCGTCTGATGAGCATTTCTAACCCAGACCGTGTCTCCCTAGGGCCCTCCGGGGAGCGGAGGTCTGAAGGGCGAGCCGGGAGACATGGGGCCTCAGGTACGTGGGCACCTCGCCCTTGCTGCTTGAAGGGGCGTGTCCTGCTTATGGGGGGTGGTGCCCACAGGCATGTCGGGGGGCAGAGCTGCATTTCTTTAAGGAAGCGGCAGGGATCTGTGGCTCTGTGCGCAGCTTTGAGGGACAGAAACAGCCGCTGCCTTCAGGGGAACTCGCCGGCTGTGCCCTGGGCGGCCCTCACTCGGGGGGGCAGCAGACCCTGTGCCCTGCCCGGCGGTGCCCGCTCGAGAGACGGCGAGCCCCCGGCCGGGTTGAGGAGCAGGGGTTCAGGGCTTTGCTTTTGCCTCTGAAAAACACGGATGCCCCCTGACACTCTGCCCTCTCTGATTGCGGACAGGGTCCCCGAGGAGTGCAGGGCCCTCCTGGCCCGGCCGGAAAGCCTGGAAGAAGGGTAAGCGTTGTGGCTCAGTGGGCCGCAGCTGGTCCCCACGGGGGCGGGAGTCTGCGGTGGGTCTGCCGTGCCCCCACTGCCAGGCTCGGGGCCGGAAGCCCGGTTGGTGGTTCCCCTCTGTCGAAGGGCAGCTTTTCACGGCCGGATCCCCTTCCCCGGGGTCGCGAGCTGAGCCGGAGGGTGCTGTGTGTCCTGGGGCAGGTGTGCCTTGCGGGCCTCTGCCAACCTGGTCTCTGGCCTCCGTCCTGAGCTTGTTGATGTGTTTTTTTAATTTTTATTTTTTATTTTTTTTCAATGTTTTTTTTTGACAGAGAGAGAGAGACAGAGCATGAGTGGGGGGGCGGGGGGGGGGGCGAGGGGCAGAGAGAGAGAGGGAGACACAGAATCCGTAGCAGGCTCCAGGCTCCGAGCTGTTAGCACAGAGCCCGACGCGGGGCTCAAACACACAGACTGCAAGATCATGACCATGAGCGAGATCATGAGCCAAAGTCGGACGCTCAACTGGCTGAGCCACCCACGTGCCCCCTGATGTAGTTTAACAAACATTTTTTTTTTTACATGTATTCATTTTTGAGAGACGGGGGGGGGGAGAGAGAGAGAGAGAGAGAGAGAGAGAGAGAGAGAGAACGAGAACGAACAGCAAGGGAAGGGCAGAGAGAGAGGGAGACACAGAATCCGAAGCAGGCTCCAGGCTCCGAGCTGTCGGCACAGAGCCCCACGCGGGGCTCGAGCCCTCGAACCGTGAGATCGTGACCCGAGCCAGGGTTGGAGGCTTCACCCACTGAGCCCCCCAGGCGCCCCTAACAAACATTTTGAATTAAAGCAACTTCCGCGGCCCTTTGGGCGCGAGCATTGAGAACACGAAAGGCTCACTGGGCCTTATGTCCGGAGCCGGGGTGCTGGTGGTCGGGAGCCACTGCACGTCCTGCCGGGAGATCACGCGAACCGTTCTGACCAATCTCCCTTGACTCCGGAGGGTGTGGACAACTGCGGAGGGCGGGGGCCCCACCCGTGTCTCCGTTTGCCCGGCCTGGCTTCGGCGTTTTGCCCCAGAGCCGCGTTGCTTGGGCGCCTTTCCTGACGGGAATTTTCATCCCCGCAGCTCCGTGTAAACTTGAACCCCGGGTGAGACAGACCAGCTCCTTGGGGTCCACCCGGGTCCCCGGCTTCTCTCTTCTCTGCTGCTGCCCTAACTGTCTCCCCTGTACTTTGAGGCCGAAAGCTGTCGCTTTCCAAATGCTCTCTGTGCTCGGCGGTGAGGGCCTCGTTTGATCAGGTGCACGCGGGACGAGGGGAGGAGAGAAGGCGTTCTTCTGGGCCAGGTCTTTATTCCCAGCGGGCTGACATTTCCTCGTTAGCAGGGCGGCATCTGGCCCTGGCCCTGTCCAGGCAGCCTCAAGCCTGGCGGGGCTCTCCCAGGGTGACCCTGGGGCCTTGGTAGTGGGCCCGACCCTTCAGCCCCGTGGCCAGTCGGTTGGGGACCGTGGGCTTGTCCTTGTCACTTTCCTGGAAATGGCTGGAAGTAACGGCCCCAGGAGTGGCCTCCACGGATGAGCGTCTTGCTAACGGTGGGCAGCCGTGTGGCTTTAGTGACACAAGCCGCCACTGTGGGGCTCCGTTCCTTTGGTAGCCAATTGGACTGGCCCTAGGGGCCTCCTTTCTGTGACCCTCCTGTCCGTAATCTGGCTTCCGAACGGTGCAAGGGAAGCGGGCTGTGGATTGCTTCCCCGGGCACACTCTCTCCGGAGCCCTAGACCCACAGTCCCGCAGACTCACAGAGCTGCCTGGCCGCTGTCTCGCAGCCTGGTCTCATCCCGGACACAGGCGACTGGCATTTTCCCCATCTGGCATTTCAGACGGCGAGGCTCAGAAAGACTGGAGTCACGTGAGAGGCACGCAGCAGCCCCGGGAGCCCGGTCGGGGTCCTCCGGACCAGCCTGGCCACGCGGGGCCGTGTGACTCTGCTTCGCGTCGCAGGAGGCCACGACTCCCAGACCCCGGTGACAGTTTCCCTCCTGTGTTCCAGGGCCGAGCTGGGAGCGACGGAGCAAGAGGGATGCCGGGGCAAACGGGCCCGAAGGTAGGCTACGCTCGCCGCCTCCTGACGTCCTGCACGCGGCCGCGGTCGCCGTCACCGTGTTGATGGCACGGCCAACATGGCGGCGGTGCGGCGAAGGTCACTGCGGTGACAAGTAACGAGTCATGACGTTCGTGCTCATCTCGGGGGGACCTTGGGGGCGGGGGAGGTTCCGCTTGGGTCCGTGTCTCGGCCGGGTTCCAGGCGGTCGAGGACCAGGGCTGCCGGGGTGAATGTCACAAACCAGCATGGCAACTGCAGCTGGTTTGCTTAGGGGGCAGATGGGTCCCTCTGAGCAGGTGGCGAGCATTGGGGGAGGGGGGCGCGTGGAATCTCAGCTCTGCCAGCCGTCCGTGAACGGACAGACGGCAAGAGCACGCACGTGGGGGCTGACGCGAGGAATGCCAGGTGCACGAGACGGGGAGCCTTCTCGACCAGTTTTGGGGCGTTTGCTCCCCCGCATCGCAGGGAGCGAGTAGACGTTGTGTGTGAGCGGACGTGGGGTCGGTCACGTGTGCGCGTGAACGGAATCTGCAGTGTGGCCACCCCTCCGCCCCCCGCGTTGGTGTGGAGCCCCCACCCCTGTTCTCGGCCGGCCCTTCCTTTCCCAGCTCTGGAGCGCCGTCCGGGGCCGTGCACGGCGCCTTTCTCCCGCGTTACCTGGAGGGGGTGGAGAATGGGTCACCGCACCCGCCGGCGGCCGAGACGCCTGTTCACCTAGTAGCTGGTGCGGATGAGCTCGGGTGCTCCTCGCGCGACCGGAGCTCAGGGGAGGAGGCTTTGGTCTCGAGTCGCCCGAGCGACAGGAGGGAAGAAGGGCCTTCTTGAGTCTCTCCCGCACAAAGTGGACTTCTTCCAACAACAGAGGCATCTTAAGCCTGAACTAGCATGCTCTTGACCTCCCCCACGTGCTTTACAACGTCCGCGAGGCAGGGCTGTGCGCCCCGACTCCAGGAGGCAGCCCGGGGTGGCCCGGGGCGCCAGGGGGCCCCCGTTGGTGACGAGTGTGCCCGGCCGTGCCGGGCGCTGAGGGTGTAGCGGTGAGCGAGACAGGCACTCGTGGGACATCGAGGCTCAGAGCCTGTGGCCCTAGGACAAAAGTCAGCTCTGTGTTTGTAGCCTTTGTTGGTGTTTGGGGGAAAAGGGCCGCGGAAACACAGAGCCGACAGCGGAATTTGTGGCGAACGGAGGCCGGTGGCCGCCACACGCGGAGGTTCTGGGGCCCGGGGTGCGCGGATGCTGCCCGAACCGCGGCCCGAGGAAGGGCGGCCAAGCTGTGTGCAGTGGCGCCCCTGAGCAGGCCCCTCTGTTCCTCACAGGGCGACCGCGGCTTCGACGGCCTGGCTGGACTGCCGGGGGAGAAGGGCCACCGGGTAAGTGTTCCCCACGTGCGCGTCACCGGCACAGAGGTCCCGATGGCTTCTGTGCAGAGGGTGGAGGTGTTTCTTGGGAGACCCTTCCGGAAGGCCTGGGATCTCTCGTGTGGGGCTGGGACCCCGCCTTTCCGGAGTGGTCACAAAAGAAACTCCCAGAAACCAGTGCCAACGCGATGTCCTTGCGGAAAGTCAGTCCAGAGAGAGTGGGTTTCTCATGGGCCGCTTACAGTGAGCGAGCCCGTCCGGCCTCCCGTACCCGAGGCGCGTGGAAGGGGAGGGGAGGGCCCTTCCTTAGAGAAATCTGCTCTCACTGGGGCCCGCCGTGGTTCCAGAAAGCCCGGTTGGCCACCGTTTCGCTGCCGGGGACCCTCTGCGCCACTCAGGCAGAGATTCCGGGAGCTGGTGGCAGCTCCTGGGGTGGGGCCAGGGTGCGTGCCGTGGCCCGGAGCCCCCTGCTTCCCTCCTGCGCGGGCCGCCTCCATGGGACGGCTCTTTGCTGCTCCTCGGACGTTTTCTGCCTCACCTGTTCTCTTTGAAGCAAAGCGTGTCTCTTTCGGACTCCGGCACAGCGAGGGCACACGCAGGCACGTGTGCGTGCACACACACCAGCACACGCGCTTGGGGACGGTGTCGGGAGGGTTTATCCAACGCGCCCCGCGGCCCGTTGAGGAATGACATAGTGGTTATCAAGGCGCGTCGTCTGCGTTCTCCAGCCACGATGTGGAGACTGGGACGAGGGCAGCCGCCGGGCCCATCCGTTTGACGGATGAGTGCATATTAGGCACCGACTGCACGCGAGGCCCAGAGCTGCGAGAGGCGGGAGGTGGACCAGCGCCGACCCTCAGGACGCTCACGGTCGGGGGCGGCAGCCCTTCCTTGGGGACCCTGTGGGGCCGGGGCTGGTGCCCCGCTTCCCACGGAGAAGCTGGCAGGGGGTCGCTCAGACCCTCTCCCACCAGCCTGCAGAGTCCGAGGGCGCCGCCTGCCCGTGGGAGCCGGTCGAGCGAACCTGCCTCCCGACACCAGTCCCCAAAACCACCTCCTGTCACTCTGGAGTCTTCAGCGGGCTCGGGGCTTCTGGTCTCAGAATCGCAGAAAGACGGACGGGCATTTGAGACGGCTGGGGGTGACTGTTCCGAGTGCCTAATGCTGACCCTGCTTGACGTCCTAGGGTGACCCTGGTCCTTCTGGCCCGCCAGGACCTCCGGGAGATGATGGAGATCGGGTGAGTAGCCGCCTGCCCGTCCCCTCGGGGTGGGGGGGTCCGGGCTGGAACCGCCGGGAAACGCAGGCAGTGCTGTCATTGGTTGGCAAGGGTGCAGCTGGGGAAGGAGGGGCTGTGGGTGGGCGAAGCCACGGGATGTGGGGACAGGCCGCACGCCACCTCTGAGACAAAGCAGGTGGAAGCGTTTGGCTTGACCGCTGGGCCTGCGTCCGGGAGCGGCTTTCGCCCGCCGCTGGTCTCGGAGAGAGTGCCCTAGTTCTGGGAGGTGGCTGCCCGGGTCGCCGTGGAGGAGGGGTGTCGGGAGAGGTCATGAGCTCCGTGTCTCCTCTTGTCACGTGGTCTGGGTGGAGGCTGTGGGGTGGTGGGGCCCGGGGCTTAGGGGCGGGGGTGGGGAGTCTGGGAAAAGCCTGTCCTTGGCCCTGGAGGTGGAGGGAGGCGGAGGGCTGGGAGCGTGCAGGGGTGGGGGGAGCACGGCTCTGCCCGAGGTTGGAGCCCGGGCTGGGGGTGGGCCTCTCACAGGGGGGCTCTGCGGAGGCCCCGGGGTTTGTCAGGTGCGTCTTCCTGGGAGAGTGACACACAGTTATGATGTGCAGAGAAGCTAGAGTGGGCTTATGAGCCCCTCCCTGCATTCACCCCGGTCACTTACACAGCGTCTTGGGGTCTCGGGGGTGTTTTAGGAAGAAGGTTGGGAAACTCTGGGAAGTGAGTTAGGGCCTGGCCGTGCCTCTGTCCTCAGCGGCTCTCAGCTGCCATTGCCAGGGTCCCCTCTCCTGTCTGGGCCCCAGCGCACTTGACTGTACTACGAGAAAGGAGAGAGGGGTCTTCCCGGATGTGCGTGCTTCTTAGCAGGGGAGGTGTGCGTGCGTGTGTGTGCACGCGTGTGTGCAGGGCCGGCTGTGCGTGAGGTGAAGAGGAGGGGGCAGCGCCCTGACCAGGAGAAGCGGAGTTGCCGATGGCAGCTCCTGATCTGGAACCTTTGGAGCCAGGACAGCATTTCCTTCTGCAGCTGGAAGGAAGAGGCCGCATGTAGGGCCCGGGCAGAGAGAGAGGTTAGGCTACTGGGCGTTGGCCCGAGGGGTCTGGCGATTGTCCGTGACCCCTTCCAACGCAGCCTCCGTCGTTCACGCTCCTATCATTTCCCTCTCTCGCTCCCTCCCTCCCTCCCTCCCTCCCTCCCTGTCATCTGCCATCTCCCTCCCTCCCCACCCAGCCACCTGTTTTCCGTCTCAGTCTACCGCGTATCATTCTATCTTTTATTCCTATCACGACCCGTCGAGGTCACCAGATTCTTGGCTGCCCTGATGTTTCTGTGCAGCCTTCTCCTCACTGGGGCTGTGGTGTGTGAGCTCCTGAGCAGAGCGCCCCAGGGCCTCGGATCCCCCCAGTTCCCTGAAGCTTCCCCGGGGGTGGGGACACTCGGGCCTTCCCGGCTGGGGCCGGACTAGTAGATCCGGCAGAGGCTGAAGCAGCCCCGGGCCAGAGAGTCCTTCCACACAGCGGGAAGGCATGTTGCCTCTCTGTCCAGGCTTCAGAATGTGTCCCTAAAATCCTGCCTCTTTTCTCCCCCACAGGGTGATGATGGAGAAGTCGGGCCCAGAGGGCTGCCCGGGGAACCCGTAAGTCCTGTTCGGGTGGGCTTCTCTCTCCTCTGCGTGGTGACGGGCTGCTGGAGGAGACCGCTCTGGGTGGAACCAGGGACCAGCCCAGAGCATAAATTAGAGGGGAGGTCAGCCTTGAAACAGAGACATCTGGGGGTTTCTTGAGCAAGGAAAAGAAGGCTGGTAGGGCAAATATGGCCTTCCCCAGGGGAAGAAGACGAGACCTGGAGGGCTGTGGTTGGAGCTCCAGGCTGCAGGCGTGGGGGGTGTCCAGTGTCCTCATGGTGGGTGTCCACGGCCATCATGGCAGATGTCCAGGACCATCATGGTGGATGTATAGGGCCATACTGGCAGGTGTCCAGGGCTATCATGGCGGGTGTGTAGGGCCATCCTGGCAGTTGTGTAGGGCCATCATGGCGGTGTTCAGAGACATCATGGCAGATGTCCAGTGCCATCATGGAGGATGTCCAGAGCCATCATGGTGGGTGTCCAGGGCCATCATGGCGTGTGTCCAGGGTCATTGTGGTGGATGTACAGGGCCATTATGACAGATATGCAGGGCCATCATGGTGCGTATCCAGGCTGAAGGCATGGTGGATGTGCAGGGCCATCATGGCGGGTGTCCTAGGGCCATCGTGGTGGGTGTCCAAGGCCATCATAGTGGATGTGCAGGGCCATCATGGTGCGTATCCAGGCTGCAGGCATGGTGGATGTCCAGGACCATCATGGCGGGTGTCCTAGGGCCATCATGGTGGGTGTCCAAGGCCATCATGGTGGATGTGCAGGGCCATCATGGCGGGTGTCCTAGGGCCATCGTGGTGGGTGTCCAAGGCCATCATGGTGGATGTGCAGGGCCATCATGGTGCGTATCCAGGCTGCAGGCATGGTGGATGTCCAGGACCATCATGGCGGGTGTCCTAGGGCCATCATGGTGGGTGTCCAAGGCCATCATGGTGGATGTGCAGGGCCATCGTGGCGGGTGTCCTAGGGCCATCGTGGTGGGTGTCCAAGGCCATCATGGTGGATGTGCAGGGCCATCATGGTGCGTATCCAGGCTGCAGGCATGGTGGATGTCCAGGACCATCATGGCGGGTGTCCTAGGGCCATCATGGTGGGTGTCCAAGGCCATCATGGTGGATGTGCAGGGCCATCATGGCGGGTGTCCTAGGGCCATCGTGGTGGGTGTCCAAGGCCATCATGGTGGATATGCAGGGCTATCATGGCGGGTGTCCTAGGGCCATCATGGCGGGTGTCCAAGGCCATCATGGTGGATGTGCAGGGCCATCATGGCGGGTGTCCAAGGCCATCATGGTGGATGTGCAGGGCCATCATGGCGGGTGTCCAGGCTGTAGGCATAGGTGGACGCCCAGAGTGCACCAGGCAAGTGTCCAGCAGCAGTTGTGGTGACTAATCAGACGGTTTACCGTCCCTTCTGATGTCTACACTTCCCCAAAGTGGAGCCTTGCATCAGGGTGGTCCTGCCATGGCAGCAAACGGCTCTTTTCCCGAAGCCGAGTTCTCTTAGGGCCCAAGCAAACTTCCTCAGTGACAAAGGACACCGTTTACATCTCACCCGTGGTTACTTCTGAAATGGCTCATTTTTGTTGCCCGCGTCGCCACGGCGGTATGCATCTGGCGACGTTAATTGAGGAGAACCTTGCAAGCGGTACGCGGAGAGAGCCTGGGCTTGGGCTCCCACATTCACCGGGGACTAAGTTATGCCCTGGATGCCTGATTCGCCTCTAAGGAGGATCCATTACGCAGTCCCCTCCTTAACACACGCCGAAGCGTCACCTTGCGGGTTAGTAACTTCTAGAAAGCATTTACAGGGCTAGGTTTTTAAATAACGACAGGGATAGTTAAGTGGCACTGAGTGTGGGAAGGAGCCCTCTTCTGCCGAGTCTCAGGAGTTTCCGTCAGAATTCAGGGCACTCGTGCCTTGGTTAAAGGCTGGACAATCCCCCCAGGAGAGGGGCAAGCGTGAGGTTCAGGATGGGGCTCCTTCGGGTGACGGGCGACGCCTCTGCTGTGTTACCTTCTGAATCTCATGAACCGTGCTGGGAACGGCGCTGCCTTGGGGCTGTGTCCCTCCACGTGCACACGGGCCGTCCCCACACGTGACCTTTGCTGCGGAGGGGGGAGGGGTTGAGCTCTGGGCCTTAGTGGCGCCCCAGAAAAAAACCCCGAGCCCCGTGCTTCAGCTCTGCCTTTGGTCACGACGTCCCCATCAGAGAACTAGTTCCTCCTCCCTCCACCCTCCGGTGGCAGAAATGCAGTCACCTGTCACTGCGCAGAGGGAGCCGGTAACGAGACGTGGACAAAAGCGTTCCGTGCAGTGGAGTATCTTCGTGGCCTCCGCTGGGAGAGCTTTTGTGTGTACCTGCCCCGAGCGAGTGTGAAAGGGCGCCATTGAGCTGAAAGGCTCCCCTTGCTCTGAAGGTGCCCCTTGATCCCTTGTCTAAGCTGCCGGTTCGTTCCATGCACCCGCCCCTGCTTCCCAGAGCGGGTGGAGAGGTGGGGCGGCTGAGGAGGTGTCACGGGCGAGGACGGGTGCTGCCCGTGCTTCCCGGGACGTGTGGACAGCTGCGTTGCTGCCAACACTCTGGGGGTGGGGGTGGGGCTGCGGGGCTTGCCTGGGGCAGGGCCGGCGCCGGGTTCTTGGCCAAGTGTGAACAGTCCTTTGCCCTTTCCTCTTGCAGGGGCCGCGTGGTCTGTTGGGGCCAAAGGGACCCCCGGGCCCTCCTGGACCTCCGGTAAGGCCTGTCACCTCTGCACGTCTGTCCCGCTCGGACACTTGCCCGGGGCTGGTCGAGGTGTCGCCGGGGCTCTGGGGCTCCTAGGCAGGCAGAGCCCTCCGCAGGCGTGGGTTTGCAGGAGGAGGCACAGAGGCCGGTGGGCCGTACAGCTTCTCCTTCTCACGCGACACGTGCTGTTTTAAACGGTCGCCAGGTTGCCTCATTTTCTCCTTTGAAGGCACTCTAAGCGGCTTCTGGAAAGTTCTGGAAGCAAGTAGCCCATGGTCCTGTCGGGGCCCTGTCCCGGTGGGCGGCTTCTCCGGGCCTGGCCCACCCAATGCTCGGGCCCGACAGCTCCATTGACCCCTGGCCGATCGAGCCTGCAGGATTCTTTAATATCAACCCCTGCCCCTCCCCAGTAGGTTTGCCGTCCCCCGACACGGTGAGGGCAGGACGCCGAGCAGAGCTGGGTGGGATTTTCCCTGTGACTGTGGTTGATTCTTCAGCACTCTGTTATTTTCTTTCCAACGCCATCCAGGGTGTGACGGGTATGGATGGCCAACCAGGTCCGAAAGGAAATGTGGTAAGTCTTGGGGGTCTGACGCCCACTGTTACCGTCAAACCGGAAGGGGATCCGAGGTGGAGGGCACAGCCCTGAGCCCTGGGTCCAGGTGGAGTCTGAGCGGGAGAGCTGGCGGCCGTGCTTATTCCGACCGGAGCCAGACCGTGTCTGTGCAGGTGCGGAGGGAGCTGTCTGTCTCCCCGCCCTGTGCTCCAGTGACGAGCACTTACTGTGAGCCAGGCCCAGCGAAAGATAGGTCCCCTGGCTCTACCGGGAGACTTTAGCGCGACGTCTTGGGAGTTTTCCACCAAGTAGAGTACTTTCTGGTCGCTTCCTTTCACGGTCGCTCCTTCCTGGCGGCTGTCTGGGTGTCCCGGCAGAGACGACTGGGTGCCCCTCACGTCCGGGTCAGCGTTGGGGATCCTTGCAGGTGCCCAGGCCTGCTTCCTCTCTGCCACGGGGCCGCCTGCTTCTTCCCGTCTGGGCATCCTCTTCTGACGCTGGTGGTGGGCACCTGCCTGCCCTCCAGAGTCCCCATCAGTGCCTTGCTTGTGTTTCCTCTAGGGCCCCCAGGGAGAGCCCGGCCCCCCGGGACAACAGGGCAATCCAGGTGCCCAGGTGAGTGAGCAGCGGCCAGCGGGGGGGTGCGGGTCTCGGTGGCGTGTCCTGGGCCCCAAGGGACCGGCAGCCTACGTGTGACCTAGAACGGAGTCATCCCAGATGAGGGAGAGGGTGCAGGGAAGGTGGACGGGTGGCAGGGAGGAGCCCGGAGCCGGCCAGTCCCCTGATCTTGCCTTCCTCTCCTAGGGTCTCCCAGGCCCCCAGGGTGCAATCGGTCCTCCAGGGGAAAAGGTGAGTGGCTGTGCTGGTATAGGGACGCCCCCACCTGCCCACGGGGTGCGTTCCGGCCCCTGGGGAGCTCCCCCCACCGCAGCCCAGGCCGCGGAAGTGGCGGTCCATCCCCAGCTTGTGCGTGATTCTATTCTTTTCCCAGAGCCAGGGAAGCTCAGGGCCCTGCGCACGCGGGAAAGGAGACCGGGGGAGATCGGGGACCTTTGTCCGTCACTGATCATAAGTTCATTCATTCACTCATCCATCCATTGTCTAGCTGTGCGGAGCGTTGCCGGATTCAGGACCAGAAAGGGCGCTCGGTCAAATTTGACTGTTTGTTGTCAGCCTGAAGTCTTGTTGTGTTGTTGTTTGCTTTCCGTGTCGTTCTTGCTAAATCTGGCAAACCGCCCCCCCCCATCTGCATCCGGGCCCCCGCTGAGTCCTAGGTGCTGGGGGAGAACAGGGCCACTGGAGCACTTGCCGAGCTCGTGCTCAACCCCAGATCTTTCCGCGAGCGCGGGCCCTCGGCTGACGGCGGGGCCACCTCCGAGGTGTGGTTCTCAGTAGCGCACACAGCTGGGCACCAGCTGAGAAGCCCTCCTGCCTCCACGTGGGGTGATTTTGTTCCACTGGCAAAACCGCAGGCCCAGGAAGCAGCAGAGGGGGAGGGTCCTCTCCTTTGGGGGGGTTCGGTTGCCGGAAGCTCCCGTGCCAGGGGGCGTTCGGTGCCTCTGAGCATCCCTTTCAACAAATGTTCTTTGAGCGGAAATGTCGGGAAGTGCCCTTGGGGTCGGCCTAGGGAAGAGGTGGCCCCAGGGCTCAGGGGGTCTCTGGTTTGTTCTAGGGTCCCCTGGGGAAACCAGGCCTGCCAGGAATGCCCGGTGCTGACGGACCCCCGGTGAGTACCCTGCCCACCTCACCCCTTCAGCACTGCCTGCCCCGTGTGCCCCCAGGGATGGAGAGCCCAGGCCAGCGGCCGCCCCCCTCGCCCCTCGTCCCTCGCCCCCGGTTGCGGTGAGGCACCCCTTCCTGTCTCCTCTCTCCCACCTCCACTGATAAAGAAAGACCCGGCTGATTGTGTGACTGGTGGCCCAGCGATTATGGGGCTCTGGACGCACTTTTCCATGACGGGTTCCGATCAAGGGGTGGAAACTACACGACTAGGAGAAGGAGTTATTTGTTGGGAGCGCTGTTTAAGGACCAGAACCCAGCCTGCATTTCCAACCCCGAGGAGGGCTGGGCTGGGCTCCGAGCCGTTCCCCGTGTCGCTGGTGTTTGAAGGGAAGGACAGCGCGCGCTGAGTGTATTTTTAGCCATCACACACTGCGAAGGAGGGTATTAAGCAGTGCGTTGGCCATGTGTGAGCGCAGCTGTGGAGCCAGATTAGGGACCGCCTCGAAATAGGGAGCCAGTGACAAGTCAGCCTGTGGCTGAGCTGGCAGAGGGAGGGGTGGGGAGGTGGCACACGTTCGAGGTGTGTGTGTGTGTGTGTGTGTGTGTGTGTGTGTGTGTGTATCCATCTGTACCCACCGCCCTCTTTGCAAGCTGCTGGTGGGATTTCTGGTTTCGCCTTTTTTTTTGGAGGATTCAGGTGATACTGCAGACATAGCACATTTCCAGAAATAGGACTATCTGAACCATTTATTTCAGACACGGCGTATCTTATCGTTCTAATAATGCTGGTCAAACCTAAGCAAGAGCTCAGTACGTTAGCAATTAACTGGGGACTGTTTAAGGTACAGCTTCCCTTTTCGGGGCTGAGAATGGCGGGATCCAGGGTATCACACACCAGCAGTCGCCCCGTCCCAGGCTGAGCCAGCGGCCGGTCACCGCCCGCCCCACGCAAGCCGCCCCGGGCCTCCCGCGGCCTCCCGTGTTCCACGCGTTTGGCGGTGTGGATGCAGTGGTCGCTTACCTCTCTTAATTGACGTTCGCGCTGCATTTCGTCTCCTGACTGTAAAATAACTTGTTACGGAAAATTAGCAAAATAGATGAAAAAAACGACAAAATGGAAGCCACTCTGATCCCACCCCCACGCTTACCCCACCGATGGCAGGTGGGTGCATCTCCTTGCACGCGTTTTCCTGTGTGCAGGGCGTCCGTCACGGGCCAGGCCCGCAGCCCTATGGGGCAGACAGTGCTGGGGAGTGGGGCGGGCTGCAGGCCCCCACCTCCCTGACCTGACTGCTTCTGCCCCGGAGACCCCGTGTCCCCAAAATGACACCCTGATGCTCCAGAGACCCTGAGGGGTCCAGGCTCCTTCCTACTTAGACCTCGAAGACTGCCCCCCACCCCCGCCCCGAGCCCATGGAGCCGTGGGCTGCCTGTCCTAGACTTTGCACTTGCCACCCCCCCAGCAAACACTTAAACTTGAAATATGAGCGCACGGCGGCCCGTCCGACCATGGCCGTGCGAGCTGCTCACTGAAGGTGCTTAACGCTAAAGACGCGAAGGGGAACAGGTGCCTGTTGTTGTACGTGAATTTGCAGGAACAGAGAGATGAAAGCACACGCTCCGAACAGGAGAGGGTTTTCTTCCCTTCTTCCCTCGAGTTGGTTGGGTCTGGCCTCGGCTGCAGAAAGGAAGGTTGATTTAAAGCCCTTCGGAAGGAGGGAGCGTTTCGGAGCAGACGCGCACTGAAGCGTGTTGTTAAATCATCCCGGAGAGCTCACAACGGGGCGATGGGGACGTGAGTTATGGTTCGAAGGAGTATTACGGAGCCAGTAAGAACCAACTCTGGGCGAGTGTTCTGTGACATGAGGACAGGCCCAACACGTAAAATGACATTAAAAATATACCACGTGGTGCGTTTGGCGCGTGTGTGCGTAAGACGGAACAGAGGAGCCACGTCACGCGATTAGCTGGCGTTGCCGCGGGCGGTGAGGTTACGAGGGACTTCGTCTCCTTTCCCACTTGCCTGATTGTCTCCAAGGAGCATATATTACTTTTTTAACCAGAGAAACATCAAATACAAATAATTTAAGCCTTATTATTTTTCTATCATATGAGCAGTGCTCGTTATAGAGCATTGGAAAAACGCAAACGCGTAGAAGGGAACGGAAAATGGCCGGCTTTTCACTGCGGAAAAATCAGTCTCTTAGTCTGGTGTATTTCCTTTCATTGTTTGTTGGCACATTGTTTGGAACTTTTTTTTTTAACGCTTATTTATTTTGAAAGTGAATGTGAGCGGGGGAGGGGCAGAGAGAGAGAGAGACAGAGAATCCCGAGCAGGTTCTGAGCCGTCAGCACAGAGCCCGACGCGGGGCTCCAACTCCCGAGCTGTGAGATCATGACCCGAGCCGAAGTCGGACGCTCAACCCACCGAGCCGTCAGGCGCCCCTGCTCCCACGTTTTTAAGTGAGCTTTGAGCTGTCCCCACAGTTACTCTCATTCTATAGACGCAACTTACAACGGAGGTAAAGAAATTTGGCCTCAATTCAAATAATGCTAATAATTCCGATAACCGCCGACGTGAGTGGCCCACGCGCTCGCTGCCGGGCGCAGTCCAGAGCGCTTTTCAGACCGGCTCTTGGCAGTCCCTGCAGGGACTCTGTCCCTGCCGCCCCGTGAGCGAGGACAGCACCGTGTGGAAGGGCCTTGCTCGTTCTCTGAGCGACCAGTGTGGCTCTGTCCCCAGCGTGTGTGGCACCCAGAGCCCGGGGCTCACGCATCCACACCTGCCCTCCCTGTTCGCACGGTTCCTTAACAGAAAAACGTCTGTGGTTGATGGAAGCTCCAGAGAGCCCATGTGGCAGAGAGGGGACAGGACCCACCCGTTCCTGGTCACCCTAAAGCAGGTCACCTTCTCCTTGGCACTGTTGGGGTCCAGCTCTGCCACGTGAGGGGTTGGAGCCATGAGCCTTGTTTCTGAAAGGCGGTGTGGCGGGTGGTGTGGCCCCCGCGGGCCAGAGCATCAGGTGTGGTCCATCTGGTGCCCGATTTCCCTCAAAGGCGGGGGCGCGGCTCCCTAAGGGCGCCCCCCACCCTGCAGAAGGACCTCGCGGTGGGGTCCTTGCTTTGCACTTCGGGGCGGGCTATTTGCAACGGTGTCAAATCCAAGCACGTGACTAGTAAAGATCAGAAGGTAGACGCACAAATCATTTACTCAAAGGGACCAGATGTCGGTGCCCGTAATGCTGCTGCGTTCTAGAACACGCAAGCTGAGAGAGCACCTGGCCCACCCTCTCCTTTGACCCATGAGGAGGTGGAGGCCCAGAGAGGGCAAGTGACTTCCCCAAGACCACACTGTGGGTCGGACGTAACCAGGTCGAGAGTCAGCGCCCTGCCAGTGTCCTCGGCGAAGTGTGTCTCTTTCTGCTGTCATTGTCTGTGTTTGCCTCAGGAACTCAACGGCCTAAACCTAGTGACTGACCCGGGTTGGAAAGTCAGAGAGTTCGCGTTCCCGAGAACTGAATTGCTTGGGGCTCGGGTAGACGGGGCAGTGACCCGGGGGCCATAACCATTTCTACTGGGGTTGGTTCCAAACCTGTATTGTGGGAGTAGGTCCTCTTCTTTGGCACGTGCCACCCGGGAGGCTGGGAGGCATTTGCACACAGACCTGGGGACGTGCTGGGACGCCAGTCGAATGACAGGGCGTGGCCTCCACCTCAGCACCAGCCTGCCATCCCCGACGTGAAAGAGTCTGTGTCCTGCAGACAGCATGGCACCTGCCCTTCCGGGAAGCCAGATGTCCAGACCCCCTGTCCCGCTTCATCCGTCCTTGTTTGGCACAGAAGCTTTCATGCCAGGAGATGAGCAAATGCCCTGTGGTCACTGTCCCGGCTCACCTGCACCTGGGGGCGGGCTGAGTGCAGTCAGGTGACATGATGGTGCCTGGATCCCACCTGTGGGCTTCCCAGCACGTTCTCCTCCATGCCACCCCGGGTCGTGGCCAGGCCTGCCACCATTCCCAGGTGACAGATGGGGCAGCCGAGGGTCAGGGCTGAAGGACTGGCTCGGGGCCCCGTGGCTGTGAGTGCCCTCCGTGCCCAGCTGCCTGATGCCTTTGACTTCCTGCCTCTCTGGTTCCTGTTTTGTGTTTGGGGGTGTGGGGGGAAGGCGATGGGAGGGGCCCGGCTCTCCCTCCCACATTTGAAGACAGGGGTGGGGGGCGGCCGCTGCCTAATGCCTTCTCTCTCCTGACAGGGGCACCCTGGCAAGGAAGGCCCTCCAGGAGAGAAAGGAGGCCAGG
This sequence comes from Panthera leo, assembly GCF_018350215.1. NCBI lineage: Eukaryota > Metazoa > Chordata > Mammalia > Carnivora > Felidae > Panthera > Panthera leo. The sequence continues at coordinate 90,873,579 of NC_056691.1, read as the reverse complement.
TGGGTTCAGAAGAGAGTGAGCAGAGACGACTGTGCCCTTGGTCTGCTGTCTGTGCCCCGGGGTCCTGGCCTGGGGCGGCAGGGACCTCCGCCTAAGTCCCCGGTGACCCCTCCCCACCTCAGTTACCGCACATGGGGGTGCAGGCACCGCCGTGACCTTGGCCACACGCAAGCTGGGTGACTGTGCAGGTTCTCGGCCGGGGGCTCCTGCTGACCTATTGCCCTCGTTTGTTTGGGGGCCAGGACGTGGGGCTTTGAGGCCGGGATGGAGTTTCGAGGTGGCCTGGCCCCCAGGGACTTGCCCGCCGCCCTGTCTGTGGCAGAAGTCGGCCTCTCCGTCCCTTCATGTTCCCGGCCCTCCCCAGGCCCGCACCTGCTCGGGGAGCCGGGGCAGTGAGTGGTCAGCAAGGCCCTCACGCTGTCAAGGGCTCCCTTCCCCAGACGGTCAGCCCTCGTCCCCTTCTCCCAGCCGGAAGCTCTCCCCCGTCACCCAAGGTGCCTCTGCTGGGGGCGCACTTCTTTAAGGGCAGCCCGAAGCAGCAGGGCCCCTCCCCATCTCACGGCCCCCCTCGCACTCCCGAACCTCTGGGCGGCGGCCGCACCTCGGTCCCCGGCAAAAGCCTCAGCAGGAGACACAGCAGGCGTCCCCCGTCCAGTGGGAGCCCCTCCAAGGGTCCAATGTGCGGGGTCCGCTCCGCATAGAGCATGAGGAATTGGCTGCTGGGACGGGAGCTTTCCAGCTGTTGTGGGAGGACCCAGAGCGGACCGGGCACGACCACACCCCAGATGGAGCTGACGGTCTTTCCCCTTTCGTTTCAGGGTCCACCCGGCCCCCAGGGCCCCATCGGCTATCCGGGTCCCCGAGGAGTCAAGGTGAGGTTCTGGCAGCTTCGCGCCCTCCTGGAGGCCAAGGCTGGGATTGCGGGCGCAGCAGTCCTGGTCCCCCCGCGCTCCTGAGGGAAAGGTGGGATCCCGGGACAGGGGGCTGGGACAGGCGAGGGAGTGGCCAGCCAGGGCCAGGAGGGGCTGATCCCGGAGCAGGGGACAGCTCCGGTGCGTCTGTGACGACGTAGGCGTCAGGGCGGTGGCCGCCTGTCCGTCGGTCGGGACGCTGCTCTAGCTATCACCCAGTGCCCGCCCCCTCCCAGGCGCCGCACGGGTACACGCCTCAGCCAAGGGGAACAGCCTGTCCCTCTTTCCCCGGGGAAACTCAGAAACGTCCCTTCCGGGCCATTTGCACATCCGGAGCGAGAGAGTCCGTCCCCATGGATAACACCCGGGAGACCGAGTGCTGGCGAGATGCTCGTGGGAGGTGTCCACTTACCCGCAGTCGTGTTTGCGGTGCCAAGGGGCTCTGGAACCTTGTCAAACGGGGGCACGGAGCTCCAGAGCGATGCCCAAAACACAGGCCCGCCTGTTCCGTCACAGCTAACCGGGTTTGCTTTGAGTTGTGTGATTTAATTTCCAGTCATGTCGCTGTCTGGGCACCTGGGGCACATTTATACGGAGAGGGATGTGCCCTGAGGAACGTGTTCGGGGGCGGGGGGGGGGGGAGGTGTTCTTTCCTCCGTAGCGTCTGAAAGCTCTAGGTGATGCTGAGGCCTTAGAAAAGCCAACGGCTCACTTTGTTCCCAAATGACTTCAACTTGACGTGAAGGGAAACGTATAAATATATACACAAACGCAAGTAGCCCAGCCTGAGGGATTTGCGTGGACACGCCCCTCAGCTCCTGTGCTCGGTCCGCACCGTTGACCGCGCTTCATCCTCCTGGGCGTTTCTGCCCCTCGGACGTGTGTGGCTGGCCTGCGGTGTGGGGGATGGAGAATCCAAAACCTCAGTTTTCAGCACCTTGCCCCAAGTTACCCTAAAATCGATGCCTCGGTCGGGACTCAACCCAGAACTTGCTTATTCCGCACCAAGCGCCCCGTGCCAGACCCCGAGGGGCCCGACGGCATTTCCCCGGAATCCCGATGTTCCGAGGGCCCGAGGGCAGACGGACTTCCCGGGGGCGGGGGGCCGGGGGCCGGGGGCCGGGGGCCCGAGGCAGGGCAGGTTTCTCCCTGAAGCGGGCTCTTACCAGCACGCCTTGTGAGTTTTATCAGGATTGCCTGTGTGGCAGAAATGCCGATTATGTGAGCTCTGTGCGTGTTTATTTTATAAATTCTTGTCGCAAAAGTGTCTGCTGGCTCTGTACACGGCTAATTGCATAATGCTGTGTCTGTGAGCTAAAAGGTGTTTGCTTTAAAATGTTTATGGGGAATGCTCTTATCTTGTCTATCTGATTAAAATTCATTCAGGCCGCGAGCGATCCAGTTAGACTTGGAAGCAGGGAGTGGGAGGAAAAGTGGGGCTGAACGCTCTTTTCGCTGGAGACATGCATTCTCATTTCCTGTGCTTTTGAAAATGACAGTGGAGTCCGCAGCCTGAGGGACGGCAGGCCCAGGGCCGATTCGTGCCCCCCGGGGGACATCTGGAGACCTTTTTGACTGTCACAACTTGGGGGGAGAGACTACCGTCACGCAACGGGTGGGGGGTCAGGGATGCTGTGCGCAGGGCAGCCCCTGTGACCCAGCCCCAGATGTCAGCCGTGCCGTGGCCGAGAGATCTGGTCTGTTGGGTCTCCTGGGCCGCGTTCCCCTGGCCTCTGACCTGGGTCGGGAAATGGTAGGACTTTGGGTCTGGGAGGGCGTGGGCACAGGAAGCCCACCCCGCCAGCATGGCAAGAGGGAGGAAGCTGGTGCCAGAGCCCCCAGGGCATCGAGGTGTGGGGGTAACCGCACCTCCCCTCTGTCCCGAGGCATCTGGCCGCCTGGGGCCACTGGAGCCCGGGGTGCATCTAGGGGGTGGTCGCCGCCCCCGCTCCCGCCCGGGGGAGGCCGTGCAGCCCAGGCCCGGCCCAGCTCTCAGCGCCTGGCTCCAGCTTTTCTTAGGGCTTCTCCTCAGTTCCTGGAAAAAGGCTTAACACTCTGTGCGCAGTTCTTGCCACCAGAGGGCGTCTGGCAGCCCGAGGGTCCCCGCGAGGTGGCCCAGCTGCCCTGCCCGCCGCCTCTGCTGGAACCAGATGGGAGGCCTGGCCTCTCTCCGGGGTCCCGTGGGCAGCTGGCCGCGGTCGGTGTCTGCTCCCTGCTCGGAGGGCCGAGGCTGTGGCCAGTTCCCTCCACTCCACAGGTGGACTTACCTGGTCTGGGCAAGGTGCTAGCGTGGCGGGGGGCGGGGGGGGGGTGCTCAGAGGAAAGAGGGTGTGTCCCACCCTTACAGTTCTGGTCTGGCGCAGAGATCTGTCCTGAGCTGGCGTTCAGTGGCACTGGTGCCATTCTATCAGTCAGTTTGATGAGCTGTTGCCTACTGTCGCATGTCAGTAATAATAATACAGAATGACAGCGGCCAGACAGCACACAGCTGTTGTGTTTTGAGCACCAACTATGTGCCGGGCACTGTCCTGAGGGCTCGTCTGCATCCCCCTCCCACCAGCAGTAACAGGGCAGTGGTTGTTGTCACCCCCACTTCCCAAATGAGGAAACCGAGGCACTAGGCACCTGGGACGTCAGAGGCCACGAGCAGTCTGCCCGATTCCAGAGCCATGCTGAGGCCTCACGTCCCACCGGCTCCCCAGACCTCAGAGAGATGGATGTTTCTGGAAGAGGGCAGATGTCAGCGGGGGACATCTGGGAATCCTTGGTGGGGGGAGGCAGGGAGGCAGGGCTCACGTAGGCATGAGGAGAGCCTGCAGGGTCCTCCCTCGGAGACTGGGAGCGTGAGGGAGCTTGTGTGGGTTGGGGGGCTGCGCACTCAGCCCTCCTGGTATTTGGGGCTTCGACCCTTCCCTTTCGAGAGCTCAGGAGAGGCTCCGACCCACCCGACTCACTCTCTTCCCTTCGTGTTTGCCCAGGGAGCTGATGGCATCCGCGGTCTGAAAGGCACCAAGGGCGAGAAGGTGAGTGCCCCCCGCCTCTTCCTGCCACAGAGCTGGTGGCCGGCTGGGTGGCTCCTTCCGTGGCAGCCCTAACAGCTGCTGAGGCTCATGTGGCCTCTGAGTGTGGAGGGATGTGATCCCCCCCGCGGGACAGACTGTATGCAAAAGGGCAGGCTGTGGGCGCACCTCCTGGCGGGGCTGAGGGTCGGGGGCTTGGCACCCCCCACCCACGGCCAAGGCCAAGGCTCGCCGCTCACCCGCAGAGGCCAGCGGACACCCCAGGCGGATGCCTCGCAAGGCAGCTGGACAACGGGGCCATTGGGGTGCTGGGTGTTCTTCCCTGGGCGGCCCCTCAGGCTGGAGCAGAGCCAGGCGCTGAGGGAAAGAGGTGTCGCCGTGCCCCCCGGCCGCGCCCGGCACGGCTCCTTCCCCGCGGCATCTGCCTGTTCCCGTCCCTGAGCTGGCTCCTCACGTGGCCACGCTGGACAGGGACGGCGCGGACGCTGGGCCCTCTGTGCTATGGCGATGGCTCAGCCTCGGCCCCGTCTCCGTGCTCAGCCTGGGGGAGCAGGCGCACGCACACTGCCTCGGTTCCCCCTGGAGAGCCAGCGGAGGAAGGCAGACCCCTGAGCCGTCATCCTGTGGCCCCTGGAAGCGTGGGGACTGAGGGCCCTCGGGGTCAGGGCCGGGCACACTCCCCGCGGGACAGACGAGGTCCCCACCGGCAGCTCCCGGCTCCCTCAACTCCCCTCATCCCGTTGGCGGGGGCTCCCCAGAGCCCCAGGTTTTGCCACATTTGTCCCATCACTTTTGTCCTTTAGCCAGAGACAGGGCTACCTGAGCGAGTTCTGACGGGGAAGGCCTCTTCTCCAGGAGAGTCACCGCCCCTCTGAGGGCCCCCGGGGGGGCAGCCTGCGGGGTGGGGGTGAGGAGAGCCTCCTGGGACCTAGAGCCCGAGGCCGCTGTGGGTGAGTCCCCGGCATATCACCGGACAGCGGACACGCACTGCGGGCTGGGGAGAAACGAGTTCGCACCAAGTCCCAGAAAACTGCCTCCCTCTGCGTACCAGCTCCCGGCCGGCCTGGGGCTCAGGACCAGGCCCCCCGATGGGCAAACGAGGTCAGGACGCCGGGCCTGGATGGAGAGGGAGGGCGAGCCAGGCCGCCCCGTGCAAGTACCTGAGGGTGTCTGTGCTTGTCTGCGTGGGGACTCGAGCGCACGGCAGTCCCTGACCCTTGTGGATCCCCAAATACGCGAATAGCAGGAATGTGTCCCCCTGGCCTGGAGGGTGCAGGACTGTGTCACTGAGGGCTGCCCCGCAGCCAGACTGCCCGAGCCCTGGGCCCTTCCGTCCCCTCCAGCTCTTGCTGGGCCGGTCTGTGGGGCCCACCGTGGCGGCCGGCTTCTCTGGGGCGTCCTCCCTCCAGCCCCGCCCCGGTGCTCGCCCGTCAGCGGCTACTGGGCCCCAGCGGGGACCAGCTGTGCACAGCTGTGCGGGGTGCAGGGGTGTGGGGGTGGGGGCGGCGGACCACGAGCTTGACCCCACGACTACAGAGGGTTAGAGGGGCGCCCTTCACGAGGGACCGGACTCACTCTCGGAACCCCCCCGCCCGGCACGCCCAGCGCTTGTGTGGCGACAGGGGCTCTGGGCTGGGGGCTGTGTGCGGAGTCGTGGGGGGAGGGGGGCCAGCCGCCCCGGAGGTGGGCTCTTTCGTGCCGACCCAGGCGCTGCCTTGTCCTTTGTCAGGGTGAAGACGGCTTTCCTGGGTTTAAAGGCGACATGGGAATCAAGGGCGATCGGGTGAGTGTTTTGGGGTGCTGGCGGGGGTCGGGGCTGGGGGTGGGAGGCCAGGGGAGGGCTGCGGCGTTCGGGGCCGCAGGACAGCTTCTCCTAACGAAGGTGACGCCTCTGCGGGGGGTGGGGGGGGGCTCTCGGCCCGCAGGGAGGAACAGCTGGGAGCCCAGGGGCTTGGCTCTGTGCTTGTCCCCCCACTGGCCTTCAGCTTCCCGCTCGGAGCCAAGGCGGCTCTCGCCTGGCGTGAACACCCGGTCACTGGGGTCACCTGGGGTCACCTGGCCCCTCTGCCCTGTGCCCTGACCCTCCCTGCCCAGGGGGTCCGTGGGGACTTGTCTTTTTGCGGCCGACACTCGGGATGGCAGAGCGCCTCACTTGGCTCGGAAGAGACGGAGGGAGGGGGCTGCAGAAATGCCGTCCGACCCGGGAGGGCCGGGGTCCCTGCCCGCCCCGACGGCATCTCGGTCCCCCGAGCATCCTCCTGTGATTTTCGGACCCCGAGCAGCTCCTGTGTTCTGTAATCTCATGCTCGGGCATCAGAAGCTGCAAGACAGCAGTTGCTTTTTAATGAATAATTTACCTCCCCGCCCGAGGAAGCTGCTCGTGCTGCAGGGGGATGGGCTTGGCTCCCACGGCAGGCGCCCGGCAGAAAGCTGCTGGCTGTGTCTTCCTCTAAGTGGGGAGAGGGCAGAGCAGATGAAGCGGGAGGAAGGTTCCGGGTCGTCGGCCGGCCGCCACCGCCAGGGCGCGGACACTTTGAAGGGCCCCGACCCCCTTGAGAGTGAGCGCAGGCCCCTGGCAGGAGGGCGGGAGGTGCCCGAGCCACCCGCGTGGGCACAGCTGTGGCGGCAGCTGGACGCGCACCTGGACAGACGGCTGTCGGCCGCCGTGCGGCTGCCGTAACTGTTCCCCGGCAAAGCTGGCCTGCAGGTGCCTTTTCAGAACGTGCCAGCCCCGGAGAGCCCCACGCGCCTGGCGCCGTGTCACAGACTAAAAAGGCAGAGGCAATCTTGGCCTCTATCAAAGGCGGAGGAACGAAAGAGAGAGATTCATTTCACAGTCGTGTCCCAGTTATGTTCCTGCTAAAGACAGCCCTTCTAGAACTTTCTCCATGGTGACGGGACTCTGCCCCACATCTGAGGGGCCTCTCTCTCTCTGGCTGGCGAACGTCCTTTTTATTCTGCCTCTGACAATGCCGTGCACACGCTCGGGGTCCACATCACGAGGGTCCATCTCTGAAAGAGATTGCACAAAGGATGTCCGGCGGTCACACTCCAGGCTCCGCGGGCAGGCCTGCCGTTGGAATTGGGTGAGGGTGGGACTGGCGGCAGGGACACTTCCTCAGCCAGGGAGCGGAGAAACTTCTGCCCCGAGCGTGACCTTTCCTAGGTGCTCAGTTAATGTGTGAAGGGTCCTTTTGTTGGAAGAACATTTCTTAGGGACCGAGAGTCCTGGGCCCGCGGACACACTGGACATTTCGAGTAAGGAAGTTATTGGTCCTTCGTGTCCCGTGGGACACCCATCGTTGCTGTGGGGGGTACGGCTGTCTTCCAGCTGCCGCTGGAAGCCAGTGATCAGAGCGAGACCTGGCAGTGAGCAGAGGGCCGGGGGGGACGGGGGGGGGGGGGGGGCGGTGCTCAGAGGCCGGGCCGGCGCTGCCGTGGACCTCGGCAAGCCCCCAGACCCCCGGTCGTGTCCGGGCCCAGGCTGGACCGCGGCGAAGTTGGTTGGGGCAGCGTTGAGGACCCTTCCGTCTCTGGGACACGTCACGTGGTCTCCTGTGTGCCTGCCAGGCCCAGACCGCTGGGCGGCGGGGGCTGCATCCCATCCCTGCTTCGAGGAAAAAGGCACCGTCCTGCGCACAGGTTGTCCTGATCTATTTGGGCAAGGAGCGGTTGAGAGCTCCGGGGTTAACCAAAGTCGCCTCAACCGAGAGGGACTCATTTGGAGAAGCAGGAGCGTGCAGCCTGGAGAAGGAACTTCCCACCGCTGTGCAGAGGGGCGGCGTGGCCGTTCAGCAGAGCCCCATAGCTTGCGCCGCGGTGCTCCCGTCTCGTCGGACAGGAGCGGGTGCCGTGCTCTTGAGGCCGCCTGGTGCGCCAAGCGGGCGAGGCGGCTCCTACCCCAAGATCTGACCTGGGACCCGGACTCTCGGGCCCAGAACGGCCATGGGAGTCATGTGGTGGGGGGTGGAGACTGGGGGTTCTTCCTCACCTTCTCTTTTCTGACCTGCAGGGGGAGATCGGCCCCCCTGGTCCCAGAGGAGAAGATGGCCCCGAAGGCCCGAAGGGTCGTGGAGGTCCAAACGGCGACCCGGGTCCTCTGGGACCCCCTGGGGAGAAGGTATGTGACGGGAAGGATGCTCACTGCTTCCCGGGGACAGACCCTTCTGACGGCCTTGGGTGGCCAGGCTGGTGACTCTGCCGGGCTGAAGCCCCCAGATGGGGCCAGGTGTAATCTGAGTCGGGTCCTGTCCCATGTGCTCCCCCGGCACCCTGGCCACCCTTCCTGGCGAATTCGTCCGTTGCTAGGCCAGTCCTTTCCTTGTCCCGAGCTAGGTCTCTCTGAGCACCTTGCCAGGCCAGTGCCCTGAGAGGGCTCCTTCCTCCGGGTGCCCCAGAGCCTGGGGACCGAGCCCCGGCACCCAGGGCATCATCTTTCATGCAGGGACTCTCCACAGGCCCCTGTCCTTACACCTGTGCCCCCTGCCCCCCTGCCCCCTGCTGTGGCGCTGGCCCAGGAACGGGCGCTCAGGGTGCACCAGACATCCGCCCTGTCTCGCCCCGAGGACTCTTTTACAAAAGGGCTCGACAGAATCTCACAGATAAAGAGTTCCTCCGTTGGAGATTTGCCTCAGCCATGGCCGTGTCTCCTCCTGCCTCCCGTCCGGGCAGGGATTTTCGGGGGAGACGGCTTCCCAGGGGGCAGGCAGCGGCCTCTCCGTGTCCTTTCTCGGCTGGGAGAAAGTGGATGGAGAGGTAAGGTGCTGGCCAGATAACACAGCCCCTTCTTTTTCCCCAGGGAAAACTCGGAGTGCCGGGATTACCAGGTTACCCGGGAAGACAAGGGCCCAAGGTAACTTAATGAGAGTATCGGGTGTTCGGACACCCACGGCCCCGGGGGAGGCTGCTGTGGCGAAACCCAGCGTCGCCCCAGCTGTCTCCCCCAGGCTCTGCCCTGGCCACAGCCTGCGCGTTAGCCTGGTTCGGTTGGAAGGAGGGGCTGGCAGTCGGGCCTTCCGGAGAAGGGGGCAGAGCCAGCCTGAGCCGAGGGCCTTGCGAGGCGAGGCGTCCCCTGCACCTCTGCCCGCTGCTGTCTCTGCACCGAGGACTCGTGAAGCCTCTCTCACCTCTGCTCCGCACTGGAGATTTGAAGGTTATTTGCTCATAACAGCGTAAAGGGAGATGAAACCTTCCTTCCATGAAATCATGTTCTGCTTTAAGTGAAACATCTCCTCCAGGCCTTGGAAATCATTTAACACGTTATTTTTTTCCCCAAAACTCACCTTTTATTATTCATGGTTCTTCCTTAAAAAATAACCAGCTGTCTGCACCGGAGACATAATTAGCGGTGCAGGAGAGTTCCTGTCTCTCCCGGCTTTGCTTGCGTCGTTCTGCCTCCCCGGCTTCAGCGCCTTTCCAGGCTCCCAGGCTCAGGCTCGTTCCCGGGAAGGGCCCCGTGGGCTGCCTGTCCCCCTGGATATTTCCATTCTGGCTGAGGAATCAGCAGTCCTTCCCGTGGAATGCTAATATCCACTTGGGGCGGGTGGGCCCTCGCCCCGTATGCGGGGAGGCAGTTTGCAGTGAAACGGGAATTTGTTCGGGGTCCCCCAGTAGCGTGCTGAGTGCGGCTGTGACGTGGCCGTGCCCCCCGCGTCTTGGAGCAAGAGGGGCTGACGGACAGGCCTTTTGTCCTGAAGTATATGTCCTCTGAGGGGAGGAGAGGAGAGAAGTCCGGGGGTGTGTGGGCCAAGTTCAGGCAGTGTCCTCGGAAGGCAAGGGAATAAAACTTTGAGCTGCCTGGCAGTTTTTTTTAAATTAATTAATTTAGAGAGAGACAGAGACAGTGCCAGCAGGGAAAGGACAGAGAGAGGGAGAGAGAGAATCCCAAGCAGGCCTCATGCTGCCAGTGCAGAGCCTGACGCAGGGCTTGACCCCGTGCAACTGTGAGATTGTGACCTGAGCCCAAGCCAAGTCAGACGCTTAAGGGACTGAGCCACTCAGGCGCCCCGCCTGGCAGTTTTCAAGGTCCTCAGGAGTGTCTGGACATGCCACCGTGTCCCAGCACCCGCACTGAGCTCTGTGGGACCTGCACCCAGGTGTCCGGGGCAGTCTCCTGCCTGGATTGGCAGGTGGACGTAGGGGTGCAAGGTTTGGAAATTCGCGAACTTTTCATGGTCTGAGCGCACATTCAGGTCAGGATTTTTAGCCACCGGAGAGTCGAGGCCCGCTGAAGACAGTAGCCACCTCCCACGGGCACGGGAAGTGCCCGAGTGTCACGGGGAAGCTCACGTCGTAGCTGTCTGGATATTACCCACATCAAAGTCCCCAAGTGTCTCTTTTGTCTACGTGCCCCTCGTAGGTTTCTAGAATTAAAAAGCTGTTAGTTGTTAGAGCCAGTGCATAGATTTGCATTAACTTCTCACTCTACAAGCCGCCATGCTTTATTTAGAGGTGTTCTGGGAAGATAACAAAACATGACAACAAGACGCAGCAAACAAAATGTCATGAATGTGAGATCCACACATCCCTTCCGGTTCATTCTCAGGAACCTGTGTGCCCTGTTCTTCGCAGATACCAGCATTTGAAGACATGAGTGTTCAGAGGGGGAGAAGGGGGAAGTGTGGTTAAGACTCAGCTTTGGTTTTTAGATTTGGACTCTATGAGATGCCTAGGAAATATTTCTTGAGCGAGTGGGTGACGGATGGATGGCGAATGGTGGGTTGGTGGGTGGGCGGTTGACGTTTGTATAGGCGGATGGTTAGACGGATGGATGGGTGAGTGGATGGCTGGTTGAATGGACAGATGGTTGGATGGATGGATGGATGGATGGTGTTTGAGTGGGTGGACAGATTGGTGGATAGTTAGATGGGTGGATGGCTGGCTGGGGGCGGGGTGGTGGGCATATGGTTGGGCAGAACGGATGGATGGTTGGCTGAGTGGATGGAGGGGTAGGTGGATAGTTGGATGGGATGGATGTATGGGTAGATGGGTAGATGGGTAGCTGGATGGTTGGGTGGGTGAGTGAGTGGATGGGTGGGCGGACGGACGGACGGATGGATGGATGGATGGAAGGGTAGAAGGTGGGTGGATGGATGGGTGGGGGGTGAGGGGGTGGGTCGGGGGTGGGTCGGTGGAGCTCGTGTCTGAGGCCGTGAACCGTAAGCTGCTGCTGGCACACGCAGCACAGCTGATTCTCTGGCCCAGCTCTCGTGCTTCCTTATGAGTCACCTCTCTTTCAGGGTTCTATCGGATTTCCCGGCTTTCCTGGTGCCAACGGAGAGAAGGGCGGCAGGGTAAGGACAGCCTGGCCTCCGGTCAGGTGGCTCGCTCCACTGCCTTGGTATTCAACGGGTGCATTTTCTGGCACGCCCTGTTTGCTCTCACCCACTTTGCTGCCCAAACCGCTTTCCACATGGCGGACCTTAAGCCCGTGGCCTTCAGCACCAAGCGCTGGAGACTCCCCGCACACGGGGCTGGGTGGTGGTGGGCTGCAGGGCAGCGGCGGGAGGGGAGGGCATGCTTTCTGACCGACACCGCGACCCCGACAGCTCCTCAGGCCGTGAGCGAAACCCGAGTCTTTCAACCCGAGGGCCTTTCCTTCCGGGCGAATTTTTAAAGGAAGGGAAGGAGAAAAAAGGAGCGTGTTGCCTACCCTGCCGGTCCAAATTCAGGAAGCTCTTCCCCCCCTCGTCATTCCCAAGCTGCCGTTGCCCCAGGGCACCTGCCCGGTGCCCGATGCTGTGGTTCACTCCGTTGTCACCATGGACAGTGGCGTTCTGAAGGGCTGGGCTGAGGAAGCCACGCCCCCCACACCGCCCTGACCGCCCCCTGCTCCAGGCCTTCTGTCGGGGAAATTACAGGGCGCTCTCTGAGCATTGCCGCCCGGGACGCAGGATCGAGGGGGTCCTCTTGGTCGTTCAGTTCTGAGCTGGTTGTCCACAGGCATGTGGGGGCAGAGAGGCCGGGTTGCGAGACGTGTGCAGGGTGTACCTTGGGGCGGGGAGGACCCCAGACCTCGGAGGAAGGACTGCCGCTTTTGCGGGAACTGGGACAGGCCCGGCCCATTCCCCTGCGCCCACGCTGTTGCTCCTGGCACAGGAGGGCTGCGTCTTCCCAGAGAGACCCCTGCCCCGATCTGTCCTCACCGCGTCTGAGCAGAGACGGTGAGCTCTCCCGAAAAACGGAGAGAGACCTCAAGCCAGCCCAACCCGTGTAAACAAACGTGTACGTGCCCGATGCCTGAGGTAGATAGAAAACGGGGAACTGCCCTCAGTGCGAGGAGACGGCGTGAGCACGGGGACACTGTCGTCATCTGCAGCTGGACCTGATCTCCACGCGCATCTACCTGTTCACCTGCACGTACATCCTGTGTCTGTGCCTCTGCGAGCGTGTCTGTCTGGCTCTTCCTTGTCTGTCGCTGTCCGTGTACCCATCCGCCTCCCTACCTGTCTGTCTGACCTCCAGAGAGAGTCTGACGGACGCCTTTGGGGAAAGCTGCCCTCTGGAATACTCACAGAGGCCGCTGTGAAGGGTGGGCCAGGGTCCGGGAAGCATGGGGGTGATAAGGGAGTGGCTTCTGTGCTGGTGGTGGCCTCCTGACCTTTGACACCAGCTCGCGGCGAGACTCTCCTAGAGGGGCCGCGATGTTCGGCATTTGGTCGTGTGATTTGGCCACAGCCCCTGTCCGTGGAGGAGCCCGCTGGGGCCAGGGATCAAGGCCCCGTCGGGATGGGTCGCGTGGGGCCGTGGAGGCCTGGCCGGCGCCCTAGGGCCGGCACTCGGGCCCAAGCCCCGCTCCTCTCTCCCTGCCCCTGTAGAGCTACTCAGCTTCCTGAGCTCAGAGGGGCAGAGAGATGCCCGGGTACCCCCCCCCCAAGCCCCACGGGCCGTTATCCCCATGCGTCGGTGCTGGGGGTCACCAGGGACGCCACCGAAAACAGATGTGGTTGCGGAACGGGGGAGCATGGGTCCAGAAGCTTTGCTCTTGTGATGTTTGGCTCCTGGTTCCCAGGACCTGAAGCAGAGACGCAAGGAAACTATGCTGGGAATTTACGGGGCTTTTCCAAGCTGCCTGTGGTGGTTGCTGTATTCGGAGGCCACCTTGGTGGGGGCAGGCCCTGAGGACAACGATGTCAACTTTTACAAAAGGCAACGGCTTGGGCAAGGGCCAAGTAGGACCGGCAAGCACGTTCGCGCATATCGTGGGAGAAATATTCCCTGTGCCCCTCCCGGGTGTTGGGGGCACAGAGGCAAGCGGAGGACATGGGATCTAGAGGAAAAGGCCAAGTCCATCCCTGGGAAGCATCCGAGATGGCCCTGCACACAAGTGAACCACACAGATGGCTACAGTTTCACGAGCACGTCCTGTCAGGAGACCTGGACCATTCACGGCTCAGCTCATGGGCTCCCCACGCCCTCCCCGGGGGCGACTGAGGACCCACATCCCTGCACGGGAGAGGAACCCCGGAATTATGCACGTCTGTCCCCCCCCACATATCTCCTGAGAGAGATGTCTTTATTCTGGAACCTTCCCCAGGAAAGGAAGAAGAAATTTTTTCCCAGTGACAGTGACCTTCCCGGTGCCCTGGTGGTTTGCAACTCTTCCTTGATCGCCGATTCTGGCAATCCGGCTGGCTCGCTGACCCTTCCAGACCAAGTTATGGGGTCATTCTTGCCAGCCTGTCACTGTGTCCCTCCCTCCCTCCCTCCCTCCATCCGTCCATCCACGCAGCCCTCCCTCCATCCAAATGGCATTAGTTGAGCACCTCCCCTGTCCCCACATGTCAGGTGCTCTTGGAGCCCTGGGGACAGAGCCACAGAAGCCCAGATCCCTGCCCTCGTGGAACTTGCCTTCCAAGGGTGGGGACAGGGAGCAAGTCTGTAAAGCAGATGGTGTGGCGGATGGCGGAGCGTGCTCAGGGACAAACCAGATGTGCTGGGGAAGGGGGGGCGGTTGACTGCAGAGGTAGGGAGGGCTCAGGGACAGCCTGGAGGGGCGGAGGTGGGCTGGGCCTCACAGATGCCCGGGACAAAGGACTGAGGCCTGAGCAGGGGGCAGAGTGGGGGGGGGGGGAGAGACAAGGGGACGGTGAACAGGTGGTGGGGGCGAAAGGGTGGCGTCCCCGGGGCCTCAAGGCCACCCCCATGGGGCATGGTCCGTCTTGCCACGTGACTGAAGGCACCAGCCACATTGAAAATGTCATCCCTGAGAGTCCCAGTTGGAAATCATGGAGGAGAGGGACACAGGCAGGGGTTCCGTGGTGCCTGCTCCCGCCGCTCCTGAGCCATCTGCGGACCGGGAGGGCGGCTCTGCGGGGCTGGTGGCTGAGGGGCCCGGGAGGCCGGAGTCCAGAGATGCACCTGTGCTTGGCTTCTCGGCCGGAGCAGGGCCGTTTCTGGGACTGTCTGCGCGTCCCCCGTGAGGACATGAGGACAGGCGCTCACAGGCGAGTCACCAAGCAGACCGTGGACGGGGCGGTTCCTGTTGAGCAGCGTCCGTCCCTCTCTGGTTCAGTTTACAGGGAAACCCTTGGGCAGCAGGCTCACCCGGGAGGCCGGGGCTGAGCCTCGGTCCTGCCCTCTGTGCCCGGGCTCACGGGTGTGGGACTTGGCAGAGAAGACGCGCGGCTGGACGCACCCACGGACGCCAACAAGTAGCCGGGGCTGGCCCGGCGTCCACGCTGGTAAAAGCCAACAGCGCGAAGAAAGCAGATGTTGCATTAATGTTCGTATGCAAATATTTATTTGGAGCCAAAGGCTATCGCCAGGTAATTAAAGCAGGGAAACCAGAGTGCATTGTTGGAAGGACACATAATCACCTCGTCACCGTAAACCGTTGTATTAAATTCGCTCCAAGACGGCAGACGGCACAGAGCAGTTTTGATTCCAGCAGCGAACAAGTCAAAGCTGGGGAGAGACGGTGCGGCAGGTGGCCTTCGCGGCTCAGCTCCGTCTTGGGCTTCGTCGCTCGAAATCGGAATGAAGTTCTGGAAGATGAATCGGGAGGCGGTGGGGACACCGGGGTGGCGGTCCGCCCGTTGCTTCCGCGCGCTGCGGGTGAACCGCGGTTACCCGTTATCCAAGCTCTGCTTCCGAGAAAAACAAATGTGGCGCATCTGTTTTCCGTGGTTTGGAAAATGCAAAACAACACCGCCAAGAAAAAGGAGTCTAAGTTCTACGAGAAGAGCAGCCGATGACTTTGGGTGTATGATTTATATATGGAGCCGCAAGTTTGCTTGACTGTGGAGCCTGTTGAAAATTTAATGGCTAATATTCGGAACTGTAGCAAAAGTAAATTATGTATGAAAGGGGTTGCGGTAATGATCCCCCTCGCCCCCGCCGCTGAGAGAGATGGAGAAAGGGAGGGAGAGGGCGGGCGGGAGGAGAAGTGGGGGGTGTTGATGCTTGCGGAAAGGAAACCAGATAGGGCAGTAAACATCCATCAGACTGCAGGGAGAAAATTGGATTTCTACAGGCCTGTGAGGAAACACAAAGCTCTGTGTATCGAATGTGCAGTGAAGTCCCCTCGGCCTGAAAAATCTCCTGGAGAAGCACAGACAAGGAGAGCAGACCTTCCCGGCTTCTGTTTCCGAGCTCTCTCCCCGTAACCCAGGAGAGGGCCACCACCCAGGCCGTGGCAGGGGTCTCTGGCAAGTGACTGACCAGCCGCTTCTTTCTCTGGTTCTAGGGCACACCTGGGAAGCCAGGACCACGGGGGCAGCGAGGCCCGACGGTAACCACCCTCTGGGCTTCCAGAAGCGGGAGCACGTTGCAGGGGGCATGCTCGGTGGGAGGGGGAGGGAGGTGTCCAGGGCTGGGAGGATTCGAGCTCACCTTTCCTCTCTCCCCCCCGTGCAGGGTCCGAGGGGCGAACGGGGCCCCCGGGGCATCACTGGGAAGCCCGGCCCCAAGGTAGGTTTTCAGCAACTTCTGGGGCGTCAGCCACGCCACCCACACGTGGAGCACCTGTGGGTGATCCGTGGCCTTTTTGTTGGGAGAAAAAAAAGGAAGTTTGCTTGAGGGTATTTAAGAAGGAGCCGGGCCAGCAGCCCTCGGACAGGTCAGGTTGAGTTGCATCACGTGCCTCAGCCCCGACGGAGCCGTGGCGGGAAGGGCCACCCCACACTGGGACCTCCGCAGCCTTAGGGGACCGGGCCTCCAGGCTTTGCACAAGTGCTGAGCCATCAGGGTACCCCACCATCCGGTTCTGGTGGGGAGGGCCCGTTTCTACCTCCTGCCTCAGAGGGAGAGCCCGAGCCTGTCCCTTACGTCCCCTCCTCCCGTTTTCTCAGCGTGGAAACGTGTGACAGCCAAGCAGGCCCTCCCCGTTCGGCCGGGACGCCATTCCAAAGTGCGCTCCCACCGAGGGACGTGGGCCTTCTGCTCGGCTGGGGTGCAGAGCTGGCCCCCCGGCTAGTGGGATGTGTCCACCGGGGGGTACAGAACATTCTCCCGCGCTGAGTGCCGGTGTGTCCCACGTTTCCGTACAGGGATTAACGCTCCCCTGCACGAGCGAGTGATACCACGGCACAGCCGTTGTCACCGCTTGTGGGGGCCCCGGGGCAGATGCCTGGGTCCTATCGCCATGTGACTTTTCGACACACTTCCTGGTGGGAGCGTGGCCTTTGTCCCCCCGCAGGGGGCTCTTCTCGGGGAAATGTCACAGCCCCGTGGATAGCAGCTCAGGGTCTGATGACAAGACAGGTGGCCTTTGGGAGCGTGGATCGGCGGCTGGCGCCCTCTGCCCTTTCCTGGAAGTCCTGGTGACCCGCGCCTGTGCCGTGTGCCGTGTGTGACTGACGTCCCGTGACGTCACGGGCCAGTGTTCTGTCACAGGCAGTGATAATAAAGATCATCGTGGTGAAGCTGTTTTTTCTGTGTCCCTCCCTTCCTAGGGCAACTCTGGAGGCGACGGCCCCGCTGGCCCTCCGGGTGAACGGGTGAGCACCGTGAACACGCGGGCCTCTGCCAACATCTCTGGGGAGGCAGCCTGCCTTACATGTCCCTCCCCGTTTCTTCCCGGGGTGGGCTGGGGAGAGGGAGACGTGTCTCCAGTCCTACCGAAGGAGAGGGTTTTCCTAGGATCCCGAAGCGGATCAGTGGTAGCCTTCGCTGGGAGTGAGGTCTCTTGCCTGTCGAAGCGGGCGGCCCCCTCCCCCGGCCCTCGGCCCCAAGCTGCCCCCCTCAGCTCCCCGGACTGACCTCCTTTGTTGCGTTGGCGGGGGGCGGGGGGCTGGAATAAATGGAGAAAGGGTCCGGGGGAGCACAAAGAGACTTTGCTCGGAGAACCAAGGACTCGGGAGGACCATGGTGGGGTCTCCTGGGCCCCCACACACTGGGGAAAGGACATCTGTGCTCAGCTGGCCGTTCTCTATCCGCAGGGACCCAACGGACCCCAAGGACCCACCGGTTTCCCTGGACCCAAGGGCCCTCCTGTGAGTAACGTGTTTTCCTTGCTGGGCCGGTGGGAGGGGCGTCGGCGGGGAAACTGGAGAGAGCCGCTTTTTGGAAGCGCGACCTCTCTCCCATTTGGGCGGACACGATCTTGTAGTTGGGTCCAGTGTGAGTGTCCCGGGCCACCGTTGCAAATTACCACCAACTCGGCCACTTGAGACAGCAGAAACGTGCTGTCTCGCAGTCTGGAGGCCAAGAGGCCAAGATCGGGGGTTGGCGGGGCCGGTTCCTCCCGGGGGGCTCTGGGAGAGACCGCCCCCTCCCCGCCCCGCTCCCGGCTTCCCGTGGTTGCTGGCCGTCCGCGGCTTGTACGCCCTTCACGCGGTCTCTGCCTGTACCCTAACGTGGCGCCTCCTCTGGGGGTGTCCCTGGGTCGTCACGCCCCCGTCTTGCTGCGAGGACACCAGCCACCGACTTTGGGAACACCCCAGTGCAGTGTGACCTTGCGTCGGTGACGTCTGCAAAGCCCCCGTTTCCAAACGAGGTCACCTTCGCAGGTGCGGGGCGGCTAGCACTTCCCCCCGTATTTTGGGGGCACAGTCCAAGTCAGCACAGGCAGAGCGCACTCTGTTACACCCCAGAAGGAAAGATGCCTGCCCGTGGGCACTGTCGCCAGACGGACATGCTGGGGGTCAGCGGCCAGGACAAGGCGGACCCGGGTCCCCGTGCTGCTGCCTGTGCGTCCCACGGCTGCACCTCTCCCTGCCTCAGTTTCTCCCCTGGGAGGGGAAGTGTGGCGCTCGGGAAGGCTGTGCGGGTTCGGGAGGTGACGCACAGGTGCTGGGTCCCCACGTGGCACTTGGTCACTGTGACCCTCGCAGGAGCTTTCTCTGAAGCGAGGTGGCCGTGTTCGTCCCCTGGTTTGGTCTGAAATCCCAAAGGTGCGCGCCTCTCAGAACTGAATGCAACTTCTTCCCTTTGCCTCTTCCTTCAGGGCCCTCCGGGCAAGGACGGGCTCCCGGGACACCCTGGACAGAGAGGAGAGACCGTGAGTATTGGCAGCGTGGGGGACACGGGGACACGGGGACGCAGGCTGGCCCGGCCTCTCCCACAGCCCCGCCCGTGGGCACGCCTCCTCGGCCCCGTGGGCTCGGGAGAAAGTGGCCAGCCTCGGGAAGGCCCCTGAGGTGGCGGACGGCCCCGTGCAGGCCAGCGGCGCCTGGGGCGGCTCTGTGTGCGCAGAAGGCCGGTGCCGGTGCCCAAGGTGTCCCGGCAACTTCGGTCCAGGGTCACGTTCAGAACCATCATGGCAGACAAAATGCCACCCGCACGCTGAACCGTGTGCACCCAGCCGCCTGTTCCTCAGTGAGGAATCGTGAGTGCGGCCACGCTCGAAGTGTGCGCCTTCGGGCCAGAAAGCGAGCCGGAAAGACCCCGTGCCATTCTGCCATTTCGCGCTGGGATGTAGTAAGAGAAGGGACACGGCCTGGCGCCTTGCCTGTGCGGGCCCTCCCGGCCCCGGGGCTGATGGCAGGGGCTACGCGGGGCCCCTTCAACGAGGCAGGTGGCCCGCCCGGTTATAACTTGGGCTTTCAGCCAGGCTCGTGATCGGTGAGCGATTCTGCCGTCCCGGGTGCACCGCCCACCTCGCCCCTCCCTCTGGAGAAGCCCGGTGCAGGCTGCGTCGCTGTTGGCCGGAGGTTAAAGCGCCCGGCGTTTTCAGTGGGAAGAAAAAGCGTCTTTCAGAAATAAGGTCCCTTCCTGGCCCTGCAGGCCAGCCCACCGCACCCACGGCGGGCGTGTCCGCGGGAGGCCGTGGGCGCACCTGCGACCTGGAGGCTCCAGGCTCGGACGGGTGGGGACCTCCTGGTCACCAGAAAGACGGCACAGGCTGCTGAGCCGGCCCCTCTGTCTCTGCGGCCAGTTTTCTTTGTAGTCGCGGGCCCCTGAAAGGGTCTCACAGCAAACCCCGCGTCCCACGAAGCTTTGAACGCCGCCGTTAACATCTCCTCCGTGCCTGCGCTAAAAGCATCCCCTTGTCTCCCTGGTTCCTTGTGACAAAGGTTCTTTTAATTGCACCTTCCCGGCGTTCTGCTGCGGGGCGCATGCTGGCTGATGAATGCACGTCACCTCGTTCTTTTGTTTATAGAGAAAAATTAAAACATTCCGTTTGAGCTTTGCCTGTTTTTCTCTAATGCTGTTCTGAGGAGACAAGACACAAGGTTTTGCCAAGCGTGTGCCTTTCTGCCTCTGGCTCACCCCAGACAGAGGCTGGTGGAGTAATTAAGCTGCTCGTCTTTGCTGGGAAAGTAACGTAGGGGCTTCCCAGCTACCCGTGCCGTGCCTGGCTGCCCTCGTGGACGCGGGGGGGCACCCGGTCTCCAGACCCAGGCAGGACAGATGTCTCCAACACGGGGCGTCCAGACAAACCTTCCAGAAAGGTCTTCCCTCGGGTGTTGACTTTGTTCTTTAGAAAACGGACGCAGCAAAGGGCATCGCTTCTAAGCGTGAGCCCAAAGCTCATGTCCCGGCCAGGGGCTCGAGACCAGCCAGGGATGGTCCTGACCCCGGGGCAAACGGACGGGCCTTTCCTGCCTTACACTCAGGCTCCTGCCTGCACTTGGCACTTGTGCCACGGCCCCCCACGTGAGGGTGCCCTTGACCTGTCCACCACCCCTTGTTTCTGACCCTGTAAACGCTGCCTCCAAAGGTTCTGCTTGAAAAATGGCCATTTCCGGGACGCCTGGGGGCTTCAGTCGGTTAAACGTCCGATTCTGGATCTCGGCTCAGGTCACGATCTCACCGTTCCCGAGTCCGAGCCCCATGTGGGGCTCTGCTGACATCGCGGAGTCTGCTTGGGATTCTCTCTGTCTCGCCCTTTCTTTCTGCCCTTTCTCCGCTCGCACGCACGTGCACACGCACACGCCGTCTCTCTCGCAAGATAAATAAACTTAAGTACGGCCATTCCCGTGCACTGCATGCAGCTTCCCTTGGGCCTCAAGAGAAGAGCCCCCCGAGAATTTGCAGAGACGCTGAATCCGCCGTGGGCCCTGCACGGTCCAGCGGCTAAGCGTGAAGTCTCCGGTGCTGGCCCGGCGGCCGTCCGGCAGTGAGGCAGGGAACCGCCCTTGCCCATCAGCCACGCGGGCCAGCCCGCTCGCCCCCCAGGTCTCCCTGTGGCTTAAGACGCCCCCCTCCAGATTCTAGAGCTCCCACTAACAGCTTCCCGGGCGTCACAGCTGCACGTTCCTGCCAGCGTCTCAGGGCACCTGCAGAGGGCATCTTGTTGGCACGTGCAGGGCTCCGTAGATGCGCCTGGAAACGAAGCGTCCCTGCTTCGCAGCCGCAGCCGCCTCCTCGAAGGGAGGACGCGTAACAGAGCCACCATCCAAACTGAAGGCGGGGCTGTGGCACACGAGCCGTGTGCGGGCAGAGGCGAGGAACCCCCTGAACCCGGCTGACCGCGCGTTCGACTTGCCGGGTTACGAAAGCGGCGAAGACCCCCGCCCTGTCCCGGTTCCCACAAATGCCGAGGGGCGGGTGAGGTCACCTGTCACTCGGCAGAGGCGTTAGCGACACACGTGGGACCATCTCCCAAAGTCGCTGATGAGAAACAGCCCAGAGGTAGCTCCCGAGTCGAGCTTCCCGAGGCTGAACAATGGTGCCGAGTCCGCCGGGAAAGTGAACGCTTAGTGACGCTGTCAGGATCGGCGGCTTTAAAATCTGTTTCCCGGCACAAAAGCCCGGTGGCGGAAAAGCAGCGAGCGAAGCTAACCTCTCCGGCCTCGCTGTGTTCGCGAAATATACGCACAGACGAAAGAGGGGAGACGGGCCCTCGCAAGTGCGGTGGGGAACATTCGCTGTCGGGGGTCGGGGTCGGGGGTCGGGGCGCGAGCCTTCTGATGAGAACCGCTCGGCCATCTCGGCGTGGTGACTCTCTCTCCGCAGGGTTTCCAAGGCAAGACCGGCCCCCCAGGGCCCCCGGGCGTCGTGGGCCCTCAGGTAAGCAGCCGCGTCCCCCCGCTTTCGTTGGCCATCTGCGCGGCGCCCACACGGGAGGGAGGTGCCCCAGGGTTCGGAAGGCGTAGGTGCTGCTGACGGAGAATCCCGAGTCCCGCGGCTTGTTAGCGTTCAGAGATGAGCTCCGCACAGGGAGCCAGATGGGGAGAACGGGGGACGGTCTGTTGAACAATCAGCACGAGGCAAGCTGGCGGAACGGAGCTGGCTCGCGGGCAGCCGGGGCCAGGCCCGGCTCGGGCCCGCTCTTCCCTGCCCCCGAGCCCCCGGCAGCCTGGGCCTCCTGGCTCCGGCCAGCGCCGCGGCCCGTGGGTCACCGCACGGTGGCCTGCAGCCAGGACCCATGGCTTGGAGCAGCAAAA
This sequence comes from Panthera leo, assembly GCF_018350215.1. Lineage (NCBI taxonomy): Eukaryota > Metazoa > Chordata > Mammalia > Carnivora > Felidae > Panthera > Panthera leo. The sequence goes on along the minus strand of NC_056691.1, from coordinate 90,851,877 downwards.
CTGGGCAGCGAGTTCCCACCTGATGCAGCAGGAAATAAGACATTGACCCGCTGCGGCCGCGGACCGCGGGGGATGTGGGCACGCCGCCCACCTCTCGCGTGGCCACCGGGCCACCCTCGCGGCACGCAACCACCCTGTCTGCCCCGTCCGTTTCCTCCTGGACTTTTACCAGAGGGAGGACACTCGCAAAACACTGTGGGGTTTGGAGGGCACACAGCGGGCCCTCTGCCTCTGTGCCCAGGGCTGTCCTTAGCTTCGGAAGGCAAGGTTGCTCCCTGGCGTGTCTCGAAAACGCTCGGGGCTGACGTGGACTCTCCCCGCAGGGTCCCACGGGAGAAACGGGCCCAATGGGCGAGCGTGGCCACCCCGGGCCCCCAGGCCCCCCCGGTGAGCAGGGGCTCCCCGGCCTTGCCGGGAAAGAAGGGACGAAGGTGAGTTCGTCGGGCCTCCCTTGCCGGCCCGGACTTCGCGGAGGGATCGCTGTTCTGTCCGGCTGTTTTCTGATGAACGAGTGGGGGGTCTCAGACCAGTGCTGTTCGTGCCAGCTGGCTCCCCAGACGACCACTTTTGCCTGGTCTGAAGGAGGATCTGGGCTGTGTTGCCGCAGAGGGGGATGGCAGCGGGGGGCCGGGGGTCAAACCGTCCTTGGCCTTCGGCCCCGGGGCCGTGCCCGGCTGACCTCCCCTCCCCCGGCTGCCACTCCGGCTCCCAGACGCACATAACCCACCCTGACGTTTCGTGTCTGAAACTGATTTAGCAGAAAGTGACCCGTTAAAAAGTTTCCCGCCACAAGAGGCTAAAGGATAAATAACGAAAACAGAAAGTGGACGTGTTTCTAGCCTGCCTCTTAGCGTGGGTCCTGCGTCCCGTCTTTGTTCCCCAGGAAGCCTCCCCACGCAGCCGGGGCGCGCCCCTGGTTGGTGGTCGTAATTCCTGGGTATCGGCTTGAAAATGGCGAGCTTCTCCCCTCGCAGCTTTTCAGGGAGGGACGCAGCAAACCCAGCCGTGCACGCGAGCACAGGCGCAAGAGTAAACCCGCTAATAAGGAAGGAGAGCCAGTAAAGCGTTGTTGGAAGAATTGCACGTGTCTGTGCTGGGATACACGTGTGTGCACTTAAGGACGCGTACACATGTGTGTGACTGTGTGACGTATGTAGACACACGCGTAGATGTGGGTGGGCACATATCCCCTCACCGAGAGAGCTGTCCGAGTTTGGAAGGGTCAAGGGCGTGCTGGTCGGAGATGCCCTCTGCTCCCATGCCGGGCCCTGGAGAAAGTTCTGGAAGATATATCAAAGCTTTCATGTGCTTCAGGGAAAACGCTCAGCTGGTTTATCTTTTCGGGAAATGTGGTTTCAGGCTGGGAACAAGTCTCTTGGGTGGTGGGTCTGTTTCGGGTGATGTGGCCAGTGGTCTGGCCACAGGCTCCTTTACCTGAGCAGTTTTACGAGGAGCCCCAAGTGTATGGAAAGGGCAGACGTGGGGGCCCTCGGCTCCCGCTCAACCCACCCTGAGCCCAGAGGGGTGGAGTCTGTCCCCAAACCACACGCAGAGCCAGCCCGCGGAAAGTGCCTACCAGGCGCGAGCACCGGTCACGCTCCTGTGCACCGAGCTGCCCGGGAGCACGTCAAGCCGCCCCTCAGAGGCTCCTTCTGGAGCCAGTGCCTGGGGCTGCCCCACTCCGGCTTGAGTCTGGTGGATCTGGGAGAGGAAGCCTCGCCCCACCTCCCCAGCCACCCTGGTCCCGGGCATCGCTCAGAAGCTCACCTGTGGCTCTGATTTCAGGGTGACCCAGGTCCCGCCGGCCTCCCTGGGAAAGACGGCCCCCCTGGACTGCGTGGTTTCCCTGGGGATCGGGGGCTTCCCGGTCCAGTGGTGAGTGAGGGGCCGGGCGGGGTGATGGAGCTGGACGCCGCCCAGCCCGGGGCCCTCTCCCCGCGGTGTCCCGAACGTGTTCTCGTTGCTTTGCAGGGCGCACTCGGACTGAAAGGCAGCGAAGGCCCCCCTGGCCCGCCAGGCCCCGCGGTGAGTGCGGCTGGCCGGCACAGACACTTTATCCGACCTCTTCCTCCGAGCCTGGGGGGCAGGCAGACAGGGCGGCCCCGAGGGCCAGGAGAGCGTGCCCACCGACCTTGATCCGCTGTGGGTCCTGGGCAGGCCACGCGGAGGAGGCGGGCAGTGGGTCCCGAGCTGGCAGCCGGGGTGATCACGAGCGGGGGGCACGCTGCGTGAGGACAGGCAGAGAGCTCGGCGGTGTGGAGGGAGGGCCGCGTGTCTCCATCCTGCCTTTGGAGGAGCGAGGCAGGTGCTGACGAGCCGAGTGTAGGTCTGGGCCCGGGGCTGCGGGGAGGGAAGGGAAGGGAAGGGGCACAGATCTCCCGTCTCTGAGTGTAGATTGGAGAGTCAGGCCGCCCGCCTGCCCCGGGGCTGCCCACGCACAGGTCAGCCAGCACAGGTGCCGTCTGTTGCCGGAATGGTGCCTCCAACGTTGGGAGTCCAGCTAGGAGAGGTCTGAGGACGCAGCGTTCCCAGAGCCGCCTCTGTGGTCTGGGGGAATCGGGGGCCGCGCGGGGCCGCGCCCACCCTCGGGAGGCACGCCCACGGACCCCTGTTCTCGGCTGGCGCTCCGTGGAGGTGTAACGGGGGCCGCATCTCCCCCTGCCCTTCGGACGGGGCCCCAGCTCTGCTGCACAGATGTGGGTTTGTAGGACCCCCCCCCCCCCCGCCTTCTGGGTCCGAGCACAGACCACACGGTAACCCCAGCTCTCCCCACCCGAGTTACGGACCGTTTCAGGGAAGCCAGGCGGAAATGAAAATGGTACCTTTCTTTCCGATAAAGGACGGTGCGGAGCGATGCCTGGGCAATGGTGGCCTGCCTGTGCTGACCCTAGGATTAGGCCGGTTCCCACCCGTCAGCGGTGCTCTGGCGGGGGGGGGGGGGGGGTCAGTGGGGCAGAACATCTTCCATAGAGCATAGAACATGCGACATGGGGGAGCGGGATGGAAAGGGAGCCCGATGTGGGCAGGCAGACCTCGGCGGGGGGGGGGGGGGGGGGGGGGGGGGGAGGGAGAGGATGGGGGCCCCGGGCCAGGAGGGCGCCCCAGGCAAGCACTTAAGGAGGATGTGTTCTCAGACCCTGGGGAGGAGGCAGGCATCTGCTTGGAATTGTGGGAAGGGAGGAGCCAGGAGGGGCCCAGAAACCCAGAGCCTCGAACGCTGGTCTAAGTAGCGTGCACCGTGAAGGGCCCTGGAACTATTGAGGGCTCTGGAGGGATAAGGCTTGGTGGCACTCTGGAAGATTGTGTCCGTGCATTTGGGAGCCTTGGAAATGAACCATTTTCTTGCCCGCCCCAGGGATCTCCCGGAGAGAGAGGCCCGGCCGGTGCTGCTGGGCCCATCGGAATCCCAGGGAGACCTGGGCCCCAAGGACCTCCAGGGCCGGCTGGGGAGAAAGGAGCTCCCGTAAGTACCGCCTCGGGGGCGCAGGGGCCCTGCCCGCCAAGCCCCATCCCTGCCACGGGCGTGCCCCGGGGGCTTGCGGGAGCCAGGAGGTGGGGAGGTGGGTGGGGGGTGTGCTTGTCCCCCAGGAAAGTGGGTGTGTCCCCAGCGTCCTGACTGAGGTCCAAGGATGGGTTCCCAGCGCTGGCTGGCTTCTTTCAGAGTCACCTGAGCCAGAGGGTGCCGGGGAGCTCACCTGCGCGGCTGTGCCCCAGCCCATGCACACAGAGGGAGGGGCTGGGGACCGTGTGTGTCCCAGTGTGGCCTCAGCCTTGGTCTCGGCCGGGCTCTGGGCTCCGTGTGTGGCCGGGTCCCAGTCACCCGAGCCAGGCTGGTCTTTGTGGGAGAAGGATGGGTGTTTGGGATGGGAGCCCCCTCCCCTGGCCTGGGGCCGGGAGGCGTGTGCCAAGAAGAGAAACTTCTCCCTGGACCCCCGACAGCCGGCTGTCAGTGACCCCGAGTGTGGCCCAGCCCAGCGTGGAGGCTTCGTGAGGCCTCCTGCCCCAGCCTTGGTTTCCAGGAAGGAGATTAACGGGTCCCTTCATGCGTAGACCTCCCGGGAAGCCACTGGCCGCCCTCCGCCAAGCACCTTTCCCGGAGTAACCACAAAGTGCCCCTTGCTGCCCTGATGTGCCCCCACCCCGACCGTATTTGGTGTCCACCGTGATTTTGCAAACCCCCCACCTGCCCCGCATTCAGTCGGTCCCGGGGACAAATTTCAGCTCAAACTTCCCTTTGGAATTTAGGTGTCAGAATGAGCAGGGCTCCGGGAGGGAAGGGCAGACGTGCTCATGGACCATCCCCGACAGAGTTGGGACGCCCGCACTGACGGATGTCTGTTAGAAAGACCTTCCTCGTGCGTTCCGCGCTTGGCGGTTCATGGGTGGTAAGGGCCCGGTTCCCTTCCCGGCCGAGCGCGATACCACGCAGGGAGCACCTGCCCCGGCAAACATCCGTTCGGTGTGGTGTCGGCTCTGATGGCATCTCATCGTTTCCACTGAGGCCATCGGACCCTGACCCAGCCGAACTCGGAGCCAGAAACCCGCCTTCTGTGGTGCATTGAATGCGTGTAGAGCACAGTTGTGGTTGGAGACGGCTGAGAGACGGTTGAGTTCGTTGCCTGAAGAGAGTAAATACTTAAGCAGAAACCTCCCGGGAGTGCAGAGCTTGTCGTTCTCCCCGAAGAGCCCCAGGGAGAGGAGGAGGCCAGGTGTCCCCCAGCACTGCCCGCCTGACCAGTGGTGTCACACGGGAAGGCTCCACAGCCACAGGAAGGCTCCACAGCCGGCCTGGGCCGCTTCTGGCTCACCTAGGGTCGAAGGCTATATTGGCAGGAACTAAACTGAGGGGCAGGGAGGGAGCTGTGCAAGCCGGAGAGGTCGAGATGGGGCAGTGGGGTCCGAGTAGGTGCTGGCCGCACGTGGATCTGGACACTGAGCACACATTTTTCTCTCCCGTGTCCCCCTCCCCAGCACACACCCCCTCGGTCTGCGCCCACAGAGTAATACGGTGACCCAAGCAAAGCAAGGACTTAGTAAGGACGTTTGAGATTTCTAGGGGCAGTTGCGAGGGAAGTGAATCAGAATCACGAGAGAAGAGAGATGCCTGTGTGCGTACGCGCCTGTTTGGTGGGGGAGGTGTTGGCCGAGAATTAAAATGGTAAGAACATTGGTGGTGGCCAGGGCTCAGGCCCTCCTGGCCCCTAGAATCCGTGATCCCGCACACAGCCTCCGGAATCCGGCTGGTTGGCTTTGACTTTGGGCGGCACCGCTCACAAACTGTGCCTCGGTTTCCCCATTTGTAAAAGAGGAGCCCTTCTTCGGAAAGGCAGCGGTGTGCGGGATGTGAGTGGCCGGGGGCCGGGCTCAGAGTGATCCTCGGCGAAGCTGGCTGAAACCCGTCAGGACTGGCGAGGCCCAGAACTGCCCACTCCCCACCCGGGGGCCTCCTCCTCTGGGCTGATGAGCTGGTGGCAGGATGGTCCCACGACGGAGCCGTGTTTGACCGGGGGTCTCCTCTCCTCTTCAGGGTGAGAAGGGTCCCCAAGGCCCAGCTGGCCGAGATGGCCTCCAGGGCCCCGTGGGGCTCCCCGGTCCAGCTGGCCCCGTGGGCCCCCCCGGAGAAGATGGAGACAAGGTAAGAAGAGTTGGGACAAGTGCCCCTGCCCGCGGACGACCCGCAGCCCAGACTGCCGGTGCGGGGGGCACAGCGGCCCCCGCCCCCGCTCGCTCGGCGTCGGTGCAGGATTTCGGAAAAGCTCCCAAATAGCGCGGTGACGAATGAGATCTCTGGAGTGCTCGGGGGGCTTTGAAACTGCTTTCCTCCCGTGCGGTTCTGCCGTTTCGGGGACGTTCGCTGCCAGCCTCCTGAGCGAGGAGAGATCCTCCCCGCTCCCCCGTGCATCACGTCGGTGCTGCATGTGCAGAGCCCGACATGACGAGATTTTACTCGGTGTCTATTTTTAAGTGTAGTCGCTTGAATCATCAAGGCCCCCGTTCATTAAGAGTGTGCTTGATGATTCTACCGCTGTTACTTCCGGAGCTGATATTTCACCCCTCGTTTAATGAAGACGGTGGAATCTCGCTCTTTGGCTTGACTTTCCATTTATGATAACTCGGGTGACATTTCCGACTTCGTCACCTGTGCGCAGATGACTCCGCCTCTCAGCGCGGGGGACAGCTCTGTATGACAGGGACGCTGGGCACTTTCATAATCCCTCTGGAGCCCGGTAACCGATGTCTCTGTTCCTGCATTGCTATGCCTCCCAATTTGACAAAGTAAATATTTCCACCGTGATTCTCACCACGTTTTAAAATCCACTAAAATCCTGTACCGTGTGAGATCGAGGCCGCGTCCCATCCAGTATTGTATTAGAAGGGAAATCAATTAATCTGCGGAAATGTCTCTTCCTTGGAAAGTTATCCGCCCCCCCCCCCCCAGAGAGGAGATGATTCTTCATCTCTAGGAAAAAATAATTATGGGGAGCAGATAACATGCAGAGGGGTCGGGGCTAACAGATCTTCCTGGTCTTTCCACAGGGAGAGATCGGGGAGCCTGGACAGAAGGGGAGCAAGGGGGACAAGGGCGAGCAGGTAGGGGGACCCCACGCTCCCTGCTGGCGTTTACGCCGTCCTTAACGCGGCAGCGTCAGCAGCCCAGAGCAGGACACGGCTGCTGGAACCCGCGTGTGGGTGGCATGCGTGCACACGTGTGCACACGGGCGTGTGTGTGTCTGTGCGTGCACGTACGTATGTCCCTGAGTGAGTCCCTTGTGAACAGACAAGCGGGAGGCATTCACGGGTTTTGGGAAGTAAGGCCAGCGGAGCGTTTGGTCCTCGAGGCTTTCGGCTCTTCAGGCCTGGGTCACGGCCGCCCTTCGGGCACCCTGACCGCTGCCCTCTTTGTTTTGCCCCTTTTTCCTTTGCTCGGTCTGCTCAGGGGCCCTAGTGTCTTCTTGAAAAACAGTGTCACTCGGGGCCAGCTCCTTCCTGGTACGGGTCACACCTGTCCACTCTGCTGAGCGGCTGGGCCTTTTCAGGGGGGTTGGTGTCCCCAGGCGGTCAGTGACCGTGTGCCCGTGGGGGCCGCCGCCCGGTGCTGCTTCCCTTGCCTTCCTCTCTCCCTCGCTCCCGGGGCCGACAGTGGGCTGTGTCTGGGGACGCACCGCCAGCCTCGCGCTCTGGAGCCGGGTCCTGGCCCCGTGTGGGGGGCGGCGTGGCGCCCATCGTGTGCTTAACGCAGGGCCTCCGGGGCCCGCGTCTGGGCGTGTGGTGGGAGCTCAGATGATGCACGGCGGCCGCCAGCACCGCCCGCGACAACACGCCCCTGCCGCCGGGCCGGCATCCTTCCACCGACGGCCACGCGTGGGGGCCGAGCTGACGGCCTCGGACCGCGGTCTCTGCCCCGACCGGCCCTCCACGTCGGCCTCCGCTCTGGCCCCGGGAAAGCAGCCGTGTCTCTGTCCTCTCCCTCCAGGGTCCGCCTGGGCCCACCGGTCCTCAGGGCCCCATCGGACAGCCAGGCCCCTCCGTGAGTATCCGTGCTTAATCCCGAGCCCCTCGAGCCGGCGGGGTACCGGCAGCGGCTCCTCACCCCCGGCTCCATCGTCCCCCCCCGCAGGGAGCCGACGGCGAGCCGGGCCCTCGCGGCCAGCAGGGCCTTTTTGGGCAGAAAGGTGACGAAGGTCCAAGAGGATTTCCTGGGCCCCCCGGGCCAGTGGGGCTGCAGGTAACTAACCACAGGGTTTGTGCAAGGGCGGTGGTCTCCTTCTGAAGGGCCCTCATCTTTGCGGTGCCGGCCCCTCCCGTCCCTCCTCTCCCCTCCCCTCCCCCTCTCCCCTCCCCTCCCCCTGTCCCCTCCCCTCCCCTTCCCCTTCCCTCTTCCTCCCCTACCCTGTCTTCCCTCCCCTAGTCCCTCCCCTCCCCCTCTCCCCTCCACTCCCCTCCCCTCCCCCCTCCCTTCCCCCTCTCCCCTCCCCTTCCCCTCCCCTCTCCCCTTCCTCCCCTACCCTGTCTCCCCTCCCCTAGTCCCTCCCCTCCTCCCTCCCCCCTCCTCTCACCTTCCCTCCCCTACCCCTTCCCTTTCCTTCCTGTCCCTTCTCCCCGTCCTGATTCCCTCTCCCCTCTCGTCTCCTCCGCCCTCCTTCCCCTCTCCTCCGCCCTCCTTCCCCTCTCCTCTCCCCTCCCCCACCCCTCTCCTCCTGACATTTTAAGAATGGGGAATCTAAGACCAGGCTCTGTGGGCCTCCCGGGGCTTCCTCATTAATTGGAAACAACGCAAATCCCCGCGACCGCAGACGTGTCCGTATTTGCTTCTCTTGACCAGCGGTGTGGGTTCCTGCACTCGTTGCAGAGATGGTGGAAATGATTGACCCACTGTAACAATTGTAGATGAAAAGAGTGCCCGGCAAACGTACGACTCAGGACTGATGGCTTTAAACGCCCGGGCGCGTCTTACCTCCGTGGATTCACACGCACACACGCACGTGTGTGATCTCCTTCAGCTTTTGCAAAACCGGAATCACGCGGGGCGTACGGAAAGTTTGAGCGTAGCTCCTTGCGTTTCGCTTTACGCGTTGTGTTCGGGGTTACTAAGCATTCTTTAGACGTGTCCCTTTTTATTTATTTTGAAAACGTGATTTTTAGTCACTGCCAGCATATGGTGGCGACATAATTTATTCCGACATTTCCCTGCTGTTGGCTCATTAGGTTTTACTGTTTAATGGGACAGTGTGGCAAGCGCCTCGGTCCATAAATCTCCAAGTACTCTCTCACGATTTCCTCCGGCTAATTCCGAGACCTGGCGTCATGGGGGTGGCCTCGCATTTGGCTATACGCTCAGAAGCACATTCTGAGGCTCTTGGATGCTTGCTTGGCGCGGTGGTGGGGAGACCGTGAAGGCCTCGTGGGTATTGGGGTAGCGCGACACCGACCTGCTAAGTTTCTGCCGTGTTCCTGTCCCCAGGGTCTGCCGGGACCTCCCGGAGAGAAGGGCGAGACTGGGGACGTGGGTCAGATGGTAAGCGCGACCAGGATGCACCGACCCGGCCGGGCGTGGCGGCTCGTTTCCGTTTCGGTCACAGTTTGCATTTTGTCTCTGCTCACTGGTTCTCCTTCCCCTAGGGACCCCCGGGCCCCCCCGGCCCCGAGGACCCTCTGGAGCTCCAGGCGCTGACGGGCCACAGGGGCCTCCCGGTGGCATAGGCAATCCCGGTGCGGTGGGAGAGAAGGTGACTCACGCCCCTCGCTGTTCTGGCGGCCGATGCGCGTGTGCGTGCGTGTGCGTGTGCGTGTGTCCAGCTGCGGATACAGGCGTGTGGGGCGTTGCTGGGTCGTTTCCGTCAGACGCACCTCGACGCTCGGCAGATCTGTGCCGTGTTGCTGGGGGCTCTGACCCCTGTTCCCGGCGGCCGTTTGCAGAATTTCCAAGCGCTACAACCAGCAGGGAGGCCCAGCCCCCTCCCAGATCCGGCTCTGATGGGTCTTGTCTGTTCCTGGCAGTGCGGGCGTGTCCGCGTTTACCGTCCCTGCTTCACAGCCTGGGGTCCCCCTCATCCGATCGGATGAGTTGCAGGGCGTGGGCCCTGGGGATGCCTCCGTGAGCAGGGCGGGCTCTGTGTGTGCACCGTGTGCACGAGCAGGACTCCACACGGTGCCCGTGACCTTGCTCCACTGCGAAAGCCCTTGCCCTACTTCCTCGGGATAAAAGGGACGAGACCAACGTGCTCCTGTCCATTTGCAGTCCCTGGACACCATTTCCAGAACTTTCCGACATCAGCCCGTTAAATTGAAAGAAGTTCTCCGTCACTGCCCATTTTTTACGATACGAACCTTAACAGAGAAGCATCTCCTGCTAAAGCCCCCGAACTAATGATGCGCTGCCTCCGCTCGGAGGCGTCTCCCTCCCAGCGCGCCCACCTCCGCCCAGGGCGGCTGCACCCTCTGAGCCTGTGGTGCTGTGTATTCGCTGCCTGGGCCCGGCCCTTCCCCCCTGCGCCGTCCCCTGTCCCTCCCACTGCCTTCTCTTCGTCGTCCCCCAGAGCTCACCCGAGCGCCATCTGTGACACCCAGCCTGCTCTGGTCCCCTCCTCTGTGTGAGCGTCACGGCCTGCGAGTACCAAGGTCAACACATGCCCTGACAGGGACGCGTCTGCCCTCCAACCCCACACGCCGTCAGAGTGCGCTGGCCGCTCGCTCGCCCCGGGCCCCCACCTGCCCGACGGCAGTGAGGGTCTGCTAAGTGCTCGGAGCCGGGGCCCCTGTTCTCGGTGCCACCGTAACCGTGTCGCGTTTCCTCCTTAGGGTGAGCCTGGCGAAGCCGGAGAGCCTGGCCTGCCTGGAGAGGGGGGCCCTCCGGTGAGTGGGCTGGGGGGGCCCCGACCACGGGCCCCTGCTGGGTGGGAAGCTCACAGTCTGCCCCAGTTGTCCCGTCCATGCGACGGGAGCCGTGTTCCCCCGCACGCTTACCTCCGTGGGGTTACCGTACCAAGAGGGCGTGCGTGTGTGCGAGCCTGCCCGTGTGCGCACGCGCGCGTGTGTGTGAACACGTTGGCGGTGAACACCCGCGAGCGAAGGCCGTAAGTCCCTCCGCCGTCTGCGGTGATCCAGACCTGCTCATGGGCTGCCACAAACATGGGGGCAGTTGTCCTCTCATCAGCCCAGACTGGAATGTTCTGACCTTCGCAGGTCAGACGGGCGTTCTTTCCAGGACGGCCTGGGGGAGGCTCTCGGGCACAGAAGGCGGCTGGTTGACGGGGGTCTCCTGGCCTCTCGCTTCCGCCTCCACCTGCACACGGGGGAGTGGGCGGGTGTCCTGGGCCCCCGCAGCCCCTCCCACCTGGAAGCCAAAGGTCCCCTCCAGGGGCCCCAGAAAGCTGGTGGGCCCGTCAGGCCCACCTTGGAATGCCAGCGGGGCCAGACCATCGCCGGGGGGCCACCAAGGGCTGGGGACCAGCCCCCCCATTCTGCAAATGGGGGGCAGCTTCAGGGACCCACTGGGCCCAGCGTGTCGCCCCCCCACCCCGAGGGCACTCGCTTTCCCGTGCAAACAAGGGGTTTCGCCTGAGGCCAGCACGGCACTCTGCGAAACCGGGGCCGGCTCCGAGGGCACCGACGCTGGCCTTTCCCTCCAGGGACCCAAAGGAGAAAGGGGCGAGAAGGGCGAGTCGGGCCCTTCTGGTGCAGCTGGACCCCCTGGACCCAAAGGCCCTCCTGGGGACGACGGTCCCAAAGGCAGCCCCGTGAGTAACTCCGAGATGCCAGGGCGCCCCGAAGCTGGCGACCTCCGGGCCCGGGCTTTTCTCATTCTCTGCTGGCACACTAAAGCTCCCGACCACTATGGGTCTTGGGGTAACGTTTGTAAAGCGTAGAGGCTTTCACACCAGCTGCTGGGCCGGAGATGTGGAGGTGAGGAAGAGGAGGGGTGGGGCGGGGGGCTTCCGGGCCTCATGTGCCCAGCCCGGGAAGCTTGCTAAATGGGCTGCAGGAGCAGCGGTCTACGCGGATGCCCCCTTCCCGTGGCCTGTCCCACTTCGTCGCAGAAGGGACTTCTACTAGCCTGTTCTAGAAGCCTGAAGGTCTGGGCCTGGTCTCAGCCTGGAGCCCCGGGAGCGGAATCACGGGCACGGCGCCTGCCCTCCTCCGTGTGCCCCGAAAGCAGAGCGCTGAGCCTTCGTTGCCCGCGTGGGGTGTGGCTGGGATGAGGTGGTCTCCGGGGAGCTTCCGGGCCGCGGGCGCACTCCTGGTGTCGCACAGAGGGCATTGCAGGGGCTGGGTGAGGCGGGGGTCCTGGGGATGCGGCGGCAGCCCCCCGGTGGCTCGGGGCCCCGACGTGCCTCTCTGTCTGTTTCAGGGCCCTGTCGGCTTTCCTGGAGATCCTGGTCCCCCCGGAGAGCCTGGCCCCGCGGTAGGTGTTCAAGGCCACGGAGCCCCCACCCCCGCCAGCCCTCCCCCTGCCTTTGCCATCCGGGTTTTGCCTTCCTGGTTGTCTTCTGTGAATCCTCCTTGGGACATGGTGCTCTCCCACGTGGCCTCCAGGCTGTGGTGCTTAGGAGTTCCCGCTTGGCCGCCCAGAGAGGGTTGGGTTCTCGGGAAGGGACTGGGGACACGGTGGGCATTGGCGTGTGACTCGGGAGACAGGAGGAACTTGCTTTTATCCCCTCAGGGTCAAGATGGCCCCCCTGGTGACAAAGGGGACGACGGTGAGGCTGGGCAAACGGTGAGTCCACTCGTGACCTCCAGGGACCCCGGCTACCTGGTGGAGGGTGTCGGGCGCTCTTGGGATTTGCGACTTGCTCTGTTCCTTTCTGAGAAAAAGCCGAGCCCGGTTCCCTCGTAGGAGCCATTCTTCCCCGCGAGATCCCTGCAGGGCTCTGCTGGAAGCTGGGGACAGCTGTACTACTGATTTGTCACTTGTCACCGGGGAGCCCCTGCCCACCACAAGCCCACCCGTGAATGTCAGGATGGCCTTACTTCTGCCTAATTGGTGCCTCTCCCCCAAAGGGCTCTGCCCGGGTCAGCCCCCTGGGCTGGGATCACACTAGACTTGCCTCTTATCCCCGACGCTGAGTTTCTGAAACATCGCTTCCAGGCACGTGTGCCCGGTTTGGAACCGACCCCAATGGGCCTCCCCTTCCTCGGGGACGGCCCCAGAGTCCTCACCGATTTCCCTCACCCCCACCCTGCACCAACGAGGCAGGTTGCTGCTGGGCACTTCGACCCTCGGGCACGGGCTGGCGTCGCCCGTGTGAGACGAGCAGCAAACAAAGCCCCGGAGATGCCCGAGTTCCCCTGCTCCCAGGGCTGGGACTCGGGGCCACCCTTGTCCTCCCCGTGCCTCGGGGTCCACTCCTGTCGCCGGGGATGTGGGCAAGGGGTGGTGTGGACGGTCGCTGGGCATCCAGAGTAATTGCTATGCGGTGGGAAAGTGCTGGTTGAAAATGTGGCAGAACCGTGGCCGCGAGCCAGGGTTCCCGGTCCCGCTGCTGCTGGAGCCCCGGTGCGGGATGACTTCACCTGGGACTTGTGGCAGCTCCAGAGGAAGAGAGAGGCAGCCTCGGGGCCGGCCGAGGACGGGGCGCACACGCCGAGAACTTCGTGCCAGGCGTCCGTCTGACCGACCCTGATTCCCAAATTCTGTGTTCTTTCTCTGACCCCAGGGATCCCCGGGCCCTACTGGTGAACCGGGACCGTCTGGGCCTCCAGGAAAAAGGGTAAATAAATAATCCTGTACGTCGCCCCTGCCTGCGAGATTTCTGCGTGAGGCCCGCCCCTCCCCTCCGCCCTTCCGCCTGGCCCCGCGTCCGCTAGGCGGCCCTCGCCCGGCATCTGCTTCCGGTTGAGGCGTGCTCTCCAGCCCCGTCGTGTCATCAAACCTCAGACCTGCTAGGTCGGTCGCCCCGTGCTTTTGGGGGAGGCCAAGTGCTGATGCCATCGGTGGTGCCCGTCGTGGGGGGAAAGACACCCACGAAGCCGGAGAGGGCCTCGCCCCCTGCGTCAGACCTCTCTCAAAAGTCAGAGCGGGCGAAACGAGCCTTTCTCTGCACGTTGAATACTTAGCGTCTGGGGGGTGCTGTGGTAGACTGGCCTGCCTGGTGTGTGAGCGGGAAAGGGGCCCCAGCTCTGCGGGCTGCCAGAGGCCTCCCCAGACTGACCCGGAGGCCTTTTCCAGAACTGAGACCACTGGGACCCATTCCGGGGGGCCTTATCCATGCTGGCCAGCGGCCCGGGAGCCCCCCTCCCCTGCCCCCGCCCCCGGCCCATCTCCCTGCAGACACAGACCTCATGGCTCTGGCTTCTTCAGGCAGCTTCTCACACGCTGTTCCCTTGCTCTGTTCCAGGGCCCCCCCGGCCCCGCAGGCCCCGAAGGCAGACAGGGAGAGAAGGGAGCCAAGGTAATGTGCTTCTCTGCTCAGCCGTGACTGTCGAGCTTCCCAGAAGAGCCGCCTGCATGGCGGCCGAGTCGGGCGTGAAGTGGAGACGTGGGGACACAGGAAAGCCACAGAGGCAGCAGGGAGCTGGGGCCGGCTCAGAGGGAGGCCTGGCTCTCGCCGCAAAGCGGGAGGGAGACAGCTTGTGGTGCCCACAGACCCGCAGGCCGTCCGCCCCTCCAGCCTAAGGAGAGGGCAGCTGGTGCTGGGGCACCCGGCCTGGTGCTTGACCCAGTGCCCACCGCGGGGCCGGGCAGAAGGCGGGGCGCCCCGGGCCCTCGAGGGGCCGCTCCCTGTGACTCTGATGGCCCTGTGGGCCTCCTGGAGCTGCCCTGTCGGCAACTGATGCAGGGACAGGAGCCCTCCAGGCCCAGGCCTGCCCAGGCAGTGGTGGCTGAGCTCGCCATGAAGGCAGGGCCGGCTGGAACGGCCATGGTGGCCGAGATCGTTGGAGACTGGGAAGCCCAGACGACCGAGGAAATTAGGGGGGTGGAGAGTTGGTCAGGGTGGCTTCCGTAAAGAACTTGGGACAGCCCCAGATATCTGAGGGCATCTGGGGTCCTCTGGGCGGTGATCGTGGGCCAAGGTGGCCACAGCCTCAAGCATCTGTGTCCCTGCAGGGGGAAGCCGGCTTAGAAGGCCCTCCTGGGAAGACTGGTCCCATTGGCCCCCAGGGGGCCCCTGGGAAGCCCGGCCCCGATGGCCTGCGAGGGATCCCTGGCCCTGTGGTGAGCGAACGGGGGCCGGGGAGGGGCAGCGGCTGCCGGGTGGGGGCGTGGGCACAGGACGGGCCCCGAGGGGCTCATGCTGAGGGCCCGTTGCGTTTCAGGGTGAGCAAGGTCTCCCAGGCGCCCCAGGCCCCGACGGCCCCCCCGGCCCCATGGTGAGTGATGATCCTGAGGGGCTCCCCGGCAGGGGTGGAGGGTGGGGTTGGGGAGGAGAGCTCTGATCCCTCCACCTCTTCTCCCCAGGGTCCCCCAGGACTCCCCGGCCTCAAAGGAGATTCTGGCCCTAAGGGGGAAAAGGTAAGACAGGACTCCGGTGCCTCTGAGGCTGTGACTCGGGGCCCCTCACATCCGGGGTTTCAAACTATCAGCCACCTGTCCGTCCAGTGCCCGCTGCTGGCCGGGGACAGGTCCTGGAAGGCCGGGAACGTAACCAGTCTGTGCTGTATGGGGGACTCGGTCCCTGTCCTCGGTGGGAGACCGTGGCCGAAGGGTGTGCAGGGCCCGAGCAGCGTGCCTGCTGTGGATTCTGCAGCACAGCAAAGCCCGCTCTTTTTCTCCAGCTGGTGGGTGATCTTTTTCTGCTCACACTGATTTATGGACAGGTAGAAAGCACACACACAAACCAAGTAGTTCTTTCTTTTTAAAAAAAATTTTGTTAATGTTTATTTATTTGAGAGAGAGATGGACAGAGCCCAAGCGGGGGAGGGGCAGAAAGAGAGGGAGACGCAGAATCTGAAGCAGGCTCCAGGATCCAAGCCGTCGGCCCAGCCCCACGCGGGGCTCGAACCCACGAACCGTGAAATCGTGACCTGAGCCGAAGCTCAACTGACTGAGCCCCGCCAGGCGCCCCCCAGATAGTTCCTTCTAAAAAAAGACTGGGGAGTCTGTTTCTTTTCTACTCCATGCCTATCACCACTCAATCCCTAAAGTAAGGAAAACTGGAAGAGTCCTTCTAGAGCTTTCCACAGGCTCCTACGAAACGAACACACGTAAGCCTGTGTAGAGAGCGTCCCTTGTAGAGAAACATGAAACATTGTCGTATCTATAACACCCTGTAACTTTTTCCCTTAAGTGCATAAATGTCTCTGTGCCCATAACAAAAGGCATATACAGTGGCCATAGAAAAACTGGGCAATGCACAGCAGACGCACAAAACAGCGTCACTCAGGAAACCGTGTTGTCACCTTGGTCTGGGATCTGTGTCTCCCTCTCTCTTTAGACCATGATTTGACCAAAGGCCGACCGTGTCAGACCTGCTCGTCTGTCCCTTGAGCTGTCTTTAGGCCGGTTTCCACACCGGGAGGTGTTGGCCGGTGACTCCGTGGCTTCCCGTGGCCGGGACGTGCCACGTCCCGCCGGCTCACGTGGTTGGCAGGGAGGCATGGCCACAGAGAGCGCCGCCTCATGCCTTTGTTTCCAAACAGGGTCATCCAGGCTTGATCGGACTCATCGGACCTCCGGGCGAACAGGGTGAAAAGGGCGACCGCGGTCTCCCCGGCCCCCAGGGCTCCTCCGGCCCTAAGGGCGAACAGGTGCGTGAGGTGGGGCCCCCCAGTGAGCGTCCTCGCGGATGGCGGGAAGCGGCTTACGACCTGGCGCTCCGTGCCCAGCGGACCTGAAGCCGGTTAAAGCTGCGAGGACGTCCTCACGTCCGTCGCGTCTGGAGGGGAACAGCGGAGGGGACGCTGCCCTGGTGGCCCCAGAGGGGGCGTGGCTTCACCCCACTCGAGGGCCTGTGACCCGGCTAACTGCCCCCAGGTCATTGGCAAGTCTCCACCACGTTTGCCAGACCCGCGGGCCGGGCTCCCCCCGACCCCGGACACGCACGCCTGGCCCTAGACTTCCCTGGGAACCACAGTAGTGATGGGCGCTTGCACCCCCAGCAAACCTTAGCCAGAGGGATCCTCCCGGCCCCGCACCACTGAGCCCCGGGAGGGCAGGGCACAGGTGGGCCCCGTGGCCGGGGAAGGGCGATGTGTGCGTGGCAGCAGGATAGGGGACGAGGCGGGCCTGCCGTGGCTGTGCGCTTCCCCGTGTGAGCGAGGGCTTCGTTCCGGGTATAACTCTCTGCTTCCCAAGGTGCTCACGCCCTTGGCTGCGCCCACCTTGGCCCCCGCCTGACCCGCAAGGGGGCAGCACTCGTGAGGCAGAGCCGCGGGGGCAGGGAGTGAAGTGGGACCGCTGACGGCCCCCTGTGGCTGCAGGGTGGTGTCCTCCAGAGCCCCTGTTCCATCTGCCACCGTCTTCCCCAAATGGGAGCTGTCCAGGGCGTGGTGGCCGGTGACCTCGAGAATTAGGAGGGTGTCCAGGGTCTCCACCACCAGAGTCAGCCGTCACAGCAAACCGGTCTCTGCAGCGTCCCGGCCGGGGGGGGAGCCGGCTCGAGAATTTCTGGGATTCTGACAGCAGTGAGCTGCCCCGGTCCCTGTGTGGCGGGGGGGGGGGGGGGGGGGGGGGGGGGGGGGGAAGGGCGGGCTCTCTCAGCCTCCCTCTGCCCTGGCGGGCGCTTACACCCCAGGGGGAAGCTCGTGTGGAGTCAGGGCTCCAGGTCAGCCTTGGGCGCCCTGGGGCTGCGGGGGTGCCGGAGGCTAAAACCAGCCGGGCTGGCCTGTGTGGACGGGGGTCTGGCTGCAAGCTCTAAGTGCGGAGGAACAAAGGGGAGGCACAAAGGGACCCCAGGACACTGACGTCCCCCGACCCCCAGGGCCTGTGCTCACACCACGAGTGGAAATCGGCAACGGGGGGACCACTGGGTGTGGGGCTTGTGTATTTCAAGTCGGAACGTTAGAAGGGGTGACGATACGAAGTCACCTCCCCATGGCCCGAAGATGCCAGGGTCTGGCCGGGCCCCGGGCAGCCGGGCGGGGGGGGGGACGGGCAACCTCCCGGCACGTGTCCGGGCCCCTTGCGGGCCGTGTCCGCTGGAGGAGAGACCGCGAGAGCTGAGGAACTCGGCTTCCAGCAGGTGAGTGTGTCTGTGACCTCCCTTGCGTGATGGCCTGTGTTTTCTGCTCCTTTTCAGGGCATCACTGGTCCTTCCGGCCCGATCGGCCCTCCGGGCCCTCCCGGCTTGCCGGTGTGTATCCGGGAGGGGCGGATGGTCCCTGGTCGTTCTGGGGGGAGCAGGGAGGCGGGTGAGCCTGGGCCTGGGCCTCAGTATGTGGTGGGAGGGTCACAGGACAGTCAGGAGACCCGGGGTTGGGTCCCACTGCCGAGTGGACGTTGGGCCCAGGTGGATTTGCCCATATCTCCACGTCAGGGACGTGAGCCACACAGCGAGGTGGGGTCTCTGGGCCCCGGGTCCAGGTAGGGGAGGCGGGCATTTGAGGGAATGTGGCTGTTCTACCACACACATCCGCGGCGGGGTGAGGACAGCGTCCCCATCAACGTGAGCAGGACTGCTCGGCCCGGACGAGGGGTGGGGGGCTATCCATAGGGCACCCCCCATTCCCAGGGCACCCTGCACGCCAGGGTCCTCCCCCACGGCCTCCAGCCTCCGCTTGCCCCTTGGGTCCGTGTGGCCCAAGGTGGCCCCGTGGATCTGACGCTGGCCCTGCTCTCCCTCTAACTCTGGCTGCCTGAATGTGTGGTGTCTCGGCTGGGGTGGGGGCAGGGTGACCACGGCAGACAGGCCCCTCGGCCTCCCAGCGGGTGAGCGCCAGCCTGCCCCCAGACAAGCCAGTACAAGCTCAGGCTCCTAGGAGAGGGACTGGGGCGCGGGGGAGGGGGAGAAGGCCCAGCCCGGCCTGAGCGGGGCTGTGGGTCGAGGTGGGTACCTGGAGGTGAAGGGGTGCCCGCTCCCTGACGCTCCGTCCCCCGCTCTCTGCAGGGTCCTCCTGGGCCAAAAGGTGCTAAGGGCTCCTCGGTAAGTGGCTTGCACCCCGAATGGGCCCCCTCTGCCCGGGGGAGGGGCGTGCATCCCCCTGGATGACAGCTTTGGGCCGCCTTCGCCCCCTCGACCCCTGATGGCTTGGTCTTCATGCTTCTCTCCCAGAGCTGACGGTCCTGAGCACGTCTGCAGCCTGGGTCGCTGCAGACAGAGGCATCCGGGCCGTCGCTCCCCACCTCAGCAGGACGGTGCGCCTAAGCTCCCGTCTCGGGGCGTCAGGCTCTTACAGCTGGGACTGTGGACAGGAGGGTCTCTGCCATCCTCCCCCCGGCACGCTAGACTTTGTCCCTTGCCGTCTCCATGCAGGTTTCTGGAGATCATGCAGAGCACGAGGTGGGGTGAAGTCACATCCTGGGTCTCTTTCCTTTTTCCCAGGGTCCCACTGGCCCGAAGGGTGAGGCAGGCCACCCAGGACCCCCCGGCCCGCCGGTGAGTCCCCTTCGAACACTTGCAAGTGGGGTGGGGGCTGTCCTGGCGCGGAGGCGGTCGTGGGAGCGTCTGCGGGTGCTGTTCGCTGTCCAGGACTTGGTGGACGGGGTCCAGTTGCCTCTCTCTGGGAGGCCTGGTTGGGCAGAGGGGGAGAGAGTGCACACGTGCGTGTGTGCGTGCGTGTGTGCACATCTGTGTGCGTGCGACAGCGGGCGGCACCACACGAGGCCCCCGGGTGATGGGTAGAGGCCCTGACGAGCCAGATTGTGGGGCGCGCCCCCCTGGGTCACCCCGTGTTGGCAACACAGCGTCTCGATTCCTGTGTCTGTCCTCGGCCGGGGCCCCCACACGGCCCCCGGGAGGGCTCCTCCCGCAGGCGCTAGTGCGGTCCCACCGTGTGCAGCCCCGGGCTGGGCTGCAGAGGCGAGGGCAGAGCCGGTCGCTCGGGGTCCAGCCGAGGCTGGGAGGAGGCAGGCGGGTGCGCAGGCGAGGCCTGGCGGCCGGGAGGGGTGTGCCGCGCTCCGGAGCAGGAAAGAGGGAGCAGAAGCCCCCCGAGGTGGCCCGGGGTCTGCGGCCGGGACGCGGGGCCCCCCCGGCCCTGCTCCCGCCAGAGCCCCTTGGTCCTCTCTGCACACAGGGTCCCCCCGGCGAGGTCATCCAGCCCCTGCCGATCCAGGCATCCAGGACGCGGCGGAACATCGACGCCAGCCAGCTGCTGGACGACGGGGCCGGCGAGAGCTACGCGGACTACGCAGACGGCATGGAGGAGATCTTCGGCTCCCTCAACTCTTTGAAGTTAGAGATCGAGCAGATGAAGCGGCCCCTGGGCACGCAGCAGAACCCCGCACGCACCTGCAAGGACCTGCAGCTCTGTCATCCGGACTTCCTGGACGGTAGGGGCGCGCGGGGGCGGGGACGGGGCAGCCCGCGCGGCGGGAAGGACACGGCCTCGGGGGGCCCCCGTCCGCGCGTCAGCTGCGGGCCTGACGGAGGCAGCGCGGGACGCGCCCCGGGAAAGGGGGGCCGGGGAGGCAGGGCCAGGCTCCGAGGCGGCCCGGGGCCCGCTTCCAGTCCCGTCTCAGCCACCGTCTCGTGCGTCACCCGTCACCCTGAGCCTCAGCTGCCCCGTCCGTGAAGCGGGGACAGAAGCGCGTGCCCTACCAGAGGACAGAGCGGCAGAGACGGTGTGCCGTGTGCTCAGCACACGCCTGATGTCAGGGCTGCCGCGGGAGTCACGTCCCCTCCCCGTGCCGTTGGACTCGTCCTAGTGTCAGGATGTGGGTGCCACGTGGGGAAGCAGCCTGCGAGACCCGGACTGTCCCGGAAACGCAGCACCCCTCCCGGGCTCACGGCCCTAAGCCACACGCAGCCCACGGCCCCGTTAGCCGGCCGGCTGCTGCCCCTCTGGGAGGCGTGAGCTCTTCTCCCCCGAGGTCCCCGGTCCCCGGCCTCTCTGACCCCGAGCGCGTGAACCTCCAACCCCACCTGGAGCATCTCTGTACTCCCGTCCGCCTGCCGCGGGGGCCGTTCGCCAGCGCTGACGGGCCCTGGGCTTCACCCTCCAGCCCGGTTCTTGGTGGCGGGTCCGTCGTGCCCCCATGTGGGTGCAGCACGAAAGGCAGAGCGCGAGCGCACAGACCCGGGGAAGGCCCGCCCTGGCGGCCTGTGGGCCGGGCCGTGGGTTTTGAACGGTTGGGCCGACAGGGTGCGGATGCTTCTGGAACCACGCAGGGAGCAGCTCACGAACCCACCTCCCCATCTGCCGTCCAGGTGAATACTGGGTAGATCCTAACCAAGGCTGCTCTAGAGACTCCTTCAAAGTTTACTGCAATTTCACGGCCGGAGGGGCGACATGCGTCTTCCCCGACAAGAAGTCCGAGGGGGTAAGTGCCTGCCTCCCCGACTGCCTTCCTGTCACCGCACGGCCGGGCTGACCGCTCCGGCGGTTTCCAGGTGAAGGTTTCTCCCCCGGAAAGTAGACCAGAGCCACGGGACACGGTGGGCACAGCCTCGTGCCATGGCAGGGCGGAAGAGGGTAGCCCCCGGGCATTTCGCCCCCCTCCCCCGGGCTGGGATTTCAACCACTGGTCGCTCCAAGCCTTCCTCAGATGACCCCATGGTTCTGACCCCAGGCCGACCTGAGGCCCTTGGGGGGGGACTTTGGGGCCAAGTACAAAGTCACCCGGACACGTCTCTTAGAGGCTGGCGTCTGCCTCAGTTCTTAGTAGGAGCCTCCTCCTGGGCACCTGCTCCTGTCTGTCCCGAGTGCAGCGCGTCCTCTCTGAAGTCTGTTGGGTGCAGGGTGTCGGCGGGCGGGGTTCTGGTTCACGGAGACCGCGCGGACCATCAACATCAACCGTCGCCTCTGTGCCGGGAGTTTGTGTGTGTGCACGGGTGTGTGGGGTGGATGTGGGCTCCTTTCCGCCTTGGTGCGGCACAGGTGAGGTGAGCGAGGTCTCTAGCTGACAGATGGCACAGAGCCCTCTGCGTGGGGCCTGCGCAGACCCCCACGGCGCCCCTCAGGCGGCCAGCTGTGCAGACAGTCGAGGCTCCGATGCAGGAGAGCCGGGCAGCCTGAGGCCTGCAGCTCCTTACTGGCCACAGCGCCGAGAAGCAGATCCCCTGGGAGAGAGCAGCGTCAGGGCCTCCTTGTCTCTAAATCTTGCTGAAACTGGGGGGCCCCAGCACCCCTGGGCAGAAGGCCCGGCTCACAGGGACAGGAGCTCCACCCTGACAGGCACGATTTGGGGACCACTGTCTTGTTTTTTAAATTTTTTTAGTGTTTATTTTTGAGAGAGAGAGACAGAGCATGAGTGGGGGAGGGTCAGAGAGAACCGAGAGACACAGAGTCCAAAACAGGCTCCAGGCTCCGAGCCGTCGGCACAGAGCCCGACGCGGGGCTCGAACTCACAAACCGTGAGATCATGACCTGAGCCGAAGTCGGCCGCTTCACCGACGGAGCCTCCCCTATCTTATACGCACTCTCCCCAGCCTGAAATTTGAAATCCCTTTATGCCCAGCGACAAACGCCCTGAGGTTCAAAAAGACAACGCAAGCCGCAGGACCCTCCCGTTTGGCAGAGGCCCAGGAGGAAATTCGGGTGGAAGAGACGCTGGTTCTCATCCTTTTTGTGGCTGTCTTTCCCCGCCAAGCGGCCTCGCTTCTGGAGAACCAGCAGATACCCCCGGGAGCCCGAGCTGGCGTTGTAGCTGGGTGGACAGCGAGCCGGGGGTCTGAGTGACCCCCACTGCTCTGCCCTCTTCCTGGGACTGAGCCTCATGCAAATCGGGACCCTCGGCCACCCGGCCCCTCCCTGTCAGGCAGCGGGAGGGCGGGGGTTTAAGGCAGAAGGAGTGCCCACCCACACCTGCCATCTGCTTCCCAGAGGAGGCCAGGTGCCCGTTCCGAAATGCACAGGAGGGGGCACTGGGGTGCCTCTTCTTCCCCGAGGCCCCTTCCCCTCTCCGGTACGAGGCCAGCCCAGAGGGGAAGCCCCGGGGGGACAGGACAGGGAGTCAGGCTTCCGCTTCCCCTGCTGCGCACAGCAGACTGTGGGGCCTGGGTCCCGTGGGCCCGCCCGCTGGGCTCCCCGGCTCTGTGCCTGCAGCCAGCGGCTCCCCGTTCCTGCTCCCGGAGCCAGGGGCAGGCGTCCTCCCCGAGGAGGGGTCACACGCATGCATTCGTGCACGGAGTGCGCACCGGGTACGAGCCCGCTCTGTGCTGGGCCCCACCTTGGGAACAGCGCCTGAGTCTTGCGCTGAGCACACGCCAGCTGGGGGCCCTCCTCTGCCACCTCCACGCCGCGTCTTCAGGCCGGCACCACCCACCGCACGCACGCACGCACCCCCAGCCGGCCCAGCCCTGGCAGCGCCCCTGCCCACCCCGTTCCCCAGGCAGAGCCACGGATCACATGGCGGGGTGCCCGAGTGTGCTCCCCTTGGCCCGTCAGCAGATGCTGACCCTTACTGTCATGACTGCCTTCATCTCGGCCCCCGGGAATCCGTTCGGTCGTCCGGACCCTGACCCCGCGGCCCCACCCGGCACTTGGGAAGTGCCAGGCCCCGCACTGGTGGCTGGATGTGCACAAACAGAGAGAATACCGAGGCCCCCGCTCTCCCCTTGTCCCCGCCGTGGCCCCCGGGCTGTCCCCGGGCGAGCGGAACCCCCTCGGCCACGTGGGGCGAGGCGCAGGGGCGTGCCGCGGGCGGGAGGAGGTGTGTTTGCAGGCGGGGCAGGCTCCTAGTAACCCTGTCGTTCTGTTTCTCTCCCTCCCCACCTCCCCGCTCGATGTTTAGGCCAGGATCACTTCTTGGCCCAAAGAAAACCCGGGTTCCTGGTTCAGTGAATTCAAGCGCGGTAAACTGGTAAGGCGGCCTCCGACTTGCGCGCGGTGGTCCTTCAAACGCGTCCGTTTCGTATCTTACAGAGTAAAATGGCCCGCTGGCCCAAAGAGCAGCCTTCTACCTGGTATAGTCAGTACAAGCGAGGGTCCCTGGTAAGTGGCCGCCGGGGCGCTGCCTGCTCGCGGCACAGCCTGGCTCGCGGCTCTGCATGGCACTGACGGCCGCCGTGCCACCCCTGCTCGAGCCCCTCCAGCCAAGCTGCTCCGCGGCACGCGACAGCCAGACCCAGCCTGGGCGCCCGCCATCCCCGACGAGGGGTCGTTCGGCCTGGGGGCAGGCGGGCGGGTTTCCAGTCGGTCTAGGACAGGAGGTTGGTGCACGGGCCGCCCAGAGCCACAGCCGGGCGCGGCTAGGAGTTGGGACCAGAGACCCCAGGAGCCGGAGGGGTTTGTAAAGCGCTGCGTCCTAGCGGGCAGGTCAGACGAGGCGAGTCCTGGGCCGCTGACCAACTGAGTTCCCTTCAGGACACGGGCCCCTGCGGCTGCCGGGCCAGGGGCCGTCCTGAGGGCCCACCCGGCCACGGGAGTCTCTGCGCATCCCGCACGACTAGGCTAGTCCCTGCTTTAACTCCCGGGGAGCCAGTCCCAGTGACCTTTCCCAGAGATGGAAGGGCATGGAATACCCTGAAGGAAGCCAGTGATGTTCTGTCACCGGCACAGAGACCGAGAGCCGGTCTGGGCTCCTTTACGTGCGGCCAGCGGCCAGCATGGGCTTTGATCGGACCCCTTTCTGGAAGACAGTGCATCGTCTGTGCCCTCCTTCTAGCAGGCGAAGGGGCCGAGGGCCCAGGACGTGGGTGCGTAGCAGGTGTCCCACCTCGCTCCCGGCCTTCACGTCCTCAGATCTGGTTGTCCCCTCTCCACGCGCCCCCGGAGAGGGTCCTTCCCCTCCCGGAAGCCATGTCGCGGGAGCTCCGTGGCTCGCGGGAGGCACGTCCCCCAAGGACTCACGGAGCGGTGGCTTCCCGCTGGCCTTCGCCCCGTCTCCGCCCTCGGGGCCCCTCGTCCTCACACCCTGCGGCACTCCGTAGCTAACAGTATTGCATGCTGCCCACGTCCTGGATTTCCAAGCCACTCTTTGCAGACGCTCTGAAGGTTCGCGCTCGCCTCGCCACGTCTGTGGAGACCTCTTTAATCTCCCTGCGTGGACGGCGGGCCCCCCACCTGCTTCTCCACCTGCCCCTTCTCCTTCCTCCACCCCTGTTGTGCTCGCCTCAGAGAGAGCAGCCCGTGCACAGAAGGACCCGCCTCGTGGCCCCGCGCCCTCTCCCCTCTCTCAGAACACCGTCTCCCGCCACCCACCCCGGTAGCCCGCCTCCTGCCTCCGGCCCGTTTCACAGACTTTAGGCCGAGGTGGGACCCAGCAGAAGCTCCTGCTCATTTGGGCTCTCCCTCTGAGGCACTGCCAGCTGCCCGTGACCGTCCTGGCGGACGTAGAAGCGGGGCCCTTCCTAAAGGAATAGCTTCTCTCTCTGGACGGGCTGCCCGGGACCCAGCCCGTGGCGATAACCCCGAGGAGCCCCTTTCCCACTGGGAGGGGGGGACTCGCGGCGGGATTCGGCTGTCCCGCCGCCCTGCTCAGCCCTGGGGGCTTCGGGTCCTTCTGTGCCCCGCGCTGCTCGCTGGCCTGTCCCTGTGCATGTCTGCTTCCTCCAGTCAGTCAAGCTTCCTCCCAGAAGGAGCGCCTGATGGCCCGGACTGCCGGTTGGTATTCGGTCTTCCTCCTCAGGGTCCGACCGTGAGGCATCCGGTCACCGCGTGCAAAGCCGGAGCTGGCGGGAAGGGGCCGGATCGCCGGCCAGGCCCCCCGCCTCCGCGCTCGCTGGTTTTATGTGTGTGGATATAAGCGAGTGGGCCTCATTCCCCTTCGCGTGTTCAGCCGGCTCTTCCGGGGTCGGCTGCGGGATGGGCCTGCAGTGGAACAGCCGTGGGGCATCAGCGTGCCGGCGGGGGGGGGTCGGGGGGCCAGCCTCAGACCCCGATGCCTGGCTGGAGCGGACGAGGATCGTCGGGGGTGGGGGGGGAGGGTCGGGGCGACGCCCACGTCCCCTGGCCGCGTCCTGCTGTTCAGAAAGCTGGAATCTGCTCGGGATGCGGAAACCGAGGCTCGCCTCTCGGGACGCCCCGTGCCTGCCCCGCCGAGCCCGGTAGCCCTGTTTGGGGTAACCAGCTGGTGACGCTGGAGAGAGAGAGTCCCTGAGAGCTGACACGTTGTCTTTCCCTGTTGCCGTGCCCGGGGCTTGCTGTCAGAGAGAGGGTCTTGGGAGGCTCACGTCCCCAGGGTGCCCCGACTGCCCCCTCGAAGTGTGGGCAACACTGAGCCCCGCCCCAGGCTGCAGGAAGGCATGCTCTGCTTTCCCCTGGATTCTGAGCCCGGGAGAGGTGGAGATGGCCTTTCCCGAGTGCCATCCTGTGGCTCCCCTGTGCCTCCAGGAGGACGCCCAGTCGCCCTAGCCCTCGAGCACCCTGTGCCTCGCTCCCCGCTGGCCCAAGTTGCCCCTGAGGCCCCCTGCTCTCTCTATCTGCAGTTCTCACGGCTCCGTGGCCAGGGCCTAGTACGTGATAGGTGCCCAGCAAAAGGTTTTCATTTATTACCATGATCTCGTGAGCACCTTCCTTTGGCCGGTCCCCAGGCACAGTGACAGGACTGTGAGCCATGTCTCTGCCCTCAGGGTGCTCTCAGTCCGGGGCGGGCTGCGGCCACGCACCAGGAGCCTGTGACACGGGGTCCAGCGCTGGCATGGAGGGCCTTCCAGCCCAGTAGGGAAAAGAGACAGCGAGCTAGGCTAAGGTGGGGAAGGGCGCCTGACCTGGGCAGGCTTCCTGGAGGAGGAGGAACATGAACTGAGCCCTGGAGGAGTAGGGACCCGCCAGGCCAGGAGGAGTGGGAGGGCTGTGTGGGTGTCTGGAAGAAATGATACGCGTCGAGCTCTGCTCCAGGGAGCCCCCCGGGAGCCGGTGCGCCCTGGCCTCGGGGGGCGGGGGGCCAGGAGTGTGGCACGTTTCCGGGGCGCTGCCCTTGGCGTGGCTCTCACTCTGGAGGAGACGGCACGTGGACAGAGGCGGGCCGTGCAGGAGGCCGTGTCCCCCCGCTGCTGAGCGCCCTCCCTGTCTCCCCCCCCAGCTCTCCTACGTGGACGCCGAGGGCAACCCCGTGGGTGTGGTCCAGATGACCTTCCTGCGCCTCCTGAGTGCCTCCGCCAACCAGAACATCACCTACAACTGCTACCAGTCGGTCGCCTGGCAGGACGCGGCCACGGGCAGCTACGACAAGGCCATGCGCTTCCTGGGCTCCAACGACGAGGAGATGTCCTACGACAACAGCCCCTACATCCGCGCCCTGGTGGACGGCTGTGCTGTGAGTGTCACACGCGGCTGGCCCGGGGGGCGGGGTGTCACCCTCCAGGCCTCCGCTGTTCGTCCTTCAGTCCGCGCCAGGTCGGTCACCGGGCGCCTCCGGGGCCGGCCCTGCGCGGCGTGCAGGGGGCGGCGAGGGCGCCCGGGCCGGGAAAGCTGAGCCCTGACACGGGAGGCCGGGGAGCCGGGTCCGTGGCCCCATCCACGTGTGACAAGGAACCCCTGTCAGCGCGGCTGGGAATTAGAGGCTCTCTTCTTGGACAGGGCTTTCCTGGGAACGGCCGGGACCCAGGCTGGGTCTGCTCCCAAGTGCCGGGCTGTGCTCTGTGGGTGCAGGGTCAGGCCCGGGCCCCGCGCCGCCCGCCAGAAAGGGCCGCTCTGCCTGCAGGCTTGACGGGAGGCTTGCTCAGGCCGCACGGCCAGTCAGGGCTGGAGTCGCGCCCCGCTCTTTGGGCCCCGGGCCCCGGAACAGTTGCCTTTCTCTGCACGCCCGCCTGTGCCGCCCCCCCCCCCCCCAGAGCGAGGCCTGGGTGCCCAGGAGAGGGGCAGCCCTGGGCAGCCCGCAGGTCTGAGCCGTGTCCTCGTGTCCCGGGAGACGTTTAAGGTGCAGCCGCGCACTGGGGGCCCGGTCCTGCTGAGATCCTCGGGCGTGCCCCTCCTGGGGCCTTTGAGAGGCTGGAGGCGGAGGCCGCCAGGAAGCGTTGCTCTGAGTCTTGCTGTCACCTCCCGGCCCCTGCTCTTCAGGGACCTGCCCGAGGTGCCCAGGCCGGCTCCCGCGGGGCCAGGTGGTTTGGGCTGCACCCCCGCTCCACGACCAGGGCCGGCCCTCCGCGGGGCCTCCCTGCAGGCATGATGTCCTTCTCCGGAAGGCGCCGTGCCGGTCACCTGGTGGCCATCCCCGGCGCCAGCCCCAGACAGGGCCCTTCCGGAAGATTTCTGGGTGGAGCAAACCATCTGTGATTTCCGGTTCTTCCAGTGGTTCCACCAGTGGCCCCGCCCCCCACCTCCGCTGCCCAACCTGCTCTTTGAACGGAGCAGCGAGGGCTTTTGTGAGAGCTGGTCACAGTGTGACCCGGGCCGGGGAGGGCGTCCCCCTGCACTGAGCTGCCACCAGGTGCATGTGACAAGCCCGTGCTCTCGTCTCTGTGCCCGTCCCCGCAGCTGCACGCTCCCTCCCCATCCCGTCCCGGCGTGCCTGGGACCGGTCCGCTGAGGGTGGCTGGCGCCCTCTGGGCCGGGCCAGAGTGTCGCGGACGGCTCTGCGGTGCCACCTGGGCCCAGAGGGAAGGTGAGCGGGCAGAGGTGCCCGGTGTTCACCGAGAGCGGGACCCAGGCTTGGAGCTTGCCTCCGCCCCTGGCTGGTGCCCTGGCCGGGACCGCCCCCTCCGGCCCCCAGGGGGCCCTCTGGTCCTTTTCTCACCCACCCCCCGGGGCCACTGTGGGGATTACAGGGGAGGGAACGGGGGCCGAGTGTGAGGCCAGGACGCCCAGAGGGGCGGGCTCCCCCAGGCACTCTGCCCCTGCCCCCTGCGGCCCCGTGCCCTGGGATTTGTGCGGGTCAGTCCTGCGGTCTGGCCGGGGAATGTGCGGGACTCGTCCCTGCTTAAGAGCAGAGGAGTCCAGTCCCCTGGGGAGGGGTCCAGACGCATCGGTGGGGGGGGCGGGAGGGGGGCCTTAACCTCCTGGCATCTGTTCACGCTCCTGACACACGAGGGCTGCTGTGAGAAGGTCGTGAGGCGGCAGGTAAAATTATCCCTGCCTCCCCGCCTCCCGCGAGTAGAGACAGTAATAGCATCTACTTCAGAGGGTGGCTCCAGGAGCACTTCTGATCTTGCCTAAAAAGCGCTCGGGATTGTGTTCAGCCCGCCGTGAGCCCCAGAAGAACCCTCGGTTCCTGTGACTGTTCTTGACAACAGAGGCCCGCTAGTTGAAGGCAGTAGAGGCAGAGACGTGAAGGGCAGAGAAGTGTCTCCTAGAGCAGAAAGTCCTTGGGGAAGGGGCTTGAATGTGGCTCAGAGCATTCTGGAGCATCCTGGCTTCCATGGCAGAGAGGGAAACAGTCCGCTGGGGCCAGCACAGGCCATCCGGTGAGGAGAGCAGACTGGTCCTCCAGAAGCGGGGGGCCGTCCCTGCAGGGGCGACGGGGGTGGGGGGGATGCTGGAAAATGCACCTCGTGGCCCAGGACCCTCAGCGGCTACGGTGCGGGCCGCCTGGCTCCCCGCTCCAGCTCAGACAGGCTCCAGAGAGCTTTCCGGAAAAATCCAGGTGCCCCCGCGTCTCTTTCTGTAGACGCTCCTTCCCCGACTCGTTGCAACAGCAAAGCCGGGAGCCGCCAGGAGTTCCCCGCGATGCTGTGTAACCGGGAGCCCGCGTGCCTGGGTCTGCCTGCGTCCTGGCACAAGGTCGAGCTCCCGGCTCCCTAACCCCAGAGCCAAAGGCCTCCCTTGTCTGGCCGTGTCCTCTGGTGGCGTGGGTGTGCCGGCGGCATGTGGGCAGCCGGTCACCACGAGCCTCCACGCCCCAAACGCCACTAGGATGGCTCCCGCTTCCGGGTAAGAACCGCTGACTGGGGCCTTCCCTTTATTTTGCAGAAGCAAATTCTGAGGCCGGGAGGGCCCCAGTGACCTGCCCAAGGCCCGTAGGATGTGACAGAATGGAGTCTCCTAATTCCCACCCCCTTCCCACCGTAGTCCGCGTCTGGCACAGCTGCACCTTGAATGCCTCCGTTGACAGGGAGCTCGCTACCACCCGAGGCAGCTCTCAGGCCGTGGTGGCAAGGTCTCAGCCTTAGGAAGCTCTTGTAGGAATTGAGCTAAAATCTCCTTGCCCGTAGTTTCCACCGCTCCTTCCTGCTTCTGCCCCTTACGTCGTACGGAGGAGACCTGGGGCCAGATGAGTCTTTGGGTGCGTGGGGTTGGGGCGGGGGCGCCCTGCGCATTGTCGGATGTTGAGCGGCGCCTCTGGCCTCAGCCCACCAGCGGCCGGGCCCCCGCCTACTTGTCAGAACTGAAAGTGGCTCTGGACGTTGCCACGGGCCTCTTCTCCCCGCGAGGGCTGCCGCCGTACGGAAAGGGCGAAGGTTTGAGGGGAGCCCCCATGGCTCCACCTTGCCCAGAGCTGGAAGGACCCGGCTCCTCCTCCACCGTGGGGTCCGTGGAAGCCAGCGCCGCTGGCCCGGAGCCCGAGCCCCAGCGCCGTTGCAATCCCAGCCACGGTCCCGCCCCTTAGAAAACAGTGCGCACGTCGGTCGGCTGCCCCGATCTGCCGGAGAGAGGAGATCGTGCCCCGTCCTCACGGTGGCCGTTTCTGAGCTCTGCGACGGTCCTCGGGCATCTCTGGCTGCCGTGGCAGGACCCGAGAGGGTGGGATATCCAGACCGGACGCTGGGCCAGGAAGAGCGGCAGCTCCCCCCTCAGACAGGTTTACTCTGGAAAGAAAAGATCCTATCTCTGTGGAGAGACGATGTCTCCAAGGAGAGAGCCCTGCGGATGGAGAGAGTGGGCCACGCAGGCAGGCCAGAGCTGGAGTGCGGGCGGAGGGCAGGGCCGGTGGAACGTGGAGGTGGGGCACGGGGCGGGGGGGGGCTCCTGGGGAGCTGTGCTCAGCAAACCCCAAACCCCCAAAAAGTTCAGCACGATTTGCCAGGTCACGCCCCTCCCACGTAACTGTTCAGGGAGCCCCGCTGCCCCCCACGCACCTCCTGGTGGAAGAGAGGCCGGCCTCGGCCCTCGGCCCCCGGAGGCCAGCTGGATTCACGGGGCATCGAGGGACCAAAAACTGGGGTTCCCGCAGACGCTCTGTGGCCGTGTGGCCGGACTGAGGGGCCGCTGAGCGGGC